>NW_019154134.1:13273595-13451482 GCF_002288905.1 Enhydra lutris kenyoni | reverse complement strand
TGTGGAGCTTCCTTAAGAAATTAAAAATAGAGCTTCCCTATGACCCTGCAATTGCACTACTGGGTATTTACCCCAAAGATACAGATGTAGTGAAAAGAAGGGCCATCTGTACCCCAATGTTCATAAGAGCAATGGCTATAGTCGCCAAACTGTGGAAAGAACCAAGATGTCCTTCAACAGACGAATGGATAAAGATATGGTCCATATTTACAATGGAGTATTATGCCTTCATCAGAAAGGATGAATACCCAACTTTTGTATCAACCTGGACAGGACCAGAGGAGATTATGCTGAGTGAAATAAGTCAAGCAGAGAGAATCAATTATCATATGGTTTCACTCACTTGTGGAGCATAAGGAATAACACAGAGGACATTAGGAGAAGGAAAGGAAAAGTGAATTGGGGGAAATCAGAGGGGGAGACAAACCATGAGAGACTGTGGACTCTGAGAAACAAACAGGGTTTTGGAGGGGCGGGGGGTGTGGGGGATGAGCCTGGTGGTGTGTATTATGGAGGGCACATATTGCATGGAGCACTGGGTGTGCTGCATAAACAATGAATCTTGGAACACTGAAAAAATAAAATTAAATTTTAAAAAGTGATTATATATCCAATAAGGGATAATGTTCAAAATATATATAAAGACCTTCTGTAATTCAACACCAAATAATAATAATAATAACAACAACACTATGATTAAAAATAAGAGGACTTGGGGCGCCTGGGTGGCTCGGTGGGTTAAAGCCTCTGCCTTCAACTCAGGTCATGATCCCAGGGTCCTGGGATCGAGCCCCACATCGGGCTCTCTGGGCAGCGGGGAGCCTGCTTCCCCTTCTCTCTCTCTCTGCCTGCCTCTCTGCCTACTTGTGATCTCTGTCTGTCAAATAAATAAAAATCTTTAAAAAAAAAATAAGAGGACTTGAATAGACATTTTTCAAAAGAAGACATACAAATGGCCAATGGATGCATGGAAAGATGCTCAAGATCACTAATCATCAAGTAAATGCAAGTCAAAACCACCACCCAAAAGTTAGAATGGTTTATATCAATAAGACAAAAAGTATTAAGAGTTGGTGAGGACGTAGAGAGAAAGGAACCCTCATACACATTGGTCGGAATATAAATTGGTACAACCACTATGCAAAACAGTTTGGAGGGGCCTCAAAAAATTAAAAATAGTAATATACAATCTAGTAATTCCACTACTGGGTATTTACACCCCACCAAAAAAAGGGAAACACTAAAGAGATACATGGATCCCTGATTTCATTATAGCATCAATTATCATAACCAATATATAGAAGCAATCTAAGTATACATTTATAGATGAAAAACAATATTGATATAAATATATTACTCAGCCATAAAAAGAATACTATCTTGCTATTTGTAACAACATGGGTGGACCTAGAGGGTATTCTACTAAGTACAATAAATCAGACAGAGAAAGACAAATATCATATGATTAAATTTATATTGGAATCTTAAAAAAGTATCATAATAATGGGATTGGGAGGGAGACAAACCATAAGTGACTCTCAATCTCACAAAACAAACTGAGGGTTGATGGGGGGAGGGGGGTTAGGGGGGGTGGGGTTATGGACATTGGGGAGGGTATGTGCTATGGTGAGTGCTGTGAAGGGTGTAAACCTGGCGATTCACAGACCTGTACCCCTGGGGATAAAAATATATGTTTATAAAAAATAAAATTTAAATTAAAAAAAAGTATCATAATATATTAGAATATTTTAAAAAATCAGAACAGTATCATAAATATATAGAACTAGGGCCTATCAGAGGGCATGGTAGTGGGAAGGTCGATGGGCTAGAGAGTTAAAGGAGATTAAGTGGTATAAATTTCTAGTTCTAAAATAAGTTATAAAAAGGAAAAGTATAGCACTGGAAGATAGTCCAAATAATCACATTTTACAGTGACAGAAGGTAATTCCAATACTCATGTATAGACTGGTCAAATCATTGTTATACATCTCAAACTAATATAACATTGTATGTCAACTATATTTCAATAATAATTTTTTAAAGATTTATTTATTTATTTATTTGACAGACAGAGATCACAAGTAGGCAGAGAGGCAGGCAGAGAGAGGAGGAAGCAGGCTCCATGCTGAACAGAGAGTATGATTTAGGGCTCGATCCCAGGATCCTGGGACCAGAGCCGAATACAGAGGCTTTAACCCACTGAGCCACACAGGTGCCCCTCAATAATAATTTTTTAAAAATAGACACAGATTAATGGAACAAATCTAAGAACGCACAATTAAACACAACATGTATGGACAATTAATACAATAAAGTATCTAAGAACATCCAGTGGAAAAAGGACCATCTCTTTAGGAAATGGTGTTGGAAAAACTGGACAGCCACATGCCAAAGAAAACTGGCCCACTCTCCTACACCATACACCAAAGGTAACTCAAAATGGATTAAAAACATGAATGTGAAACCTGAAACCATGAAATTTCCATAAGGAAAATATAGTTGGAAAGGCTTTGACATTGATCTTACTGATATTTTTGTGGATCTGACCATAAGGTCAAGGAAAACAGCAAAAAAATACACAAATGAGATTCTATCAAACTTGAAAGTTTCTGCACAGTTAAAAAAAAGTATGTATATTTATCAGAACAAAAAGGCAACCTACTGAATTGGAAAAGATTTTTGCAAATCAGGTATCTGAAAAGGGACTAATACCTAAATATATAAAGAATTCACAAAACTCAGCAGGAAAAAAATAAATGTAATTAAAAAATGGGCAGAGGATCTGAATAGATGAACGAATAGTAATAAATGGATGAGGTAAATAGACCTTTTTCAAAAAAGACATGCAGTTAGACAAAATCATATGAAAAGATGTTCAATGTCACTAATTAAGGAAATGCAAGTGAAAACAAGAATGAGATATTACTTCACACCTCTTACAATAGCTATTATCAAAAAGACAAGAAATAGCAATTATCAGACAAGATGTGGAATGAAGGCATCTCTCGTGCACTGCTGCTGGTGTTATAAATTGTTATAGCACTGTGCAAAGAGTATGCAGCTTCCTCAAACAAAATTGAAAGTAGAACAGCCTTATGATTCAACTATTCCATTTCTGGGTATTTATATGAGGAATATAAAAACACCAATTTAAAAGAATATGTGCACCCCTTTGTTTATTGCAGTAATCTCTCCAGTAACTAGGAAAGAGAAACAGCCTAAATGCCCATCAATGGATGAATGGATAAAGACAATGTAGCATCTATCTATGTTTGTCCAGACACACACATGCATACAATCGAATACTACTCAACCATAAAAACATATGAAGTTTTGCCATGTAAAACAATAGGTATAAACGTTGAACAATAGGTATAGACATTGAAATTATTAGGTAAGTGAAATGAGTCAGATGGAGAAAAACTACTATATGATTTCACTTAGATGGGGAATCTAAAAAACTATTTAAACAAAACAAGTGATCAAAACAAAACAAACTCCTAGGTACAGAGAACAGATTGGTGGTTACCCAAAGGAAAAGAGGCTGGGGGTGGGAGAAATTAGTAAAGGGGTCAATTCCAAGATAATTGATAGTAACTAGACTTTTAGTGGTGATCACTTTGTTGTAAAAACAAAAAAACAACAAAAAACTTTGTTGTAAAAACAGATGTGCACTTATAATGTGATGTACCTTAAACCTACATGTTATATGCTCATTTTACCTCAATAGTAAAAAGGGAATGTCAGAAGGGGAGATGAACCATGAGAGACTGTGGACTCTGAGAAACAAACTGAGGGTTTTGGAAGGGAGGAGGGTGGGGGGTTGGGGGATTAGGTGAGCCTGGTGGTGGGTATTAAGGAGGGCACGTATTGCATGGAGCTCTGAGTGTGGTGCATAAACAATGAATTTGGAACACTGAAAAAAAAAGAATTTAATTTTAAAAAGTAAATGTAAAAGGTCCCATTACAAGAAGACTTTTTTTTTTTTTTAATGTTATTAGCATGAGAAGATGTCTGCTAGCTGAACCTACTTTGGTAATCATTTTACCATACATATAAATCAAACCATGCTATATGCCTTAAACTTATATACTGCTACATGTCAATTATTCTTCAATAAAACTGAGGGGAAAAAAGGAAAGATTATTTTAAAGGAAACTTGAGGTGGTTTTCACCACAATTGAATGTGGAATAAAAACCTTTATAAAGTAGAGATTGGAAATGTATGCTTTAGCTTATGTTTGTAGCTACTGAAAATTAATGGAGTAGGAGGAAGCTGGCAAAGAGAAAAGTATAGGCAAGTGTGAATAACATTTTTTAATATAAATGTCCGCAAATGCTAGAGGGGCCTTCATGTTCTATGGAAATCAGAATGTGTATTATCATTGCCTTCTGAATTTCTTATTAGCTCTCTGGAAGTTAGATTTCTTCCCTTTGCCTGGGGTAAGCTTTTATTCTCATTTTCAGACTCCAGAGATGTTTTAAAAAATAAAGACATTTTTTCCTTGATCCCATGAGCATTTGCACCTGCATATATAAATGATTTTAAGTTTTTGAAGTACGATTTCTCATCTCAGGCAACTTGTCATTTCTAATAAAGTCCCTTAAACTTTCAAAACTTCTCAGATAGATGTATGTCAGTTCCTTGTAGGTTCAGTGCTGTTTATTTCTGCTTCCAGACAATTTTCTACTCTTCCTGAATATTAAGTTTTCCACCTAGAAAATCACTAAATTGATGCAGATGATCTCAAGGATCCATCCTCACTGTAATATTTAGTCTATCTCTAAACTTGCATTCAGAATCACCTTTTTGATGGTTCTAAGCATCACTTCCACAAACTTCAATTCAAGCAAAATTCATTTTCTATTGGATCAATCATAATAGTAATAACCCATATTTTCCTTCCTGAAGTGAAAATTTTTTGAGAAAACACTGAAATGCAATGCCTCTCCTCTGCTACTCCAGTTTGAATGAGGGAATTGCTTCAGAAGCGTCTTAGAAGGACAATTGCTCCGGAGCTATGACCACTTCTCTGAGTCTCCACTTTCCTAACTCTTCTCTACCTCTTACCAGTTTAGGTGACTCCCACTGGACCATCACTGACCTTTGAGCCTCTTCATTAATTAGCAACCAGTATTTGCTGATTATTTTTCTGACATTTACCATAATGAATAAGACATAATTGTTGCCTGCAATTAGTTTAAAACTTGTAAGAATTTTTAAACTACCTTTCAAACAAAGCAGTCATGATAGAAGATAAAATGATTATAAGAACAAAGAGAAATGACAGTTGACTGCACCTCAGATGTACATGGATGTTATGCAAGATGAAATAAGTTGGACTGAGAAAGATAGAGAGCCTAAGATTTCACTCATATGTGGGATCTAAAAAACATATCAATAAACAAGCCCCAGAATCAGACTTATCAATACAGAAAATTAACGGTTGCCACAGGAGGCAACGGTTGCCAAGGAGAGTGTGACAACAGGCAAAATGGGTGAAGGGGAGTGTGAAATACAGGCTTCCAGTTATGGAATGAATAAGTTATGGGAATAAAAGGCACATCATAGGGAATATAGTCAACAATATCATAATTGGGATGTATGGTGACAGATGGCAGCTGAATTTGTGATGAGCTACACAGCATAGTGTGGGGAAGTTGCCTCACTATGTTATACCCCTGAAAATACTGTAACATTATATGTCAATGGTGTTCAAAAAATTTTTTTTAATAAAAGAGACTTTAGAAAGGAGGCTTTATTCTGGTTTCACTTTCAAGCAAGAGCAGGCTTTCAATTCATACAGTAATAGAGCCTTTCAGGAGAAGGAGGAAAAACAGCAAGAGCCAAGGCATGTTCCTCTTTTCCCTTCCAACCAAAGTGTGTTTTCATCTCTGAAGTAGAACTGTAGATGACTGAGAGCATGCTGGTTCACTCACTCAGGCAACAGAACAGTATTTGTTCTTTTTGGGGTATCTAATGCTTGCACAGCATTGGGCTAGCCACTGAGAAATACAGCAGTTAAGAAACAGCATTAGCTCTGCCCTACTGGAGATAGGGAAGAGGCACAGATTAAAAGATCCTTTCGAGGGGCGCCTTGGTGGCTCAGTGGGATAAAGCCTCTGCCTTTGGCTCCGGTCATGATCCCAGGGTCCTGGGATCCCAGAGTCCTGGGATCAAGCCCCGTACTGGGCTCTTTGCTTGGCGGAGAGCTTCCTCCTCTCTCTCTGCCTGCTTGTGATCTCTGTCTATCAACTAAATACATAAAATCTTAAAAATAAATAAGGAAATAAATAATCCTTTCCAGATCTCCATCAGCTTTCAGATACTATGAAGCATTAAAGCCCAAATTTCCTTTCTCATTTTTTTAGAATTTTCATATTAAATCTATATTGAAAATAGAAGGATGAGTCCCATTTGAATAATGAAAGATTTTATTTTACTTAATAATCAGGTGTTATTTCTCTGTAGAACTGAGGAATCTGTAGGCAACACTGAAATTTGGTCCTCAATCCTTTAATTCCCTTTTGTTTTTATCACGCTATAGGGTAGAAATTTTTGAGAATCAAAGAACTACATGGAGTACTCTAACTGTCCATCTATGTTCTTTACCCCAGCTTTTAGATTTTTTTTTTAATCTGCCCCATAAGGGAAGTTCATTAGAGATTAGGGCATTTTAATAAAATGGTGCTTACAAGGTACTGTACTGACAATGAACCAGAACAAAGGAGAGCAAGAACACCCCGACACTACTGGTAATGTAAGCTAGAAAGAACCTCCAAAACAGAACTGGGCCAAACATGAATGGGAAGGAAAATCTTTGAGGTACCCCCAAATATGTGTAAAAACATGTAGTTCATGTTTGACCTCTTATCATTTGCATGAGATACACATCACTGATTAAATATGTTTTTCCTAACTGAGCCTAACTGCCGTGTTAATTATCGCAAGGGCAGTGCCATAGAACTATTCTCAAACAGCATTAGTGAATGACTTCATACTTATTATCATCAGCAACTTTGTACAAATATGTCATTTGCCCAATGTAAAAACTAAAGGTGAGAGAGTATTTCTGGGTGGTTGTCTAACTGACGTCCAGGCATGAATAATAACCTAAGTTTTTATCCAAGTCTCTTCAAGAAATAATTTATTCATCCAGTATTGACGGGATACTTGCTATCTGTTAGACTGGGCAATAGATACAGAGCTAAACATCCAACAAAGCCATTTTTAAAATTTTGATGGCTTTTTAAAAGTATCTGTGGAATGGAATAACTTCAAGCTTTTCTGATTGAGCACTGAAAATATTTAAACACTTAACAAAGCTATGAATTTAGACATTTCTAGGCAACTCTGAAAAAATACATACCTCCTAAATGTTTTTAGAAATGCTATAAAGCAGGGCACCTGGGTGGCTCCATCAGTTGGGCGTCTGACTCCTGATTTCCATTCAGGTCTTGATTTCACGGCCCTGAGACAGAGCCCCGCAACAGACTATGCGCTCATCAGGGAGTCTCCTGGAGGTTCTCTCTCTCTCCCTCTCCACTACCCCTCCTCCCATTCTCTCTCGTTCATAAATCTTTTTTAAAAAGAAGTGCTATAAAGGAACTATTAACTATTGTTTGATTAAAATTTTTTTCGCTAGCCCTAGGTTTAAGGAGGTCAAATACCAATAACACTGAAACATTGCTTTATATATTACATTGCCTGTCCTCAAAGTACATTGAGCCTCCTAAGTAATTACTGTACTCTGTACACTTCTGAAATTACCAAAGAACCAATACTAAACTGGGAATCAAAAGAACAAGGTGCTAATTTAATCTCTGCCCCTAATTACCGATGTGCTATTGGTCAAAAATTTGATCTGCCTGGAGCCTCAAAATTCTTAGTAAAATTAAAAACAAGGAAAAATTTTTTTAAATTTTTTTAATTAAATTTTTTAAATTAAATTAAAATTTAAAAAAATTAAATTTTTTAAATTAAATTTAAAAAAATTTAATACTCAAGGTTATTTCTTGTTTTAACAATGAAAAGCACAGTATTTATATTTTAAGTATTTTTGTTTCTCTATACTGTTCTATACTGTTTATAACTACATTGCAAATTAATCTTCTATAAACAAAAAATAAGATTATTGAAATTAGAATCTCAACATATCTAACACTAATTTAGACACAGCTGCATGAAAATAAAAATTGGACCCAAAGAAAATGTATAGAATGAAACACAGAAATAAACACAATTTGCCAAATTAGTTTTATTTTAAACAGTTCATGGATGTTTTCCATAACTGTCTTTATTACTGTTTTAACAATTGCAAGGTATTTTATCACGTTGATAGAAAATAATTTACTTGAGTGATTCTCTATGTGTGTGCACTTAAGTCATTTTATTACTTTTACTCATGGTATTCCACATTAAATATTGTGATATAGTGTACTAAGAGTAGTCTGATTTGTTTTTCCAATGTGAAAACAGACTTTTTATTCTGTATTTTCATATTATCTGTTCTTTACTTTTTAATCTCAAGAGTTTTCACAGGCAGTAAGTAATTATCTGCTTTTCTTTCTTTTCTTTTCTTTTTTTTTTTAAAGATTTTATTTATTATTTGACAGAGAAAGATACAGTGAGCTAGAGAGGGAACACAAACAGGGGGAGTGGGAGAGGAAGAAGCAGGCTTCCCACTGAGCAGAGAGCCTGATGTGGGGCTTGATCTCAGGACCCTGGGATCATGACCTGAGCTGAAGGCAGATGCTTAACAAGTGAGCCACCCAGGTGCCCCCTTTTTTTTAAGTCATAGATCATCTTGATGTTCAAATGCAAGTATTTTTCTATTCCAGCCAAGTTTTAATTAGTATTATTAGTAGCATTATTGTATTTAAATTCTTTCTGTTCATTCCTGGAACATCTCATTTGTTGTTTTTGTTTTGTTTTGTTATTATGTTCTGTTAGCCAACATATACTACATCATTAGCTTTTGAGGTAGTATTCAACGAACAATTCATTGAGTATAACACCCAGTGCTCATCACCACACATGTGCTCCTTAATACCCATCACCCAGTTACCCCATCCCCCTACCCCCTTCCCTTCTGTAACCCTCAGGTTTTTTTTTTTTCCTGGAGTCCAGAGTCTCTCATGGTTTGTCTCCTTCTCTGATTTCTTCCCATTCAGTCTTCCCTCCTTTCCCCTGTGGTCTTCTATGTTATTTCTTATGTTCCACATATGAATGAAACCATATGATAATTATCTTTCTCTCTTTGATTTATTTTACTTAGCAAAATCCCCTCCAGTTCCATCCATGTTGATGCAAATAATGGGTAGTCATCCTTTCTGATGGCTGAGTAATATTCCATTGTATATATGAACCACATCTTCTTTATTCATTCATCTGCTGAAGGACATTACGTCTCCTTCCACAGTTTGGTTATTGTGAACATTGTGCTATGAACATTGGGGTGCATGTGGCCCTTATTTTCACCATGTCTGTAATCTCTGGGGTAAATACCCAGTAGGGCAATTGCTGGGTCATAGGGTAGCTCTATTTTTAACATCTTGAAGAACTTCCATGCTGTTTTCCAGAGTGGCTGCACCAACTTGCATCTCCATCAACAGTGTAAGGGGGTTCCCCTTTCTCCACATGTTCACCAATATTTGTTGTTTCCTCTCATTAATTTTTGCCATTCTAACTGGTATAAGGTGGAATCTCACTGTGTTTTTGATTTGTATTTTCCTGTTGATTAGTGATATTGAATATTTTTCATGTGTCAGCCATTTGCATGTCTTCTTTGGAGAAGTCTCTATGCATGTATTCTGCCCATTTCTTGACTGGATTATTTGTTTTTGGGGTGTTGAGTTTTTTTTAACAGCACCAATTTGGTTTTCTGTATATATTATTCTGTGATCACTTTCACTGCATTCTAGATACATCCCAAGCTATCCACAAATATGTAGATGTAATTTTCTGTAAAATAAAATTCTACTCCTGAAAATAATACTACACTGTGTGTTAACTAATTAGAATTTAAATAAAATCTTAAAAGAAAAAAACATTTATTCTACTCAATTAGTCAACATACTTAGCCATCATTAGTTTTTTATGTAGTGTTCAATGACTTGTTGAGTATAACACCCAGAGCTCATCACATCACATGACAAAAAAAATTTAAAAAAAAAACACAAATAGGATTTTTTTTTAATGTGGCATATATATGCAATGGAACATTAGTCAGCTGTAAGAATGAAATCTTGCCATTTGCAACAACACAGAGTAGCATTGTGCTAAGTGCAATAAGTCAGCCAGAAAAAGACAAATACCAGATAATTTCACTCATATGTGGACTTTATGAAGCAAAACAAATGAGCAAAGGAAAAAAGAGAGAGAGAGAGAGAAACAGACAAACTCAGAAACAGACTCTTAAGTATAGAGAACAAACTGGTGGTTATCAGAGCAGGGGGATGGGGGCTGGATAAAATAGGTGAAGGGGATTAAGAGTACACTTATCATGATGAGCACTGAATCATGTACAGAATTGCTGAATCACAATATTGTATACCTGCAACTAATATAACACTGTATGTTAAATGAATAATATTCCCTTGTATATATGGTCTACATCCTCTTTATCCATTTGTCTGTTGGAGGGCATCTTGGCTCCCTTCACAGTTTAGCTATTATGGACATTGCTGGTATGAATATTGTGGTGCATATGGCCCTTCTTTTCACTACATCTGTATCTTTGGGGTAAATCCTCAGTAGTACAATTGCTGGGTCATAGGGTAGTTCTATTTTTAACATTGTGAGGAACTACCACACTGTTTTCCAAAGTGGCTGCCCCAACTTGCATTCCCAACAACAGTGTAAGAGGGTTCCCTTTTCTCCACAACCTATCCAAATTTTATTGTTTCTTGTCTTGTCAATTTTTGCCATCCTGACTGCTGTAAGGTGGTATCTCAATATGGTTTTGATTTTAATTTCCCTGATGGCTAATGATGTTGAGCACTTCTTCATGTGTCTGTTAGCCATTTGTGTCTTCTTTGGCAAAGTGTCTGCTGGTATCTTCTGATTATTTTTCAACTTGATTATTTGTTTTTTGGGTGTTGAGTTTGAAAAATTCTTTATAGATCTTGGATACCAGCCCTTTATCAAAAAGGATGAATACCCAATATTTGCATCAACATGGATGGAACTGGAGATTATGCTAAGTGAAATAAGTCAAACAGAGAAAGACAATTATCATATGGTTTCACTTATTTGTGAAACATAAGGAACAGCATGGAGGACATTAGGAGAAGAAGGGAAAATGAAGAGAGGTGGAATCAGAGGGCAGACAAACCATGGACTCTGGGAAAGAAACTGAGGGTTTTAGAGAAGAGAGGGGTGGAGGGATGGGTGAGCCCAGTGATGGGTATTAGGGAGGGCATGTACAGCATGGAGGACTGGGTATCATATGTTAATAATGAATCATGGAACACTACATCAAAAACTAATGATGTACTGTATGGTGACTAACATAATAAAAAAAATTGTAAAAAAAACACTATATGTTAACTATATTGGAACTGTAATTTTAAAAATTAAAAAAAAAGGACTTTAAAAAATTAATATTCTTTTCCTTTTCATGGACTCAAAGAATTTTAAATCTTTCTGTGAATTCCTCTTAAACTTTCCAATTCCACGTTGCATCGCTGAATACATGGCCAATTAAAATTATGTATAGGTGTGTTGCGTTATTAGTTTTTACAAATAATAAACAGACTAGAATTTGTTTTCTTTAACATATAATAGCCATCATTTAACTAGCATTTTAGTTCAAACATAGGGAAGGTAAACAACCCTTATCTATGGAATTCATAGATATTCCATATATCTATGGAATATAGATATATGTATAGCTATATATACATATGTATGTATGTAGATATATACATATCAGATTTTTAAATACTCCATTCAAAATCAATTTGTCGGTAGCTGCTCTAGGTCTGAGACTTAGCCCTACTTGCAAACTGACACTTCCAAATCCCAGATGCTGGCAGAAGACACAGGATTCTCGGGTTTGGACAAAGCAGCACTACTCAGGGTATCAGCCTTTTCAGCAGCTGTCCTAACCTCGATCCCTCTAGCATAATGTGAATAGGGCCATGTGCTATGGACTGAATGTCTGTGTCCCCTCAAAATCCAAATTTCTAAGTCCAAATCCCCATTCTGATGATATTTAGAGGTGGGGGCCTTCAGGAAGTAATTAGGTTGAGATGAGAACATAAGAATTGAACCCAGATTATGACATGAATGCCCTTGTGAGAAGAGGAAGAGACCGGAGCTTTCTCCCTTGCCAGGTGAGGATAAAGCAAAAAGCTATTTGTATGCCAGGAAGAGCGCCCGCAGCAGATACTGAATGTGCTGGCACCATAATCCTGGAGCCCACAGCCTCCAAAACTGTGAGAAATAAGTGTCTACTATTTAAGTTACTCAGTCTGTGCTGTTTTGTTATGGCAGCCCAAGCTGACCAAGACACCAGCACACTGAGTTTTGTTACAAGAGAAACCTCAAGCTTAGAAAACTTACATCTTTCATAATAGATAGTACTTGATCTTTGTTCCAAAAGAGCATTATATATATTTTTAATAATGAATAAACAGATCTCCCTTTGCTTTGGGACAATACACTACATTTCTCTCCCAAGCCTATTGGCTGTACAAGCATCCTTGAGAAGGTAGCTGGGAACAAAGCAGTCGATGCTTCTACTTAAAAGATGTACAGAAATGAGAGGGACCTCTGAACAGCTACCTTCCAAGTCAGAAATATATTTGGTTATGGGCAACAGAAAACCCGATGAATGTGACTTAAACTAGGCAATGACAAATTTTCTTCATTGTGACGAATGTGACTTAAACTAGGTGATGACAAATTTTCCTCATTGCTCTTACAGAGAATGTCCAGGTCTAAGCGGTCCACTACTGGTTTAGTGGCTCAGGGACACCATCCAAGCCCAAGCCAGCTTCTTTCTCCCTTTACTTGGCTTTTTAATTTTTTTTAATATTTTATTTATTTATTTGACAGACAGAGAAAGCAAAGCAGGGGGAGAAGCAGGGAGAGGGAGAGGGAGAAGCAGGCTTCTGGCTGAAGAGGGAGCCCAATGTGGGGCTTGATCCCAGAACCCTGGGATCATGACCTGAGCCAAAGGCAGATGCTTAACAAACTGAGCCACCCAGGTGCCCCCTTTTGTTGGCTTTTATCCAGAAGCTTTCTGCCCCACAGTGGCAACACAGCTGTTAGAGTCTACATATCATGTCTGCGTTCAAGATAAAAAGTAGAGAGCTCAGATATGGACCCTCAACTTTATGGTCAACTAATCTTCGACAAAGCAGGAAAAAATATACTGTGGAAAAAAGACAGTCTCTTCAATAAATGGTGCTGGGAAAATTGGACAGCTATGTGTGAAAGAATGAAACTCGACCATTCTCTCACACCATACACAAAGATAAACTCAAAATGGATAAAAGACCTCAATGTGAGGCAGAAATCCATCAGAATCCTAGATGAGAACATAGGCAGTAACCTCATAGCAACTTCTTTCAAGATGTCTCCAAAGGCAAAGGAAACAAAAGCAAAAATGAACTTTTGGGAATTCATCAAGATCAAAAGCTTCTGCACAGCAAAGCAAACAGTCAACAAAACAAAGAGGCAACCCACAGAATGGGAGAAGACATTCACAAATGACACTATAGAGAAAGGGCTGATACCAAGATCTATAAAGAACTCCTCAAATTCAACACACACAAAACAGATAATCATATCAAAAAATGGGCAGAAGACATGAACAGATACTTCTCCAATGAAGACATCAAATGGCTAACAGCATGGTCTTACCATGCTGCTCATCTATCAACCTATTCCTTAATATCATAATTCCACAATTAATAATTTCTTAATTCTCCCTAATGATTCTAAAGTTCCTAAAGAAACTTTGGTAAGATCCCAACTCCACAAGGACAGAATAAGACATAAAACAAACAAGAACACTCCAATACGCTGAATAACTGAGAAATAGAACATGAAGTCTGCCTTCAAAAAATAACCCAGATACCAAAATCAGCTCTGACCTGACATACTCAGTGGGTCAGAGCTCCCTCGTGCCAATGTGCCGAAGTATGAACCAAAAGCTACCAACATTTTAAAAAGGAACATCCTAGTCTTTATGCAAAATTTTATCTTATAGATTTATGGATGAGGGATATTACATATACCTTTGAGATTATGATATTCTGTGATGCATAATAAATGAGTAACGTGTAATCTTTCAATGTACTGTGATTCAGATTTAAACCCACAACTGGTGGTCACAATTTGAATTTCACAACTAATTTACAATGTCTCAACACAACACTAATGTAGCCGGTGACAAATGAACTTCTTAATCAAACTGATCGTTTAATATCATCATCAATACAAGCAGTTGTTCGACTAGGTCTGCACATTTTTTGTTTCATTTTTAATGACTAGAGGTTCAATCTTTTTTGGATGTACACAAGACTGATTCAGTACAACCACGAAAAAAGTGTTATTAAGTACTTCCTAGTGCTCTATTCATTCTTTCTTTGAATAGGTAATGTATAGCAATGCCAATCCTCTACAAAACAGCATTCTTCATGCAAAGGAATTAAGATTACACATTCTTAGCTCTGAAGGAAAAAATTTACAATATTGCATGCAACTCTATTATTTAATTTGAAAAGAAAAATGAAAGCCCCATACTTGATTATGACTATAAAGAAGTATCAATAAATGCAATTATTTGTGAATCACCTTAGGATATCTTACAAACTGATTATATCAATACCTGAGCAAACTGGAAACATTTGAGACAGCATCCACTTATTGCTATGTATTTACCCCCGAGGTGATGGTGACAGGGATGGCATGTCCTCTGAAGGAGGGAAACTTGCACCGAAACAAATTACAGTAGCGCCCTTTCAGGATCAAAATTTACCTCCTTTAGCATTCTGTTTTATTTTTATATTTGCATGAGCTATCTTTAGGCTTCAAAACCTACCTTTCTATTTAACTCCTCCAAACCCAATCCCAGCAAGGAGAGTTTATGTCTTTAATTACCTGTTTACTCCTCTTTTTACACAGTGGAACCTAGAGCTTAGCCAAACAGTAGTGTTATATGCTTGTTGGTGATAAAATCCAATACCCTAGAGAGATGCTAGGGCTCTTATTCATGGGTTGGTAGAGCTGAAAAACACATTATGCCCTTGGCCCCAAGAGAGCCCTGAACCCTAGGTGCTAGATTCAAAGTTTTCCACAGGTGCCCTGTTTTCCTTTCTGACTCCACTGTGTAAGGCCCAGACGGAGTGTGACCTACAGCTGTCTTCCTTCCATGTCAGATATTTAGCCCTCAGGCCTGTGATGACATTGTTTGGCTTGTGCATGCACAGACATGTATACACACACACACACACACACACACACACAATCCCACTGATAACATACGGCCTGGTTCTACAAAATAATCACACTCCTGCCAGAATTCCACTATACGAAAGCACAGAAAAGTTCCAAGAGTTTGAGAAATCAGACTCAAATGAGGATCAAAAAGATGCCATCACACCACTTGAGACCTACTCTTTCAATTCCCTGTGTCTTACTGATGGCAGGACGAAGGACACAAGGAGAAGATGAAGTGAAAATTCTTAAGCTCTTTGTGTTTGCCACCAGAGTGTTATCAGAATGATGTCAATATAGGCACACGATGTTCTACTGTGTTTTTGATGGTACTGATGTTTCTATCTCTGCAACACCTGGAATTTCTGAAAACAATCTAGCTCTTTGAATAATTCTGTTGACTTTATCTAATTAAAAAAAAAAAAAGAAAAGGTGTATCTTGTGACTTAACAAGTTCATGACTAAGAGTCTAAGAACTTGGAAAAGAAGATCAAGATTTTTTCCTTGTATTTAGAATTTTATTGATCCAAAATGTTATTGTTCTCATGTATAATCAAGTTACTTCCAGTCTCTATCTTTTGTTTATTAGTACAACTGTCCTAAAACTCCAGGACTCTGAAAAGTCCAGATATATGAAGATTCTATTCTAGAAATTAAGTTAATTAGCAACCATTCATTGACATCCATCAGATATTCAAGAGGGAAAAAATGGCATACATAATTAAAAATCCTGCCTGATAATTAAACTGTAGGTATAATTATGAATCATACAACGATTGAACTTTTTTCCTTTTTCTGCTTGCTGTGTATTTTTGTGTCAGTTACTTTTACTATAAATGCGAGGAATGTTTTGACTACCAAAAGATCTATAGAGGCAATAAAGCTATGGAAAAACAAGCTGGATATTCTCATGTCTCACCTACAAAGTTTTATGTTTAATTGCATAAAAACATAAAACATAATTGTTTTATGTTTAATTTGTGCTTTGGTGATGATGGTAAGTAGGGAGAACACAGCTGTATTTTCACATCATAGGCTGAATTTTCAACTCTAGTAGAAGTTAGAAAAAAATCAGCCCAGGATTTAGAAACAGTGCAAGTGCAAAGTAGATGTAATTAAGAAAAAAATATGGAATCCACAAGGTCATATTCCTCAGATTCTTATCACATTTCAACAACTGTACCTCCGCAGGAACTACCTAGGATGTTGCAACAATGCTTCATTTAATATTTCATTTATTTAGTTGTTTCTCAAGTACTTGTGAGTCTAAAATGCAGGAGGCCTATTCTACCACTTGAAGGTACAATAAAGGGAAATAGGCACCTCAGTTTCTCATGGCACCCACAGAAATATTAGTCAGGAAAAGTGTAGGAAGCCTGAGAGGTTATGACAGCAGAATCTAATCACAGACATAAGGAAATTGTTCCCTGATGAATGTCATTTGGATGAACATCCAAATAATGAACAAAAATTTACTAAGTGAAGATGCTGGTTGAAGACAGTGTGTCAGACATGCAGACAGCATGAGCAGTCCTCAAAGCAACAAATGAAAGAAGATGAGTACTTTTGGGACAGGTAAATTTAGAAAGAATGGAAAGAAATGACAAGATATAGGTGACTAGAAACCCCTGAAGCTTTTTAAGCATGGGAATAAAGGATGAGACTTTGGGTTTAAAAGATGTTTTGCATGCAGCAAATTAGAGAACGTTGAACAAGAGTGGTTGCGTGGACTTATTAGGGACCTTTTAGAGTCTAGTTTTGAGCAGAAAGTGGCTTGAAACTACATTAGAGTAGAGGATCCACAGAGAAGTCAAATTCTGATGGTAGAATTAGGGTATGGAGATAAGATAGAGAGGCTTATGAAGAAGGAAGAAGAGCAAAAGAACTTAGAACATTCTTGGATTTAACTTGGGAAAATGGTTAATAAATGTTCATTACTAAAATGGAGAATAGTGCAGAAGGGAAGGTTTTGGGAAGATCACAAGTTTTGGACTCATTGCCTACTCAGAGGGGGCATCTGCTCCCTCCCTCTCCTTGTGCTTCAGAGCACTCCCTTTCTCTCTCTTCAATAAATAAATAAAAAATTTTTAAAGGTTTCTGAGAAGGAAAAAGACATCAAATACTGTCACATGATGCCAAAGTGTTGAGTAAGCTGATGGTTAAATATGGCTGTTAAATTTAATGGCAAAGAAATCAAGGCCAATTTTGCACTTTTAGAGTTATTTATTTATTTTAGAGTGAGCGAGAGAGAGAGAGAGAGAGAGAGAGTGTGTGTGGGGAGGGAGGGCAGAGGGAGAGGGAGAGAAACTCAGCAGAACCCTCTGAGCACAGAATCCCTTGCAGGGGCTCAAACTCACAACTCTGAGATCATGACCTGGGCCAAAATCAAGAGCTGGATGCTTAACCAAGTGAACCACCCAGGGACCCCCCACCCTGCCCACAATTTTGTAGTTTTGAGAAAGGAAAGAAAATCTTAATGGCTGAGGAGTGAATGAAACTGGAAGGAAAATTTAAAAAAAAAAAAAAAAGGAAACTATGACTACAGACTACTCTTCTGAGAGATGTGAGAATAGGAATGAAGGACATACCTAAGGTGAAAGTAAGATTGATGGATAGTTTTGTTGTTTTAAGTTTGGAAAGATAGGAGTTTACTGATGGGAGAAGAATAAATTACTGACTTCAGAAACAATTTATTTTCCCAGAAGACACATGCTTCTCTTTTGACTTGAAACTCATTCTTTTTGAGAAAATGGATAATGTATTCACACAGTCTTTCCCTTTCAGAGAATTCATCATGAGAGAAATTTATAATTCAATGAAGTTAATTGATGTTAATTTTATAAAATTTCTGGCTGATTGTATACATACAAATTAACTGTTTGGGAATTGATTTGAATTTATTGCTAAGATATGACTGGATTACTTAATCAAATGACAATTTGTATAATCTTAACAGAAAAAAAAACACTTCTAACTTATTTTTAGTGAATACATCACTCCATGTTCAACCAAAGGAGTAAAAACAATAGAAGGGATTTAATATCCATATCTGTATATATTATATAGGTATATTCTATCTATATTAAGGAGTTAATTAAAAGTAATTTGCTTACTCATATTTGCCTGGCTAAGCAAGTCTAAAATCCATAGAACAGGCAGCAGAAAGAGAAGGTCACAAGCAGTCTGGAACCCAAATGGCACAAGCTTTTCATCCATATTTGAGTCTGTCCTTACTCAGGTAAAAAAATCAAAGAGACAGGAGATAATAAATGCTAGTGAGGATATGGAGAAAAGGGAACTACTGTATACCCTTGTTTGGATTGTAAACTGGTCCAGCCACTGTAGAAAATTAAAAATTAGATTAAATTTTAAAAAATGCCAAAAAATTAAAAATGGAAGTACCACATGATCCAGCAAATCTACTTCTGGAAATATATCCAAGAGAAACAAAGACACTAACTCAAAAATATATCTGCACCCTCATGTACATATTAGCATTATTTATAATAACTGAGATATGAAAATAACCTAAATGTCCACTGACATATAAATGAATAAATAAGATGGGATATATGTACATAATAGAGCATTATTCAGCTTTAAAGAAACGAGGAAATCCTGCCTTTTGCTATCATGTAATGGACCTCAGTGTTACTATACTAAGTGAAATAAGTCAGAAAGACAAATACTGTTTGATTTCATTTATATGTGGAATAAAAAAATAAAACTAAAAATCCAAAATTCTAAAATCCAAATTTCTAAAAATAGAAAAAATAGAAAAAGAGATGAGATTTGTGATTATCAGAGGCAGGGGGTGGGCAAAGGGAAATATAATGACTGTGGTCAAAAAGTATAAACTTCCAGA
The DNA here is from genome assembly GCF_002288905.1 of Enhydra lutris kenyoni. Lineage (NCBI taxonomy): Eukaryota > Metazoa > Chordata > Mammalia > Carnivora > Mustelidae > Enhydra > Enhydra lutris. Next base: position 13,432,166 of record NW_019154134.1, on the reverse strand, counting down.
TACAAGATAAAGAAGTATTAAAAATATACAGCATGATTAATGCAGTTTCCAGTGCTGCAAGATATATATTAAAGTTGTTAAGAGAGTAAATCCTCAGAGTCTCATTACAGGACAAAAGTGTGTGCTTTTTTTTTCCCCCTTGTTTTCTCTATTTATGAGACAATGGATACTCACCTAAACTTACTGTGATAATCATTTCACAATATATAAATCAAATCTTTGCTGTACATATTAAACAGATATAGTGATGTATGTCAATTAAATTTCAAAGAAACTGGGGAGAAAACAGCTTGGAGTAGGTGTGTATATACTAGAAAAATAGGGACCACCTTACTTCTATCCTCTATCTCCCATGTAACCTAGTCCCACTGAATTGCTGAGTTGTTCCTACTCCTTGTAACCTAATCCAATTGAACTGATGAGATATTTTACATAACAACCACTCCAAATTTTATAAAGATTATAGATTTGACTAGTAAGTGGAAAATTAAAAAAAAAAAGGCATCAAAATTGAGATCTATTTGGAAGTTAGACCACTTGTTCAATACAGCAACTATGGTGAACCAAACTAAGTAAGATGTTAGTTTAGTTTGAGAATATACAAACTAGAAGTAAATTTTTTCTAGTTCTTATATTTTGAAATAAATCAGACAAACCGAGTATAGCTTTATACTGTGCCACAAGCATATTGGACTTCATCTGTGGCATATTATCTTCTGCTACAACAATTTACCTCAAAACTTAGTCAAGTAAGATTTCAGTAAATATAATCTAAGATTTGTTGGGATCACAATCGCAGGAGTGGATTAACTGAATGCTCTGCCTAGGGTTTTTTCATGAGATTATGGTCATGACGTCAAACCAAGGCTACATTCATCTAGAGGTTTGACTGGGGTTGGTGGGCATGTTCCCAAGATGGTTCATGCTGGCTGTTGGAGTCCTCATTTCTTCACCATGCAGACTTATATATAAAAGTGTTTTAGTATAACATAGTGGCTCTCTCTCCTCAGAGCCAGTGATCCAGGAAAGAACAAGGCAAAGCCATAATATCTGATATGACCTCGCCTAGTAAGGATACATGTCACTTCTATGATATTCTATTGGTCACATAGGAAATCTGTGATTGAAAATTAAACAAAGCATGAATACCAAGAAACAAGCATCACTGGGAGCCAAAAAGCTGACAACCACATGTGGCATACTATCTTCAACTTCCAAAGCTCTATCTTTCCACAGAACAGCTGTGAGGAAAGCACAGACTAAATCTCACAATCAATCTGAAATGCCTATTTCAAAACTTTTAAAGGCTTTTATGGTCTCCTTTTTCAAATAATACATAGTCATGTGTATTGATTTCCCAGGAATGCCATAACAAAATACCACAGACAACAAAAAATTATTTTCTCACAGTTCTAGAGACTAGAAGGCCAAGAACAAGGTGCTGGCAAGATTTGGATTACAAATGGCCACCTTTTCTTGCTGTGTTCTCACAAGCACATCTTCAATCTATGTGTTGTCTATGTCTCAATCTCCTCCTTGTATAAAGGTTCCAGTCATACAGGATTAAGGCCCACCCATATGACTTCATTTTACCATAAATACCTTTAAAAGTTGTATAGCCAAACATAGTCACATTCACATGAATGGTGCAGTGCCCAACTCAATACTTAACATTGTGCCTCTGATTTAACCATTAAAAGAGTATTCACAAAATCCATTTACTCAAATTCTACATTTATTTGAGTGACATAAAATGTCAAACATTTTCAAATCATTTATCTTTATACTTCATCAAGCCAAAACTATGAACTTTGTCTTTTACCAACAAAGAATGAGTATTCCTCCCTTCAAAATGTATAATCCATGCACAAGTAAGGAATAAAGTTTCTTGGATAGCTCTTTGTGCTCAGCTCTCACTTTTTAAATGAGGTTTAAATGAGGTTGTCTGCCACAACAAGTGTTTTATCTTGATCTATAGTTTCCTAGTACTTCTTATAGCACTGTCTAATACATAATCTAGTTTATTGTGTTCACTGCTTGTTGCTTCCTACTGGAATCTAAGCTTCATGGGGGCAAGGATTTTTGTCTGGATCATGTTATGGTTCAATAACAGAATTTATCCTCACCCCACTAAGCAAGTTCTATTTCCCTTATTTCTATCTTCTTAGTTACATGGATCACAGCTCTTCCCAGCCTTACACAAGAAGAACTAAGGACAAATTTTGGGGAATGTGAGGAAAGAACCCTCTAAAATGAAAATTAACATGTTAATTTGTTTGCACTTCATCAAAATATTAGAGAAAGAAACTCAAAGTCTTTGAAAGAGAATTTACACTGAAATTACATAACATCACAAACAGTATCAGGTCCTTTACTGAATTTTCATATGAGCAATGTGTTTCTCTCTTAAGAAATACACAGTCTATAAGGAAGATATAAAAGAAAGACTATAATAGAAACATAAATATGATATTCTCCACAAGACATTTGCAAAGTAAGGGAGGAAACATGTCTGGTTGTGGAATTAAAGGAAGTCTTGCTGAAGAAGTTGACACATGAAACTGAAGGCACAATGTTATTCTGATAAGCTGAGATGGAGGTGGGCCTTGCAGGTGGCCATAATTAAATCAGAAAACCAGAGAGCCATGAACACTTGGCTGTAGGGAATATTACCTATGCTCATTTGACAGAACTCAGAGTACATACTGAGGCACAATCTAAAAAAAATGTTACGAGAAATACACGAGTAAATCATAAAAGTTCTTGAATGTCCAAAATAAACTGTGGGAATTTGGTCAACTAGTAATGAGACAGCCATTCAAACTCTCCTAATAAACAACTAACATGCTCAGAAAGTGCCTCAAGAAAGATTCATCTGGCAGTATTAAATTGATTTTGAAATTTTTTTAAAAAGTTTTTGAGATAATATTCCCTATGTAAGTCAAAACTCTTAAACATGGCTAATTAACTTGTAAGAGCAAGTATTTAAAGAGGAATAGGGCTGTAAAATGGTATATTTGTTGCATCTCTGTTTCCTTATCTGTACAGTAAAGGTAATAATAGTATTTAACTTCATAGGAGATTGTAGGAAAGATTAAATGATTAAATCTACACACAACACTACGCAAGTGATATACTAGAGTTTTTATTGTTATCATCCATTTGACCCTGGACAAGTTATTTAACCTCTCTGTGCCTTGTTTTCCTCATTTGTATGATGGAGATTATAATAGTAATCTAGATGACATATTTTAAGGCTGCAGTAGGTTAATAGATATAAAACTCTTCATTTTCAAGTACATACCAGGTGATTATAAGATGTATTTAATCCTGTAATTATTACCATTATTCTCCATGTACATAAACATAATTGGGAAAAAATCAGGAAAATAACTTAAACTTCTGGCCCATTCATGCCAAACAACCATGATTACTTTAATAATCAAGTAGATAAGACTTTGTAGCTAACTGAGTGAATTTTCCCCAAATATGATGGTGTTTGCTCCCAAAGTACTTTATGACCTACATCAATTACTGATTTGCCTATGTCAATACAGACATGCTTGACAGGCTAATGAGAGAAGGGGGAAAAAAGAAAGTAAGACTGTGTTTCCTAAATGCTTGGGAAAAAAGTTTAAGGACTTTTTTTATTTGAGGCAAAAGAGGCCAAATGGGGAGGAAATTTTCAGAAGAGTTTTATTAATCAACAAATTAATCCACCAGTAAATCTTAATTGCATACTTACTTTGTTCAAGGTACTAAACTAGGTGCTCTGAAAAAGAAATTATAGATAAGGCTTCATTCTAATTTAAAAGCTGAAATATGTATCTAATATTGCATAACAAGTTACCAAAAAGTTAGCTTAAAACATCAGAAATGCTTCAGTTGTTCCTGGATATATTTTGGTCTGTGTGTAACAGGACACTACTTCCTGAAATCACAAGGAAAGTAAAACTTGTATACATAAAAAGGTAAAACTTGTATACATAAAAAGGTAAAACTGAAAATAGTGAAACAAACTGAGGATTACAAAAGGGAGGAGAGGATGGGGTAACTAGGTGACTGGCATTAAGGAGGGCATGTGTTGTGATGAGCACTGGGTGTTATACACAACTAATGAATCATTGCACACTACATCAAAAACTAATGGTATACTGTATATTGGCTAACTGAACATAATAAAAAAAAACAGAAAAGAAAACAGAATGGGGGGGGTACACAGAAGTGTATTATCTCCTTATCTTTCTGGGTGAGGGGTTGGGGAATGGTGCTACTGGATTCTCCAGGGATTCACAAGGTAGAAATCGAGGTGTTGGATGGGCTCAGGATTCTTTTCCCAAGCTCATTCAGGTTGTTGGCAGAATTCTGTGCCTGTGGTTAAGGCACTGAGGTCCCATTTTTGGCCAGCTATGGGCAGGGGACAGTTGTTCTCTCAGAGCTTGCTCTTGGGTTCTAGCTATATGGTCATCTCACAACATGAGAGCTTGTTCTTCAAATCTAGCAGGACAATTTTTCTCTAATCTGCTATGAAGGAGTCATGTAATTTAGTATAATCACTTGGGTACACATCACTGGTTCCACATAGTGTAACTTAATCAGATTAATAGGTTTCACTCACATTTGGGGAGACCCATACAGGATGGGTCCATCCGGGTTATTATTACCACCAGGGTAATTCTTGAGAAACATCCTAGAAGTCTACCACCATGTGGGAATGAAAAAGTATCTGAAATATAGGAAATTAAAAACCTAAGGAGAAAGACCCTAGGAGCCAAGGCTGACAAGTGAGAAAATAGTCTGGGGGAGAATTTCTGAAGGGAAAACAAAGAAGGGCAACAGGTCTGAGCAAGTCAGATACATGTTGGCAGCGCTTTCACCCACACCCCGGCTTTCTTTAGTGGTCCTTCTCCACTGTGAATTTTCAGGCTCAGCTCCCACTCAATAGTCTCTCTTTTGCCCTCTGAGAGATAGAGTAATGAGAATTTATGTGGTATGTCAGGTGTCTTCTGAGCATTTTTCTCAGAGTATGGCAATTTTACATTTTCTTTTCAAGTAGGTCCCAGGCCCACCATGGAGCCCAACACAGGGCTTGAACTCAGGACTCTGAGATGAAGACCAGAGCTGAGATCAAGAATCAGACACTTAATTGACTGAACCACCCAGGTGGCCCTCATTTAACATTTTTTAATACCATTTGAACAATCAAGAACTTCCCATGTCCTCATTCCCATTCCCTCTTTCTCCCACCACCACAACACTTGGCCCATATTAAACACAATCCTACTGAGCTCACCGAACCCAGACACCACTGCCAGTCTTTGACTGAAACTCAGAAACAGCAGGAGGCTCCTGGAATTGTTACTGGCGGTGCAACAAACTAGTTAGGTAAGGCTTAGTGGCCCTTGGCTTCTCTCCAAGTGAGCAAACTCCTCCAGCATGTGTTTTCATAAAATCTTTCAATAGCATTCAGGGAACAGACCATGGAATTGCTAAAGAATCCTAAGAGGACAATTGAAGTAGGGTATTTTCTATTGTTGGACAAGAGCCTTGAGATTTTTTTTAAGTGCCCAAAGCTCATTACATAACATTTATCAAGATAAAGAGGGCTTTCTGAGCAAACATTATATGCCCACGATTGCGGAGATAGAGAAAAATGAATGCTCTCCAAAAATTAGGTTACGGACTTTGTCCTATACACATACACCTACGTGTATGTGTGTGTGGATGTGTGTACATGTGTGTATGGGTGTGTATGTGTGTGCATGTTTCTGTATATATATTTTTGCTAACCTTATTTATACCCTCTGAAAAGGACAATAGTATGTTGTGTTATCTAATCTTTTGGGTTTGTTTGTTTTAAACACAGCAAACGCAACATGCAATTTTCTCAGATCATAAATAACCACACCAAGTAACACAGGATGGGAATTCAAACATGCAGGTAAATATTAAATTCAAATGTCAGGTCTATCCTAAATGAAAAAAAGCACATTTTTTTCATTTCCTTATGGGAACATAAAATGTAACTAGTTTTAGTTTATTGTTTAATGAATGCAAAGCCATTCTGTCAGGCAGTTTACAGAACAGGATAAACAATGAAGCAATAAAAACTACAGTCAGAGTTAGAGAAATACATTTTAGTCTTATCTTGAAATTGGTGAACATGGAATAAAAAGAGGATGGGGATTCACAGGTGAAGATACTTGTAAGAGAAAATGGGGGGGAATGAAACTTAGAAATTCTGTCTCACATTTTATTATCCATTTATCCTTTCCACAAATAGTTACTGAGTATCTACTATGTGGCACTCCCTATTCAAATTGTTTTCATGTATTTTCTGAGTTTATTTAATCCTTCTAACCAACCCAGGAGGCTGGCATGATCATTATCATTAGTTAGGGATGAGAAAAATCAAGATTAGAGATGATTATATCAAAGATTAGAGATGATCAATAAATTACCTAGGGTCACCTAGTTAGTAAATGGCAGCATGGTTTTGAACCCACAACACAAGGGACTTGACAAACTTACAGCCCTGAGAGAAGACACTATAGAATAACCAAGGAAAACAAATGGCAATGCTAGGAACAAACAGGAGTATTTTTTCATGATTTTCAAGATTTTCCATGTGGAAAAGTCACTTAAAGATTACTACTCAGAAATTAGGGCAGTGTGCAAATGTGCTGTTACATTTCTGTCTTCTCAGAAAAGTACTTCTCCGTCTTTTTTTTTTTTTTTTTTTTAACTACTCTTCACTCACTGACTGGTTCTGTCCCCTTGCCTACAGCAATTTCTCTGGTTGTTCTCTGATGTTTTCTTGACCAACAGAGAGCCAATCCCAGCACTTAATCAAGTTATCTTCTGACTCTGATGGACAGGAAAGGGTCTCCTCCTCTTAGATCTCCACTAGGAGAATGTGAATGTGGATTAGCCTGATACCATGCCACTTGCCACACGAAGGAAGTCTATATGCAAAAGAGAACGAGGCCAATATAGAGAGAAAATATAGATGTGAAAGAGAGATGAAAGAGAGATTTGAGAGCTGACAAATCCTTGGATTTAGCTGTCCCTGAGGCAAGTTTTACCCCTTCTTTATTACCAGATTACATAGGCCAATAAGCTTTCCTTTTTAACTTACACTAACTCACTTAGAGAATCCTAAAAAACACAAGTGGACCGAACAGGAGGTTTGGGTGATCTATAGATTTCTAACGTATCAGAGAACAATGCTAGCAAAAAAAAAAAAAACACAAACAAACAAACAAACAAACAAAAAAAACGGCAAAAATGTAGAGGTGATTCTAAGAGACATCAAGGATGTAAGGACCTATTTAGCAAGAGCGACTCCATCTTGGGTAATAGCCATTTTGTTGTTTGTGTAGTAAACTTAAATTGACTCTCCCCCCACAGAGAAACTTACTTAGAAACATGTCCAGGAAACCAGTAAAATATAGTCAGCTAGTTCCTGATAACAGAGCCCAGAATACAAGGACGAGTCAGGCCAGATAGAGACATCTAATCAGTATGAGGTACTGTTTGTAACAGTGAGAAGGTCTTGCCCAAACCTAAATGACTCCATCTTGGGAAGGAGGACAATCTTATCATTCACACTGAATATGTTAACTGACTAAGCCTTCCCAAAAAGTACTGTTTGTAATGGTTCCCGGTATGGGATAATCTTAAATAACAAGTCACCAGACCAGATGGAACTAGCCGATCAGCAAGAGATACCCAAACCCAGTGGGTTGAGATACCAAAATATGGGTTGCAGTTTTATCCAATAAAAGGTAGCCTGTAAGATGGGGAGGGGTTGCTCTCTTCGGAGACGGCCCTGGCCGGTCAGTCTGACTTCTAATGCTTAACACAGAATAGAGCTTTGCATAACTTTAACTTTGTTTCAGTCTCATTCCCCTGGCCAATCAGTCTGATTTCTAATACTTGGCATAAAATAAAGCTTTAAATAACTTTTACTTTGTCTCAGTCTCGTTTCGTTTAATAACAGACCTAACAATGGACAGGTTCCAGAAACTTCAAAGCAGGATAAATTTTACAGGAGAGAACAGAGATTCCAAATCAAATGGAAGAGCAAGATCAGCTTCTGACTGGTTATATTGTGGTACCCAGACTGATAATATTGTGGTAGAAACAAACGGATAACTGAATTTTGCTCTGTACCGAATAAACACATCAACCCTCCATGCAAAAAATACACCAATCCCCCGGCTACATTATTGCAACAACTGGCCCCCACAACTTTCTAAATCAGTTGTATCTGCCTAATTTTTATAATTTCTCACAGATCCCTAAGAGCGTGGTATTGCCAAGCCTTTTTTATAAACCTGTTCTTTTCATCTTGTATGTTTCCTCTTCTAAGGGCTTCAGAGCAAATTCTGTCAAATACTGTAACTTCTACCAAAACTTGTCTAAATGTTTCCAGGTTTCCTCTTTAACAGGCAGCACATCTATTTGGGACTCAGAAAGTCCTACTTCACATTGATATTTTTCTTGTTAGGTATAAAACCAGATACAATTAAAAAACTGAAAAGGCATCTACATTCTGCCCTAGGCTCATAACATATTTATTCATGAATAATCTATTAGCAAAAAATGAGTTCTAGTAATTACAGTCATCAGTAAAATAAGAATCTATCATTAATTAACGCACAACTATGTGCTATGGACATGTAGTTAATTCTTAATAGATTCTTATTTTACTGGTGACAAATTACTGCAGATTTACATATGGTTACATAAGATATGTATAGTGTATGTATGTGCGTATATTTTCAGACACGTTTCGAATAGTATATAAACTAAAGCATACTATGGACAGAGACCAAAAGTATGAGTATATTTATCCAACTAAAATTACTTGTGCTTCATTCATTTCTCTTTATTTTATTTTAAAATTATAAATAAAAATTTCCCTTTGGATCAAAGGCAATGCTGTAGTTTCAGGATATTCAGGCAGGTATGTCATGAACCCCTGTATTCATTACAGGAAATTCAGGTGAAGAATTCAAGCTTGGACTCTGTCACTTCCTAGTTAGACTATCTAGGGCAAGTTATTCTCTACATCTCTCACTTGTCTTCTCCATAAAGCTCGTGTAACAGCTCCTTCCTCATAAAAACTTGGTGAATATTCACAAGTTAATGCTTGGAAAGCACACAGACTTCAATTACTGTATTATTAATCATATTTTATCACTATCATCATCATCCTCCTTCTCCAGTCTCTAAGAAATACTACAAAAGTAGTACAGCCTTAACCAAAACTACTGGTTCCTTAACAAAGTGACTGCTTCAACAGATACCAAATTTAAATTCTAACAATGAGTAAGAATTGACAACATGTTTTCCTGTGGAAAATGAGTTTTAGGATGTGTAATGCTTTACCACTACAAAGTATGAACATTCTGAGCTGAAAGATTTATGCAAATACCTCTGAGCTGTGATGTACAGGTCCCTGTGACGTGAATTACTATGGGTAAAAACGAAATAAAACAAAACAAAAAACAACTCCTATGGTGAAAAACTATGGAACTGCTTCTTCTTTCACAAAGAAGCTCTAAGAAGTTTCTATTTGTTTGCATTTACATTATTATTGAGATTTTTGCAAAGAAGGAATTAGGTTTTCAATAAACCCTTACTGAAACTGGTTCTCTAGGTCTCATTCTCAGTGGGCTACCAGGCATTAATAATGCCCATTCTCAGTAATGCTACCAGGCATTAGCAGTATTTATATTTATTTATAAATAGGCCAATTAGGTAACAGAATGAGAATGAATAAAAAAGAAGTAAGTAATAAAACTATCTCCATTGGAGAATGACAAGACTATATACATGGTGAATTCCAAAAAAAGGAAATCTGGATTTCTGTGTGTCAAGGTGCCATTTAAGAATTGCCCAAAACTTAATAGAAGTTAATGAAAAGATAAACAAAGACCATTTTCATTAAGACTATGTCATTTGTTATCAGGACTAAGTTACATGATTCATTAGTTGCAATTAGACTTTGCCTGCTTACCTGAATAGCAAGTTTCTACATTGTCATTTTCAATTTTTTGAAAAATAATTTTTATTCATCTTCAGACAGTCTTGGAACTTGGTCTAATGACCAATCTCCTCTCTCCTTCAACCCAGAAAAATACACATTACTTGTTCACTTCATATATTTTGAAAAAAAAATTCTGAAACATTTTTATTTACTCCTTAAAATTTTATCCTATTAGAAAAGCCGGTCTTTACCTGAGAAAAAGTTCGTATATATAAAGAATTAAAAATTAAAATGCAATATGCCTCTACTTTTCAGTGAATAATCAGCAACATTTTATGTATATATTTATGTATGTCCACACATAAACATTTTTTCAAAAAGACAATTCTTTTATATTCTACTATTTAACAAGTAGCATGAATATTTTCCCATTTCATGCAATTTTTATTAAGATAATTATTCTCAAAGTGTAACTTGTGAAGTAAAATATATATTACTTGAAAAACAAAGATACTCAAATTATGTTATTTGAACAACAAAGATTCTGTCCTTGCATTTGAGAGACATCAAGTGAAATGGGGTTAGCCAGGTTTATTTATTATAGTGACTCTACCTTTTCAAAGCTAATTTACATTATGATTCCCTAAATGGGAGATTTGTTTCCTAGACATTCTTGGTCATGCCACCCTCCACCTACAAAGTATCTCTTGGACAAGTGTTCTATGGCACATCTTCTAGGAAATGTTATTTTAAACATTGACTTAGTTAGAATGATCATATGATATTGTTTCATTTATACAGACCATAATTTGGTTGTATATTCCTTAACTAGTAGATATTATAATTGTTTCAAAGTACTTGCTATTATAAAAGAATAAATTTATTTTTCATACATCTTTAGTGTGTTCTGATTTTTTTTCTTGAAGGTAAATAGCAAGAAATGAAATTAATGAATAAATGGCACGATGACCTTTAAGCCTCTTCTGATCAATGGAGGTACTTATCTTCTAATACCTATACCAGCCTACATTTATACCAACAGGACTGAAAATGTTTATTGCTACCACTATTTAATGCTACCAGGCATTAGCAGTATTTATATTTATTTATAAATAGGCCAATTAGGTAACAGAATGAGAATGAATAAAAAAGAAGTAAGTAATAAAACTATCTCCACTGGAGAATGACAAGACTATATACACGGTGAATTCCAAAGAAACAGTAATAAATTATTTCAAACAGTAAAATAATTCAGTGAAATAGAAGGATAAAAAATAAACATATGGAGTTATCAAACCATTCCAAACACCTACAAACTCAACAGAAGATAGAAGAGAAGAAGAGCAGCAATTCTAGGATCAGAAAATTGACCACTTTCTGGAAGGTAAGATGTGTGGAGAACTGAATCTGAAGTGATGGGAAGATAGACTGCAGGGGGTGGGGCCACCTCCTGGCAAGCAGTGGAGCAACAGAGCACAAAATCAGAACATTCAGAAGTCTGCTCCACTGAGGGATGTTGCTCCAGAGGCTAAGTGGGGGTGGAGCCCTCATGGGGACAGTGTTGTCTCAGGACCCACGGGGTCACAGAAAGACCAGGGGTATCTGAGTGTGGCAGAGACGCCAGATATCAGACAGGGGAAGCCGGCTACAGAGATGGAGTGAGCAGTGAGCTCTCAGCTCGGGTTACCTTAACCCATGATCCAAGGCACAGTCAGGCCACTACTCTTCAAGCAGGTACCCCACAAGTGGCAGATCCAGAGAGACTCCCTCCTACCTCCTCCAGGAGGAGCGGCACAAGAGCACATAACAGGAAACTGCTGGGATTGTAGACTCCAAATGGGACCATGCGCCAGAGACAGAAATGCTCGGGCACAGGCCAGGTGAGCTCAGAGTGCACCTGGAGACCAGGCAGATGGGAGGGATTGACTGCTTTTCTCTGATAGGGCACTGAGGAGTGGGGCCCTGAGCTCTCAGCTCCTCTGGGCTGGAAATTGGGAGGTCACCATTTTCATTCCCGTCCTCCAAAGCACTGCGGAAAGTGTTCAGGGAACAAAAGCTCCTGAGAGTGAACCTGAGCAGATTACTTAAACTGGCTCTGGCAAACTTGGTACAATTCTGCCTCAGACAAAGACATTTGAGAATCAATGCAACAGACCCCTCCCCCAGAAGATCAGCCAAGACCAAGCTCACCAATCAACAAGAACTGCAGAACTCCAGAGATCGGGAAAGAAATACATAGAATTCATGGCTTTTTCCCCATGATTCTTTAGTCTTGCAAAGTTAATTTTTTTATTTTTTTTCTTATTCTATTTCTTTTAACTTTCCCTCTCTCCTCTTTTAACATTTTTTAACTATTATATCTTAACAATACCTTTTTTAAAAAAAATCTTTTAAATTTTTCATTATTATAGTCGCATTTTATCCCTTCATTGTATTTAAACTTATTTTTTGTATGCATTTTCTTTAAAATTTTGGGATAAAATTTCTCTAACAGAGAAAAATATACCCTAAATCTAGCATGTGGCTTTGTTCTAGTCTCCAGTCTGAGCACATTCTCTCTCTTTTTCCCTTTTCCAACTAACTTATCTTATCAGTTCCTTTTTTAGAATCTTTTTAAAATTTCATCTTTACAGTCATATTCCATCCCTTCATCATGTTTACCCTTACTTTTTGTATAGATATAAGTTTTTCTTTCTTTAAAATTTTGGAGGTAGTTCCTTCTAAGAGACCAGAATATACCCAAAATCAAGTGGGTGACTCTGTTCTATTCACCAGTTGGAGATTTTTTTTTAAATTTTTTATTATTATTTATTTTTCTCTTTTTTTCTCCCCATTTTCAGGTCTTTTCTGATTTGGTCAGTGTATATTTTTCTGGGGGTCCCTGCCATCTTTTTAGTATTTTATTCTCTCACTCATATATTCTTATCTGGATAAAATGACAAGGCTGAAAAACATACCACATAAAAAGAACAAGAGGCAGTATCAATGGCTAGGGACCTAATCAATACAGACATTGATACTATGTCAGAACTACAGTTCAAAATGATGACTATCAAGGTGCTAGATTAGGTTCATAAAAGGCATAGAAGATATTAGAGAATACCTTTCTGGAGAAATAAAAGAACTAAAATCTAACAAAGTTGAAATCAAAAAAAGCTATTGATGAGGGGCAATAAAAAATGGAGGCTCTTACTGCTAGAATAATGAGGCAGAAGAGAGAATTAGTGTTATAGAAGACCAAATGACAGGAAATAAAGAAGTTGAGCTAAGGAGAGACAAACAACTACTGGATCACGAGGGGAGAATTTGAGAGATAAGTGATACCATAAGATGACATAATATTAGAATAATTGGGATCCCAGAAGAAGAAGGAAGACAGAGAGGGCCAGAAGTATAATGGACCAAATTATAGTAGAGAATTTCCCCAATATGTCAAAGGGAACAAGCATCAAAATCCAGGAGGCACAAACACCACCCCTCAAAATCAATTAAAAAAGGTCCACACCCCATCATCTAATAGTAAAACTTAAAAGTCTTAATGACAAGGAGAAAATTCTGAAAGCAGCTCGGGACAAGAGGTCTTAACAACAATGGTAGAAATATTACATTAGCAGCAGACTTATCCATATAGACCTGGCAGGCCACAAAGGACTGGCATGATATATTCAGAGCACTAAATGAGAAAAAATATGCAGCCAAGAATACTATATCCAGCTAGGCTGTCACTGAAAATAGAAGGAGAGATAAAAAGCTTCCAGGACAAACAAAAACGAAAAGAATTTGCAAACACCAAACCAGCTCTATAGGAAATATTGAAAAGGATCCTCTAGGCAAAGAGAGAGCCTAAAAGTAGTAAGCCAGAAAAAACAGAGACAATATACAGTAACAGTCACGTTACAGGTGATACCATGACCTAAATTCATATATTTCAATAGTTACTTTGAATGAAAATGTACTAAATACCCCAATCAAGAGACACAGGGTATCAGGATGGATAAAAATAAAAAACAAGACCCACTGATATGCTATCTGCATGAAACTCACTTTAGACCCGAAGACATCTCCAGATTTAAAGTGAGGGTGTGGAAACCAATTTACCATGCTAATGGACACCAAAGAGAGCTGGGGTGGCAATCCTTATATAAGTTCATTTAGATTTTAAGCCAAAGACTATAATAAGAGATGAGGAAGGACACATTATCATACTTAAAGAGTCTGTCCATCAAGAAGATCTAACATTTTTAAATATCTATGCCCCTAACATGGGAACAGCCAATTATACAAACCAATTAATAACAAAATCAAAGAAACACATCAACAATAATACAGTAACAGTAGGGGACATTAACACTCCCCTCACTAAAATGGACAGATCATCTAAGCAAAAGAGCAACAGGGAAATAAAGGCTTTAAATGACACACTGGACTAGTTGGACAACATAGATATATTCAAAATATTCCATCTCAAAGCAACAAAATACACATTCTTCTCTACTGCACTTGGAACATTCTCCAGAATAGATCACATCCTGGGTCACAAATCAGGTCTCAACCAGTACCAATAGATTGGAATCATTCCCTGCATATTTTTAGATCACAATGCTCTGAAGCTAGAATGCAATCACAAGAGGAAAGTTGGAAAGAACTCAAATACACGGAGGCTAAAGAGCATCCTACTAAAGAATAAATGGGTCAGCCAGGAAATAAAGAAGGATTGAAAAAAGTCATGGAAACAAATGATAATGAAAACACAACGGTTCAAAATCTGTGGGAACAACAAAGGCAGTCCTGAGAGGAAAATATATAGTGATACAAGCCTTTCTCAAGAAACAAGAAAGGTCTCAAGTACACGACCTAACCCTACACCTAAAGGAGCTGGAGGAATAACAGCAAAGAAAGCAAAAACCCAGCAGGAGAAGAGAAATAATAAAAATCAGAGAAGAAATCAATGAAATAGAAACCAAAGAACAGTAGAACAAATAAACAAAACCAGGAGTTGGTTCTTTGAAAGAATTAATAAGATTGATAAACCCCTGGCCAGACTTACCAAAAAGAAAAGAGAAAGAAACCAAATAAACAAAATCAGGAATGATACAGGAAAGATCACAACCAACACCAAAGAAATACAAACAATTATAAGAACATATTATGAGCACTCTACATCAGCAAATTTGACAATTTGGGAGAAATGGATGCATTTCTAGAGACATATAAATATCAAAACTGAACCAGGAGGAAAGAGAAAACCTAAACAGACCCATTACCAATAAGGAGATTGAAACAGTCATCCAAAATCTCCCAACAAACAAGAGCCCAGGGCCACACAGTCTTCCCAGGGGAATTCTACCAAACATTTAAAGAAGAATTAATACGTATTCTCCTGAAACATTTCCAAAAAATAGAAATGGAAGGAAAACTTCCAAACTCATTTTATGAGGCCAGCATTACCTTGATCCCCAAACCAGACAAAGACCCCATCAAAAAGGAAAATTTCAGACCAATATCCTTGATGAACACAGATGCAAAAATTCTCACCAAAATATTAGCCAACAGGATCCAATAGGACATTAAAAGGATTATTCATCATGACCAAGTAGGATTTATTCCTGGGCTGCAAGGTTGGTTCAACATCCACAAATCAATCAATGTTATACAATACATTAATAAAAGAAAGAACAAGAACTATATGATACTCTCAATAGATGTTGAAAAAGCATTTGACAAAGTACAGCATCCTTTCTTGATCAAAACTCTTCATAGTGTAGGGATAGAGGGCACATACCTCAATATCATCAAAGCCATCTATGAAAAACCCACAGCGAATATAATTCTCAATGGGGAAAAACTAAGAGCTTTTCCACTAAGGTCAGGGACAGAGCAGGGATGTCCACTATCACCACTGCTATTCAACATAGCACGAGAAGTCCTAGCCTCAGCAATCAGACAACAAAAAGAAATAAAAGGCACCTGAATCGGCAAAAAAAGAAGTCAAACTATCACTCTTTGCCGATGATATGATACTTTATGTGGAAAGCCCAAAAGACTCCAATCCAAAACTACTAGACTCATACAGGAATTCAGTAAAGAGTCAGGATACAAAATGAATGCACAGATATCAGTCGCATTTCTATACACTAACAATAAGACAGAAGAAAGATAAATTAAGAAGTTAATCCCATATACAATTGCACCCCAAACCACAAGATACCTAGGAATAAATCTAACCCAAAAGGCAAAGAATCTGTAATCAGGAAACTATAGAATACTCATGAAAGAAATTGAGGAAGACACAAAGAAAATGGAAAAACATTCCATGCTTATGGACTGGAAGAACAAATATTGTGAGCAATCTACATATTTAATGCAACCCCTATAAAAATACCATCAACTTTTTTCAAAGAAATGGAACAAATAATCCTAAAATTTATATGGAACCACAAAAGACCCAAATAGCCAGAGAAATGTTGAAAAAGAAAGCCAAAGTTGGTAGCATCACAATTCCAGACATCAAGCTTTATTACAAAGCTGTCATCATCAAGACAATATGGTACTGGCACAAAAAACAGACACATAGATCAATGGAACAGAATTGAGAGCCCAGAAATAGACCCTCAACTCTATGGTCAACTCATCTTCGACAAAGCAGGAAAGAATGTCCAATGGAAAAAAGACAGTCTTTTCAACAAATGGTATTGGGAAAATTGGACAGCCTCATGCAGATGAATGAAACTGGACCATATCCTTACACCACACAGAAAAATAGACTCAAAGTGGATGAAAGACCTCAGTGTGAGTCAGGAATCCATCAAAATCCTTGAGAACATAGATAGCAACTTCTTCGACCTCAGCCGCAGCAACTTCTTCCTAGAAACATCGCCAAAGGCAAGGGAAGCAAGGGCAAAAATGAACTATTGGGACTTCATCAAGATCAAAAGCTTTTGCACATCAAAGGAAACTGTCAACAAAACCAAAAGACAGTCGACAGGATGGGAGAAGATATTTGCAAATGACATATTAGATAAAGGGCTGGTAATCAAAATCTATAAAGAGCTTATAAAACTCAACAGCCAAAGAACAAATAATCCAATCATGAAATGGGCAGAAGACACAAACAGATATTTCTGCAAAGAAGACATCCAGATGGCCAATAGACACATGAAAAAGTGCTCCATATCACTCGGCATCAGGGAAATACAAATCAAAATCACAATGAGATAACACCTCACACTAGTCAGAATGCCTAAAATTAACAAATCAGGAAACGACAGATGTTGGCAAGGATACGGAGAAAGGGGAACCCTCCTGAACTGTTGGTGGGAATGCACCCTGGTGTAGCCACTGTAGAAAACAGTATGGAGGTTCCTCAAAAATTCAAAAATAGAGCTACCCTATGGCCCAGGAATTAATACACTACTGGGTATTTACCCTAAAGATACAAATGTAGTGATCTGAAGGGCACATGCCCCACAATGTTTATAGCAGCAATGTCCATAATAGCCAAAGTATGGAAAGAACATAGATGTCCATCAATAGATAAATGGATGAAGAAGAAGTGGTATATATATACAATGGAATACTATGCAGCCATCAAAAAACGAAATCTTGGCATTTGCAATGATGTGGATGGAACTAGAGGTTATTTGGTAAGCAAAAATAAGTCAATCAGAGAAAGACAATGATCATATGATCACTCTGGTATGAGGAATTTGAGAGGCAGTGCAGGGCATTGTGGGGGTAGGGAAGGAAAAAATGAAACAAGATGGGATCAGGAGGGAGACAAACCATCAGAGACTCTTAATCTCACAAAACAAACTGAGGGTTGCTGGGGGGTAGGAGAGAGGGATTGGGTAGCTGGGTTATGGACATTGGGGAGGGTATGTGCTATGGTCAGTGTTGTGAAATATGTAAACCTGATGATTCACAGACCCATATCCTTGGGACAAATAATACCTCATGTGTTAAGGAAAATAATGTTAAAAATAAATAAATAAATAAACATATAATTCAATTGACTTTATATACACCAATAACCATAATGTTAAAGCAAATGTATTTAAGTAACACAAAAGATTATATAGCAATAACTTTGAAAGGAAATATGTAACAATAAAGAAAATGTAAAAACATTCTTAAAAGACTAAAAGAGAATTGAACGAAATTAAAGACATCCCTATTCTTGGTTAGGGAAACTCAACAAAATAAACATGTCAATTGTTTCTAAATAATTTATAAAGTCAATGCATTCCCAATGAAAATACTAGCAAATTTTGTAGAGTTAGAAAAGTCAATTCTAAATTTCATGTGTAAAAACAAAGATACAAGAAAAGCCATGAAAACATTAAAAGAGAAAAACTACAAAGATTTTTTTAGCACTACTATAAAGGCCCTATAATTAAAAGTGTTGTACTAACATAAGAGTAGATAAATGAACCAAATGAATAAAAAAGTACAAAATTAGAATTAGACTTGTAAGTAAATTTAACATATGACAAAGTTAGTATCATAAAACATGTAAAACATAAAGATGAGGTTTTGTTTTGTGGTTTTTTTAAAAGATTTTATTTATTTGACAGAGAAAGTCACAGAGAGAGCAGCAGGCAGAGAAAGAGGGAAAAGCAGTCTCCCAGCTAAGCAAAGAGCCAGATGTAGAGCTTGATCCCAGGACTTTGGGATCATGACCTAAGGCAAAGGCAGACATTTAGACATTTAATGAACTGAGCTACCCTTGTGCCCCCAAAATGAGATTTTTAATAAATGGTGTTTGGAAAACTGTGTAGACATTTGGAAAAAATATAAAATTACATTTATAGCTCACACTACACACAAGAACAAGCTCCAAATGAAATAGTGATCTAAATGTAAAACTTGAAACTGTATATTTTCTAGAAGGAAATGTGGGTGAGTTCCTCTTTAAATTTGGTATGGGGAAAAGCTTTCTAACTGTAACTCAAAATCTGAAATTCAATAAAGAGAAAATTATAGATTTGACTATGTAATATTTAATCTGCCACAAGGTTCAGAAACAACCAACAAACTAGGAAAAATGTTTGCAAAATATAAGAGAGAAAACTCAGTATCATTTACTTAAGAAGAATACAAACAAAATGAAGAACAAAGGACTTGTTAAGAAAATGGGGAAAAGCCATGGATAGACAATTCACACAAAAAGAAAAATATATACAAAATGTACCTTGAAATATATGAAAAATATTCAAATTCACTCATAATTACAAAAAAATATACCATTTAAGGCAACCCACATTCTGATCTGTCAAGCTCGCAAAGTTTCAAAAACATGATACTTTATTTTGGTGAGATTATGAGAAAATAGACCTATTGTATATTGCTTGTGAAAAAGCAAATTAGTACAACCTTGTTGACTGGAAATTTGACATTGTCTAATAAAATTAAGTGTTCATTTGACTTTTGGTTCAACATTACACTTATGAGAAAAAAATCCTATAGATATACCTCCAAAAATCCATATGCTCAAGGTTATTCATCATAGCATTGTTTAGAATTGCAAAAAAAGAAATTGGAAACAACTTGCATGCCCATATATATATATATATGTAACCACACAGTGGAGTGTTGTTTGGCTATATAAATAGACAAGGAAGAATGTTGTCAACAAACTGAAATGTAATTTCCATGTTCATCATGGAAAAAATCATGAAATAAGCACATGTTCATCATGAAAAAAGCACAGCCTACATGAATGTATATAGTATGCCACACTTCCTATAAGAAAGGTGATATAGAAGTACACATGTCTGTTTATGCGCAAAAGATTTGTACAAAAGAAATGCAGGAAACATAAACCAGAAACTAAAGAAATCAGTAATGTGTAGATGGCAGGCAGGAAAGGGGTGGAAAGATGGAGAAAACAGAAAAAGAGTAGCAGGGAAGAAGGAGGAGAGAGACTACTCTGGGCATCTCTTTGTTTACCTCTGATTTTTATTTTTTTATTTTTTTATTTTTTTTAAGATTTTATTTATTTATTTGACAGGGACAGATCACAAGTAGGCAGAGAGGCAGGCAGAGAGAGAGAGAGAGAGAGAGAGGGAAGCAGGCTCCCTGCTGAGCAGAGAGCCCGATGCGGGACTCGATCCCAGGACCCTGAGATCATGACCTGAGCCGAAGGCAGCGGCTTAACCCACTGAGCCACCCAGGTGCCCCATGTTTACCTCTGATTTTTAAAACCATAGTGGCAGTTGACTTACCTTCCATAGACTGTAAATTTGAATTACATAGAGAAGATACAAAAGGGAAGACCAACATTAAGAAATAAACCTGGTTTACAAATGAGTAATCTCACCACACTCACACGGAGTAGAGAAAAAGAATCTACCTGGGAAAACAGTATCTTGACTGAATAGTATAAGGTTAAAGATGAAAAGAACTGTGCATAAATGCTATCATCTAATTAGTACAAATGTTTCCCACAGAGATGTAAGTTAGCAATTTTGAAACTACTACCATTGAATATGTATATATATTCTACATAATTAAAGCCAAGATTCTCATTGTGAAAAAACATTATAAATCAGGTAAGGGGAAGTTTAAACACTGTGGTGTTGGAACGGAATCTGAAGTAGCAGTATAAACTCATGTCTTTTAATATAGGTAGAAATAAATTGAAAGTGTAGTTGTGTATGTTTGGATTAGTATAAATACATGTATTTTCTAGTCATGTCAGCTGAAAGGGCATAGAAAAAAAAGGTCCCCAGGGAATATGGGCACACCTAGAGTCCAGATTTTGGATTTTAAACACCATTTTTCAAGCAAAGGAAACAGCTCCTAGGAGAAGTTGTTGATTTCAGAGCTAGGGCTGGGAAAACACAGGAAGAGCACGAAACATCTTCACTGTGCCAAGAAGCAAGGAAATGCTTGAAGAAAGAGAAATGTATATCACAAGAAGAAGAACCAGTCTGAAAGGTGTCCTGGTAACCAAAAACGGAACATATTTTGAGCAACAAGATATAATCAGAATATTGAATTTTAATCTACAGACTGAAATAAATATCTAAGAGTCCTCTCCAATATTAATTAAGCTGTTCCTTAGGCAAAGGCCAAACTAGAAAATGTAGAAAGCAGAAGAAAATAGAGCATCATCATAAAATAAACACCACAATAATAATTGTTGCAACCAAGACCCACAGTGAATGCTAAAATCAGTAAGGAAAAGTTTGAGAAGGAACAAGACTCGCAAGGCGCCAAAAGACCTCCTCCAAGATGAGTTTTAGTATTATAGGGACAGGTGGTAACTCTACAATAGAGAAGCAAGTCAGACACCAACTAAACCAAGTGATGCAAGTCAACATTACCTAGTAAGATATATTGACATCACTAACCCTAGATACAATTACAAATATACATCATTTTGTGATATTCTTTTCAAAATGCATAATATCATTCTTGTCATGAGAAAACATGACGTGAACTCCAAATAAAGAACATTGTACAAAATAACAGTGCTTTTCAGAAGTATTAAGGTCATGAAAAAATAGGAGACTGAGAACCTATTAAAATTAGAGGAGATTAAGAAGAATTTGTAACTAAATGGGATATGCAATGCTAGATAGGATCTGAGAACAGAAAATTGTTATTTATTTGTAAAAATTGGTGATATTTGGATAAAGTCCGAAGTTCCATTAATAATAATGCACCAGTGTCATACTCCTGAGAATAGGCAAGTGGTTACATGAGGTATTAATATTAGAGGTAGAAGGGTTAAGTGGTATAAAGGAACTATTTGTATGAGTCTTGCAATTTTTCTGTACACATAAAATTATTTTAAATTAGATATTTTAAAAATTCAGCTTCTTAAAAAAAGTATATGATTGTGAGTGTCAAGAACCTTCCCAGATAAGTAAGTGCTTAAGTGCTTTCTTGCCTTTCTTCAGATTCCTAGTTAGTTACTTTCCCTGTAATAGCTCAGAGATGAGTTCAAGAGAAGTTTTGATTTTTCTCATTATTAAGTATTTATTTCAAATATGAGAGAAATGCTTTTTCTAGCCTCCTAAATGCTAAGCAGAAGCTGGAAATCTCAAGTATTCTTTTCATTGAATAACTAAACTCCCAAGAAAATAAGGGAAATCACCAGGGGCTTAAAACAAAGAGAAAAAACAAAACAAAACAAAACAAAAACCATGGATGTGACACATTAAATACGGCTGTCATTGACCAGTAGATCAAAAAAAAAATTGCAGGGGCGCCTGGGTGGCTCAGTCGGTTAAAGCCTCTGCCTTTGGCTCAGGTCATGATCCCAGGGTCCTGGGATCAAGCCCCTCATCGGGCTCTCTGTTCAGCAGGGAGCCTGCTTCCTCTTCTCTCTCTGCCTGCCTCTCTGCCTACTTGTGATCTCTGTCTAACAAATAAATAAATAAAATCTTAAAAAAAAATTGCAACTGTCATTAATGTGCCACACACATAAATTAAAAATGGTGGGACAAACTACAGGAAGTATTAACGCAAACTTGACCTGCTAAGTTGTTGAAAGGTGACTCCTTGTATGTATGACCTTCAGAATATTTGAGGTCATTCTAGATGGAGTTTAAAAAGCAGAGATTTTATCATATCTGGGATTACTCTTATTTCCCAAGTAACTCAACTGCCATTGCCTTGAGGTAGGTAAGTGTAAGCACTGCTCTAAGTCATGCCATGATTTTGGTCATTAACTTTTTTAGTTGCAAGAGTAACTGGGTTTAGAAAATGGAACCCTTGTAGTAATGAAGCTAAAGATCCATATAGAGAAAAACAAATGTAAATAAGAAAAACAAATGTAAATAATAAGTACTTACAATAACAGTTTCAAAAACCTTTCTCTGGGGCTAAAGTTTTGGAAAAACTTCTCCATGAGGGAAGGCTAGTGAGTCTCCAACGTTCTAATTTTATGGGTGAGTTTTAGAAATATATGATGACAAAGAGAATTTTAGAGAATCCTCTAATTTAATTAGAGGATTAAAACTGGTAGACTTTTAATGAAATCCTTCTGATTTAAAACACAAAAATATATGGTATTATATATTTTCTGAAATATATATAATAAAACTGAAAAATTTACTGAGTATCAGTTTAGAGACTTCTGACCTAATATTGTAAAATGAAGAAAAGCCTACAATCATTATTAGTAAATGTTAATATTGGACTGATGCTGAAAGATCAGGCAGAACCATCACTTGGATATTTCAAAATTTACTCATCTAAATGACATAGAAAGAAATAGAGGTGCAAGCTTCCACAACCCTAAAATTCTCATCAGGATGGTATGACCAATTTCAGGTGATAACATTTGATTAAGAGTCACGTAAAGCATTCAAGTAGCACAAATGCTCCCCTACATACCCAATATTATATCCCCAAGGCTAAAGAAGTTCTGCATATAGAGTAATTCAGAGAGCACCTGATTTTAGCCAGTTCTGTTTCAAGAGAAAACAGAATTACAGTCTGTAGTGCATTCCTATACCCCCAGGCAGAACATTCTCAGCCGCCCTAGACTGACCAAACCTGCCTTAAATACGTTCCTATTCTAATGCCTGCAGGCCAATAACAAATATCACCTGCCCAGATTTTGCAGGGAATAATGTTAATTAATAGCTCTCAAATTAAGTATGACACCCATCCTGCAGATGAATTAAGGTATTTTTTTCATTTTTATTTCCCTCTTGACAAAGTTAATTTTTAATAGCACCAATTATTTAAATTCAGTGCTAATCATTTAGTTCTACAGAGTGCAACCAGGTATAGAAGTACATGTTCTTCCGTGCAAGAAACCAGTTTTTCTTTCATTATAAAAAAAAGTCTACATATAAATCTTTCTATAATTGTAAAATTCTAACTCATATTAGTTTTGAGAAAAGAACTCTGTTAACAGTCTAAATAGATTTTATTAAAATGTATTTTTTCTAACAAAAAATAAATTGTAATTGAGAACTTCAATCAAAATGAACTAGTATTTAGTGAGTTGGTTTATGGGAAAGGAAGATAATATTTTGAAAAATAAATGAACTACTTAAATATTTAGGGTCAAAGCTTATTGGAAACATTTTCCCTTCCAGCGGTGGTTAAAAGTCCTCTTCATTAGATGTATTCTAAACAGAGAATGTTTGCCTTCCATAGAAGGATCTCTCGCTAAAGATTGTGAGACTTTCATATTGTGCACATGAAAGGGATTCCAATTAAAGTTAGTTGATTTTGTATGCTGTCATTACATTATTTTAAAAATTAGCAAAAACATTTCTGAAATACATATAGAAAAACTCCTACCAGTATCAAAATCAGATTTTAAAGAACGACCTACATCCAAGTTCCTTTTACTCACACTTGTATCTTGCCAAACATACATACAACCCTACTAAATTCTGACACATATACACATACTCCTTAAAAAAAGGTACAATATTAGGGAAAAAAGGACACAGTTTAAAATGTATATAAAAACAAAATGCCTTCCATATATTTCCTTTTTTCTTAACGTGGCACTCATCTGTGCTAACTTAAAAATGAGACAACAAAGAAGTCAAAATAAGACAAAAAAAAAAAACAAAACAAAAGAGAGTCAAAATCTTACATTTGTCATACATATATATAATTTTTCTAAGACTGAAATATATATATATGACAAACATAAGATTTATATATATATCTGTATATAATCTTTCTCTCCCTCTCTCTCTTAGAAAAATTTACTTCATCAGTCAAGGTCTGTAAGAAGATTTACATAGTTAGAATGTAGGGAAACCAACAAGACATAGGACAATGCTCAAGAGCAAAAAACAATGGAGTTGTTATTGCCCCTAGAACTACAGTCAAGAAGAGAACAGGTGACTGCCAAAATATAGGAGACAGTTGTATATTGAAAGAGCTACATCAAAGAAGACCTTTGCTGAAGGGATTCCCTGCAACCTGGCAAAAAGAAACTTAAATATCTTGACCTCATTGTCCTTTTTGACCTACTGCCCAGTCTCTTCTTAGCCTGAACTCCACTGAAAGCCAGAGATCAAAGCATCTGTAGATGTAGTGTATAAACTTGCCTGTGGTAGAAACCAGCACAAAGAAGGGTAAAGAATGGATGTGAAGGAAAAAAACAATAGATTTCTGACAGTTATATTCACAGACATTCCTGAGTCAGAGTAGTAGAGAGTATTTTCCCTCTGTAGCCATCTTATTTTTGAAAGAAAGGATGAGAGCCTGGGCTGGGCCTCTTTTCTTTTTCCAACATTATGTCATTCCTCCCTTCCAACCAGGGGAAAATGAGAGGGGGAATGGAAGTTAAAATGTTACTTGCATGGTGCTCCTTTCACATGGAAGAAACAATAATAAGAGACGAGGCAGAATTCACCAAAAACATTCTTCCAATTTTTTGTTCTCATAATCCATTTCATTAACCATTAAGATTTTGGTCAACCAGATATACATGTGCCCCACAACAGGAGAGGTTATCAGCATGTAATAGGATAGTTCAGCACTGCCCCCTACACACACACACACACACACACACACCCCTTTATGATGCCATACCACTCATATCAGTCATTGCCCCATGTGGATATTCTCTAGGAACCTCTATTAGACAATGTAGATTTTGTCCTTGGAAGGCACAAGACTTTAATTAAATATCTTCTTGGACACTTTAACAATATTAATTGTTCCAGTCCATGAGCAAAGAACACCTTCCCATTTATTTCTGTCTTCTTCAAAGTCTTTCATCAATGTCATATATTTTTCAATGTACAGATTTTCCACCTCCTTGGTTGAATTTATTCCTAGTTCCTAGTTTTTTCTTAAAATATTTTATTTATTTATTTGACAGAGAGGCAGGCAGAGAGAGGTGGGGGAAAGCAGGCTTGCCACCAAGCAGAGAGCCCGATGCGGGGCTCGATTCCAGGACCCTGAGATCATGACCTGAGCCAAAGGCAGAGGCTTAACCCACTGCGCCACCTAAGCACCTGTTATTTTATTCTTCTTGATGCAACTCCAAGCCATTCTTATCTCTTGAGGCTAAAGATGTATTCACTATTTACTTCCTTTCCAAATTATATCTAGTCATGTTGTCCAGGATTGTTCACAAGAGATATAATAATGAGATTAAATTTCAGCATTAATGTATTTAAGAATAAAATAAATGGCAAAGTAGATTTACACTTAAATCTCCAGAGAGAAATTCAAATCCAAAATTTTAAATCCTCTTTTTAGGTCAAACCTTAAGTATGTTAGAGACTAAAGGAATTCTGATCCAAAAGCAAGTTAACTTTCTCTTATAATTTTATAAATCAAAGTTCAGAATTATTCCTCTCCAACTTCTTATGCCTAGTCACCTTTAAAGTTCTCACTGTTCTTTGAGCAACCACTTACCTGGCCTAACTCTTACTGGCATAGGCATAGTTAATTCAAGTTCTCAACATCTGTACTGTTTTTAAACTAGACTTTCATGAGCTAATGACATCAAGTACATAATAACAGGACTAATTAAAAAAAAAATCTCCATTGCTAAGAGCAATTATTTCAGGCTAAATTGCATCCCAAGTACTGCCAGTTCTCAGTGTTTGCAGACTGTAACCAAGACTCAATGGATTTATCAATGAATCAGATCAGCAGAGAAAGTCTTGGTTTCACAAGAATGCCCCCCCCAAAAGTCTGTGCCCCTTCTTCAGAATACATGATATGTAGTCTTAAAGCCAACTGGGAGAAATTTGCTGACAAGTTAATTTTGATACTATGCACTTAACATATTTGGAGAAAAAACTCATGCATACTCCATATTTGGAGCATGGAATCTCAGACATTGCAGACGTCTCACTAAGAGTAGACATTTGCAAAAGTAGTGACTCCGTGGTGAGTCTAATTTAAGGTGCCATTCTTCACAGACAATAGACTTAAAACTTAATTTCCATCTTGCCCTTTGGGTCCTGTGAATTGAGTATGGGCTTTATTCTAGTGACAGAGCCTAAGGCTTTTAAGCAGCTCTATGCCACAGTAGCTATTTCCATTGTCTCTTGCCTTGTGACTGTTTAGTCCTGACAAATCTGCTTCCCGGGAACATTCTCTCATTTGAACTTCATCAGCTGGAGTTGAGCCAGCTTGAGATCACAAGTTTCAGGGGAAGACCATGTCCTTTAGGTCTGTAGAGCAAGTAACTATATCCCACATTAGTTCTTCCATCTTTTATCTCTAGACCCCAAGGGCAAATTGAGTTTAAAATACCCAACTAGCACTGCTCATCTTGTACCAGCAAATTAAGACAATTACCTCTCTATATGAGACACAAGGAACTAAGAAATATTGAAAAGTAAAAGTAGCTAATAACACTCTCTTAAGTATAAAGGGCCTGTATACACAAGGACAGTTTGTGAGGAGCTGATGGTTGTGCTTCAGCCAATATGCTGAGGAACAGGTCAAATTAATCCAACCACCACCTTGTGCCTCTGCTGAGTCCCATGCAAGCACAAGGTGATTTCTGAGGCTCCCCTGGACTCATACCCGACTAAGACTCCCATGTATCTTTGCCTAGTTGAGGTTCCCAGGGCCCCAAATATTTCCTGAGGCCCAGAAAGACTTTCATTTTTCCTGAGATCTGAGGAGACAAGAATACATTCTGAAATAGTGAGCCTGCATCACTCTCTTAGGTCTTGAATTGCATTGACTTTACCTGTTGCCTGTAACAGATGGCAGTTTTTGCGTACAGACAAGTAGCTGTTTTCCTCCTGTGAAGAAACAGAATCTGTTTCCTTCTCTTGAATCCTGGCTGACTGTTGACTAGTTTTGCTTATTGGTTTTGGGGTTTATTTAGAGTCCACAGGCCTCAGTGAAGAGATCTACCCTTCTATTCTTTTCTGATATGTATGCATTTTTTCTTACATAGTATAGGCTTAGATCAGAGAACTTCTTGGCCAGGAATACTTGTAAAGTATTTTATTTTGGCTAAGAAATATTTTTTCCTGAGGGTGTTACTGATAGTTATGACATTAGCTAACCTATAAGATCTAACATAGTAATCAATCTTGGATCATTTTTATAGCAAGAAGAAATAAAAAATAACCACAATGAAGAATAATCAGTAGCCTAAATTGGAAAAAAAATATATCGAGTACTCATAAAGATTTAATTAAAAAACAAGTTCGTGGGGCGCCTGGGTGGCTCAGTGGGTTAAGCCGCTGCCTTCGGCTCAGGTCATGATCTCAGGGTCCTGGGATCAAGCCCCGCATCGGGCTCTCTGCTCAGCAGGGAGCCTGCTTCCTCCTCTCTCTCTGCCTGCCTCTCTGCCTGCTTGTGATCTCTCTGTCAAATAAATAAATAAAATCTATAAAAAAAAATAAAATAAAATAAAAAAATAAAAAATAAAAAACAAGTTCGTTAAACTGCCAATTTGTAATTTCAGTGAAAATTAAAAGATTTCTTAGACTGTTAAACAAAAAATTACCAGCTCAAAAATATTTAAAGAAATATTCACAAAATAATCACTGACAGCTATTTTAATAGTTCAGTAGGCATTTAGGCAGAAGCATTACTGTTTAATGATAAAATATGCATTTTTATATAAAAAATTTTTAAAAAAATACTTCACCAAAATAAGAGTTATCAGTAGTAACAAATGTTACATCCTTTGTAACAATATATTATAACCAATAAGAATGTTCTTTTAAACTCTATGACTTGTCAGGTGCCTGGGTGGCTCAGTGGGTTAAGCCTCTGTCTTCGGCTCAGGCATGATCCCAGGGTCCGACAATCAAGCCCCGCATCGGGCTCCATGATCAGCAGGGATCCTGCTTCCCCCTCTGTCTCTGCCTGCCTCTCTGCCTACTTGTGATTTCTCTTCCTCTGTCAAATAAGTAAATAAAATCTTAAATATATATTTAAACTCTATGACTTGCCTTGAATTTTGGATACTTTTCTTTTAAATATTTATTTTATTATTTTTTATTTTTATGATTATGTTCAATTAGTCAACATATAGTACATCATCAGTTTTTGATGTAGTGTTCAACAATTCATTAGTTGTGTATACTTCTAAGACAAATTACATTTTGTAAGTGATCTACCACTTTTTGTCCAAAAATGTCAAACCTTGGCAGGATAAAAACATCACTGGCTATCTCTGTATTGGTGTCAAGTATACATGGTTTACTTATTGATGATGAAGAAGTTCATGCTTCAAAAATTTCATCTGAAAACTGGTAACAGTAACTTTTACTTTGAAATTAATGTTTAAAATACTGTTTGGCATTCTACATTCTGGAAGGCTGAAAAACACATGCCCATCCCCATACTTGTTATCTTTCCTATGCTTTCCTTAGTGCTTTATTAGTAGAATATACATGGTTTCTGAAACAAATGAGCATGGAAACACAGTCCATAATCTGCTACTTAATTCAAGTTTGGATATACTATGATTGAAGACTAAAAAATATCCAAGAAATTAAGAGGAATACACACACACACACACATATTTATAAATAAAAACATGTCCTCCTACACATGTATAATCTATGCTTTTAAAAAAATCATACCAAATGTACAGAGTCCACCCCACACTTTAAACACATAATGATAGAGCCCAGGAGTTACTGGGCTAGCTTAGCATCACTGCAGAAGGGAACTTATCAGAGGACAAGAAGTAAAATGGCATTAGAAAGCAGTATTTTAGACTGTGCATTTTTCAAATGAATCACTAAAAATAGATTTTCCACACATTCCCCCCTTTTCTCTACCTCACAATAACCTCAGATCCAATTATCTTCAGCTTTCATTTGAAATATTAAAGTTGTCATAAAACAATGACAGAGTTGTACAGCAGAAGATGACAAAGTCAGCCAACCAGTAAGATGGGAGGTTGGCAATGTGGACTTCATTTGTTAGCAGGAATAAAAGCTCATCATGATATATTTACTATCAACATCTCTCTTTTATACTTCCAGGAAAATTGGCTTTTCTAGTCCAAATTATGCTTTATTGACATTCACTCAAATTGTTTACTTAACAATATGTTTAAAGACACACACTTTAATATTTTTTCAGACCCTGTATTTTCACACAGCAAAGGTCTTATCATTTTTAATATGAAAGGGAAATATTAGTAGGTTCCTGAAAGATGCTGGCCCAGAAAACAGAAAGTCCTAAGAAATCAAATAAGGGGAGGTAAAACAATCCTTAAAGAGTATCAATAAATGTCAACACCCACACACATTTTCTGATGTCAATAAGGTGGCCAATACTGCTACCTGACATTCTATAAAATATTTCAAGGCTTTACCAACTCATTTATTATACTCATACTCATGTGACTTAACTATAGTCATATATAAAACGAAGTTTCCGAAAGGGTTGAGTTTTACTCAGTACCATGAGACACACCGAAAATAACACTAAACTTCTCCTTAAGAAAAAAAATCAAAGACTTCTGCCCAAAACTCCCCGCACCATTTTTCCTACCAGAGAATATGACTTTCTTAAAAGGAATGATTACCTGTTTCTCTGTAAATGACTTAGAAACTAGTTGAAGCTGTTTGGAATTACCTAATATGTGACCTTATTCAAACTTCTCACAGCACCTGCTCCCCACCTTCACGACTTGATGGAAATAAGTATATGGTGCAGATTTGAAGTGAAAGCTTATTCAAGGTTATGAGAAAGTCAAAGAAATTTGGACTATATATAAAGATTGCTTTTTATTTTCCAATATCTTCTACAGAAATCTCATAAAGAATTTTTTAGAAGTTTCAATAGAAAACAAACCACGGTAGCCCTGAAATCAACTCTTGAGGAAATATAAATTGCTGCTATTTCATATGGACAAAGAGACTGAAAAAAAAAATCATGGAAAAAACTATGCATGGTGGTGAATGAAATTTACCTATTGACAGTCTGAAAAGAATATGTTAACTGTGCACAGTGATGGATTTTGTATAAAATAACTGAAAAGAATATGTATAAAATAATTGGGAAGATTTCTAAGGATTACACATAGATGTAAAAAATACTGCAACTAACAAGAGTTTTAAAATTTTATTCTATTTGATGAGTACATAATAAGTAGGTATTTTAAGGGAATGTTACTTTTTTCTAAATACAGTAAAAACGGAATGAATTTCTTTGGCTTCTTTGCCTCCTCAGCTAGAGTTGAGTGACCTGTGAATATTTAATTTATAAGAAATGAAATATGTTTCATGTCATGATAATACAGAGAAAGAGCATGGGCAATTTAGCAATCCAGTTTATAATTTGATATTAATGAAATATGTCAAGGGGGCATCTGTCATTCTCATCTGCAGGGTAGTTCTAATATCGAATAATGCCAAGGGCAAAATGTTCATCGCAGAGTGTTAATCCTAGCTGTGTCCATACAATGCAAACATACTTAGATTGAATGCAAATTACTACCAACATACTGAATAGTCACTTCCAAACAAAATAAAACAAGCACATATTTCAAAGGATGAATGCAAAATCACTCTTCTCATTCTCAAAAGTATCTAGAAGTGCAAGCAAATACTCAGTTTGTATGTGAATGCTTTCATATCATATAGAGAGTCTTCTTTCCTTTCCTCAATTTGTTTTCAGTTTAGGAAAAAAATCCACCAGGGTGGTTCCTGGATAGCTCAGTCCGTTAAGCTTCTGAGTCTTGATTTCAGCTCAGGTCGTGATCTCAGGGTCCTTAGATGGAGCCCAGCCTCAGGCTCCTTACACAGCAGAGAGTCTGCTTGGGATTCTCTCTCTCCTTTGGCCCCTTCTTGCCCCATTATGGGCACTCTCTTTCTAAAATAAGTATTTTTTTTTTTAATCCAAGTCAAATTTTCAATTTGAAGGAGGGGAAAACTAGAGAAAATGGAAAAAGCAAACTTAAATATTAGGTGTGTAGAAGAAAGATAGGTAGTGGGAGTGGACTTAGGAAGGGCAAATGGAGATGGAAGAAGGTAATTAAGAGATTAAGCAGTCTGTTTGTTCACACAGCAGTCACAGGAGTCCAGGAAAGACAGTAAAGGAGGCAAGCCCTTCTGTGGTTCAGAACAACAACGCTTTTGCTTCTACCACCATTCTAGTTGCTAAAACAAGGTATAAGGTCAGCCCTAATTCAGTGTGGAGAAAACAGACTCTACCTTTAAAGGGAGAAACTGCAAGTTATGTTAAAATGGGCATGCTTACAGGTAGGAGTGGAAAATTAGAGCCACTTATGTAATTAATTAATTTACTACACTGACTAACCAAAGAAATGAAATGTCAGACTTAATAATAAAGTTTAATTTCCCTATCTGTAGATTAAAAATAAATGTAAGTAAAATTTCTATTTTTTTCCTTTCTAGATCCCTTGAAACCCTTAGATATTGTGACTTTAATAACAAGTATCCAATTTATTTATTCAAATTTAACAGGAAAAAAAAGGCAAAGAACTCTGACTTTCAAATAAACAAAATTAGTAAGATAGTTTCCCAAAATATCTAATATTAAGAATATAATCTTACTACTGTTATTTTTTTAAAAGATTTTATTTATTTATTTGACAGACAGAGATCAGAAGTAGGCAGAGAGGCAGGCAGAGAGAGAGGGGAAAGCAGGCTCCCTACTGAGCAGAGAGCCTGATGCGGCGCTTGATCCCAGGATCCTGGGATCATGACCTGAGCTGAAGGCAGAGGCTTAAACCCACTGAGTCACCCAGGCGCCCCACTACTACTATTTTAAACCATGTTTTTACTTAAAGCATTAAGAATTACTTCCTACAGGCAATGCTCTTGGGTCTCCTCCATCTTTGGGAGCTTTGTACTATCATTTAACTATCCCTCAATAAACCGCTCTGCTGCCCACTAACTAACTAAATTAGCATAGTGAATCTAGATTACTTTAGCAACATCTCAAATGTAATGATAATACACTATACCTAAACATCCACTGCCTTCATTGTATTTAACATGCTAGATTTACTTCCCAATACTGAGTCAAAGATTGCAGTTTTTAGATACCCCTCCATGACAGCACACATCATATGACAAGAATATGCTAACTGGTTTCTGTTTGAAAGTTATGGCAACTTGAGAGTACTAAAATGCACATTTTTGGTAATATGGCAAACTTGACAAAGAAGAAAAACTATCATAACCCATAGAAAATAAAAAGATATATAAGACATAAAAAGTGGTTTTAATTAAGTAAGGGAATAAAAGTTAGGGGCATAAATGACTAAAATCTGTAATTTCATAGGTGTTATAGGAGATTTGACCCTGCTATTTCCCAGGGTTATCTGTGGATCTACAGATACTTGGGTTTTAAAACATTCACAGATGAATTAACAGGAAACAAAAACTGGGGTCTGAGAAGAGTGAGATGCTAGTTTGGAGACACCTACATGAAGAAGAACCACAGAAGGGTAACATACTAGAAAAAGGAAGCCAAGTCCTACCTCAGCTTTGTCTGTAGATGATGAGCAGAGGGAAAAAAAAAAGTTCTCCCCAAGAATTACTCCTCTTAAACACATACTCATATAGATTTGAGTTATAATTCAAATCCAAGTTGAAAAATTTAAGTGTCCTGGGTTGTCAGTGCCCCTGGGAAAAGGACAGAAATATATTTAAATAATGTCAGAACCAACTATTTTAAACCTAAAACTCAAAGAATTGCCATGGTCAGCACTGCTGAAATCATTATCAGACAGTAAAAATATACACAGAAGGAAATGCCAAAACATGCCATTGTGAGCAAGAATATAAAGAAGCCACAAAAAATGACTTCAGATACACGAAGGCTTCAGAAATGGAAATTATTACATACATAAGAAAAGCTGAGGAAAAGAACCAACCATAGATGGAAATCTGATATGTGGTCTAACAGGCATTACAGAATAGCAAGCAAAGAATTAGCTATTCAAGAAGTGGAGCCAGGACAACTGGTAATACATGAGGGGAAAATAGAACATTGACATATCACACAGAAATCAATACTAAAGTAGTTAGCACTAAATTGCTCAATATAAAACTTTTAAGTCTTGAAAAGATAATGTAAAACAGTATTTATATATGACATAAGAAGTACAAACCATAAAGAAAAAGATCAACCATATTAAAAATAAGGAATTCTGTTTATCAAAATGTATCATAAAGGGATTTCTGTTTTAGGTCAAGAGGGAGGTCTCCCACTATTAAAAACTGAGAAATATACATTAATTCTTTTCAGACATTGAACAATGGATAGTAGGTAAGTGAAATCCCTAAAAGAAGGGGAAAAAATCAAGTCAGCCCCATCATCACCCAATATTTTGGTCTATAAGCAATTTTTAGACCATGGCTCATGGACTGGAATACAAACTGTCTGGTGGTCTATCAGTGAGAAGATGAGACAGAGATGTCAAGGTAGTGGAAACTTAAGGAATACAATATCAAAAGGAAGGAGCTACAGAAGGAAAAATTGTCTATCAATTGTGGAACGCTTGAGTCTTTGGCCAAATACTAAACTGGGCATTTGAGAGTCAAAGAACTGGTAAAGAATAGTTTCCAAGGAAAGAAAAACTTCTAGGGAACTTTAAATCAAAAAGTTTCAGGAGCTCACAAAAGGATGAGAATCATCCAAGATCACAGAAGCCATAATGAAGAGACTTTGTTGAATACATGGAGCTTTAATGAGTGATCCCACATGTTAACACACTGATTTGAAGAATAAGTCAGACCTAGTCTAAGGCCTGAAATATACATGACCTTAAAAAGGCTTTAAAACAGGCCTTGAAAGAATGAAATAGCTGTGCCAGAACTGTAATTTCCCTCCAGGAAAAGGGCCAATAGTCTCTATGTGAATATAATGCACACCAGCAATCAATCACATACTTCAAAATGTCTTGGATTACTGAAAAAATAAGACAGGAAAAAAGAAAAATATGCACTGTATTTCCCAGAAAAAAAAAAAATCACACAATAAAAGGAGACCTAGGAAGCACAGAGATGATTAAATTATCAGAGAAGAAGGTTAAAATAGCTATGGTAAGAAATAAACCACTAACACATTTAATGACATAAAAGAATCTCTAAATCATATGCTAAGTGAGAGAACCCAGACACAGAAAAGATCATGTACTGCATTATCTTGTGTATATGAAATATCAGATAAAATGCAAAACTATACAAACAGAAAACAGATCAGAGGTTGCAAAAGGCAGAGATGCAGATAGAGGATTTGCTGAAAAGGGTCAGGAGAAAACTTCTGTGATGAAAATGGTTTTAGCTGCAGTTGTTACCTGACTATTCTTAATTTAGAGAATGTTTCTTGATTGTTGCAGTAGTTATATGACTATGTATATTTGTAAAACTTATTGGGAAAAGATAAGAGTAATTATATGTAAATTACATATTATTATATATACATTATGTATTCTGTATTTTAAAATATGTTTTAACTATGTGGAAACATAAATGGAAAATACAAATAAACTGAAAGGAACTCAAGAAAATACCAAAAACAGAAAGTGCAATGAACCAGGCTGATGGAGTAGATGTTGTAGAATGAATCATCAGGAAAATAAAAGATAAAGCCATAGATATCATCCAAAATGAAGCACAGAGAGAAAAAAATTGGGGGGAAAAAATGACCTAAGAAATAATACTGACTTCTTTAACACATAGTGTTATTACAGTCCTAGAAAGAAAGGGGGAAGGAAGGAGACCAAAAACACACATTTGAAGATATAAGGGGACTTCTAGCATATCTTAGGCTGTAGACATCTGGCAAGAGCACTGCCTCAGCCTTAACAAGATAAAGCCAAATAATCTATAAAAACATACTGTTTTTCACAACCGATCAGAGCTGAAGTTGTACAGCAACCAACTAGCCAAAAATACAAGGTAAGACAAACAGCCCGAAGAAGTGAGACAAGAGCACTTACTCATCTGAAGCAGAACAAGGTAATGTGCTTCAGCATACAGTGGGTAAGCTGGCATCTTTAGCTGGGTATAAAAGGCCAAGTGTGCATGAGCCTTAGTGCATAGAACTCCAAGGTTCCATGGACATGTGAGAGCACCCCCTCAGATGTTCTTCTTTGCAGACTTTCATATGGTGATCATAAAGAAGATTGGGATAAGGTCCCAATGAAAACAGGTAAGTCAAGTAGCTCTGTCCTGATCCTTCCCTCCTGTGGAGCAAGAGCTATAGGACTCTAAGGGAAGAAGAGCAAAGGCTGTCATCTCCAGGACACAGGGAAAGATCCACTGAACCTAGACAAACAGAAAGCATAAAATATTCTCTACCCCTGCGGGGAGGGCAGAAAGGTGTCCTGGGCCTGCAACATTAGACCTTTAGGCTGAGAAATTACTGTCAGCGGGACTGTCCTCCTCAAAACATCAGGGAAGTTAGTTCTTCAGGCAAAAGGAAAATTCCATCTGATGAAAGCCTGATCCTTGGGGCGCCTGGGTGGCTCAGTGGGTTAAAGCCTCTGCCTTCGGCTCAGGTCATGATCCCAGGGTCCTGGGATCGAGCCCCGCATCGGGCTCTCTGCTTGGCAGGGAGCCTGCTTCCTCCTCTCTCTCTCTCTGCCTGCCTCTCTGCCTACTTGTAATCTCTGTCTGTCAAATAAATAAATAAAATCTTTAAAAAAAAAAAAAGAAAGCCTGATCCTACACTGGGGGTGAGCAGACATTTTCCTTAAAGAGTCAGTAAAAAGTATTTTAGGCTTTCCAGGCCACTCAGATTCTGTTCCAAGTATTCAACTCTGCCATCGTAGCATGACAGTAGCCACACACAATAAATAAATGAATGAGTGTGGCTATATTACAATAAAACTTTATTTACAAAATCATATGGCTGGCCATAGAATGCCAACCCATATCTATGCAAAGGATTAAGAAGCATCAGAAATGGCAAATACACTGGTAAATAGAGGTTCTTTCTCATTTAACCATGAAAAAACAGAAGTATTACTTCCCTACAGCAACTTAAAATAAAGACATAAAAACTAATAAGCCTGACTGTACAGATAAGATAAAAATCCTTAAAGAAAATTCAATTCAGGGGCGCCTAGGTGGCTCAGTGGGTTAAAGCCTCTGCCTTCAGCTCAGGTCATGATCTCAGGGTCCTGAGATCAAGCCCCACATTGGGCTCTGCTAAGCGGGGAGGCTGCTTATCCCTCTCTCTCTCAGCCTGCCTCTCTGCCTACTTGTGATCTCTGTCTGCCAAATAAATAAATAAAATCTAAAAAAGAAAAGAAAATTCATTAAAAAAAAAAGCCAAAAAGAAACAACAAAAACAACAAACAGGAAACAAAAGAGAAAACAAATAGCAGAATAAAAATAAATCCAATTATATTCTAAACTTTTAACTTTATAAAATGTAAATGGTCTAAACAAACCAATTCAAAGGCAGAGACTGACAGATTGGTTTAAAAAGCAAGACCTAGGGACGCCTGGGTGGCTCACTTGGTTGAGCGGCTGCCTTCGGCTCAGGTCATGATCCCAGCGTCCTGGGATCGAGTCCCACATCAGGCTCCTTGCTCGGCAGGGAGCCTGCTTCTCCCTCTGCCTCTGCCTGCCACTCTGTCTGCCTGTGCTCCCTCGCCCTCTCTCCCTCTCTCTCTCTGACAAATAAATAAATAAAATCTTTTAAATAAAATAAAAATAAAAAGCAAGACCTAGCTATTTATGAGAGGTGCATTTTAAATATAAAAGCACAACTGGGAAGTGATTTAACATGCAAACAAGAATAGAAAAGCAGGAGTGGCTACATTAGTATCTGACAAAGTAGACAAGGATAAGGAGTATTGCCAGAGATAAAGAGGGACTGCAACATTTTTGACAAAAAGCCTATGAACATTCTTAAAATTATTTATTACTACGAGCTGCTTTTAATATTTTCCTATTTTGTCACAAGCTTTTGACAATTTAATATGTACCACAGTACAGTTTCATTTCTGAGATAAGGAGGGTTAAATTATCAAGAAGACACAGCAACACTAAATGCGGGTACACACTTAAAAACAGTGTCAAAATATGTAAAGCAAAACCAACAGCTATATCCATGAGATTTTTTTAAAGAATGTATTAAATATGCAGATAATAGCACCTAAGAGGTATATAAAACACAAGAAAGTAATAGTGATATAGAAGACTTGTAATAACACCATCACACAAATTTACAGAGTTGACCTAACAATTCACCCAACAACTGAAAAATACATGGGTTTTTTAGATATACAGTTCAGTGGCTTCTGGTATACTAATAAAGTAGTTCAAATATCACCACTACCTGACTCAGAGTACTTCCAGCATCACCTCAAAAACAAAAACAAAACAAACAAAAACCCCCTGTACCCTTGAGCAGTCACTCCTCATTCCTCCCTCCCCTTGTTCCTGGCATGTTTATCTGGTTTTTGGCTCTACAGATTTGCCCATTTGGGACACTATATGTAAATGGAATCTTCTAATATGTTACCTTCTGTGTCTGCTTCTCTTAGCATAATGTTTTTAAATTTCAACCTTATGCAACATTAATCAATTCTCCCTTTTTTTCATAATATTATATATAATAACAATGTTCCATCATATAGGTATAATTGGCTAAATAATGTTTCATTACATAGGTAAACCATGTTTGTGTTATCTAATCATCCATTAAGTGTTTTCTCAGTATGTTTACCTTATTGATTACTACTTTAATTTTATTGTCAAGTCAGAGAACCAAAGGAAATGAAAAAGGGGAAAAAAAGAGAAACAAGAGGGGAAAATAAAAATACTTAGTTGAGGTATCAATCTGCTTGATTTTTACTTGCTTTTAAATTAAAGTCCTCTATGGGGTACCTGGGTGGTGCAGTTGGATGATTCTTGGTTTTGGCTTGGGTCGTGATCTCAGCGTCGTGAGATCAAGCCACACATTAAACTCCACACTCAGCATGGAGTCGGCTTGAGATTCTCTGTCCCTCTCCCTCTGCCCCTCCCACTCATACTCTCTCTCTCTCTCCAATAAGTAAATCTTTAAACAATAAAAATAAAAGAAATAGACTAAAGTCCTCTAGGAAAATCCGGGCCACCATTCTGCTTCATGGTATCCCACCATCTTAATTTAAAAAATGGTCTATCACATTCAAAATGTACACATGATTTCATGTATTTTCATTCATAACTTGTTCACTCTCCTTCAGATTACAATGATACTCAAGGGGAAACTAAATTTCTGAATGTTCTGAATGAATAATTTCTGAGGTAAAATATGTCTTTAAGTGAAGACTGCATTACTTCCCTATAAACCAGCTATAACTGGAATGTGTGTCAGCTGGAAATATCTTTGTTATTTTACATGAATTTATTGTAAGTTGAATGGTAACTGATTGGTGGAATTATCAAGGAAAAGCCTCTCTTTCCAATAATGTCATTTTCCCTGCATTTCCCATAAATGTCCATTAACGCTATGGGTTGTGCCAATAGCTCTTGGTCTGCATTTTCCTAAAGTGTTATACTAAGGATGCTTTGCATGAATTGGCATCTAGAATACCAATGAGGACACTATTAAAGATAATATCTTTCAGGCCTAAATGAAATATCTTTAAAAGGTGAGTTACAGCAAAGTTCATTTTTCATGTACTTCACTCTCTAGAATGAAAGAATTCATTTGGAATATCTCAAAGTGGAATTCTCCTCCTTTACAATGTTATTATAACGTCCCATTAATCTCTACCTTGCTAATTAAGAACATAGACACCTGAACAGAAATAAGTCCTATTTTACATTTGCTAAGCAAATGTTACCTTCATTTTTGAAGAGGCATAAGCAAAATTATAACAAAAGACATTTAAGATGCTTTAATGAAAAAGTGGTACTCAAGAATCTTCAGAACACCTACAAACATATGTTCAAGTACATTTTTAAACTAAAAATACCTTTTTGTTTAAAATACGGCTCCCAAAAAACTTATACTTTTTTCATTCAATAAATATTTATTGAGCATGGACTGTGTCTTCTTCTAGGTTTCTGTGATGGATCTGTCAATAAAATAGTGGGGAGGGAAAAGGGTATAAACAGCATACATTAAAAAAAGTATCTTATTTAGATTTTAGATGGTGATAAATTCTTTTTTTAAAAGATTTTATTCATTTATTTGAGAGACAGACAGAATGAGCATGATGGGGGTGGGGGTTATTGGAGGGAGAAGCAGGCTCCTGGTCAAGCAGAGAGCCCAATGCAGGACTTGATCCAGGATCATAACCTGAGCAGAAAGCAGTCGCCCAACCATCTGAACCACCCACATGCCTAGTACTACACTCTATGAGAAAAAGAAATAGAACTGATTAAGGGACATCAGGTATGCTGGGAAGGCATTAAATGGAGCCATTAGGAGAAGGTAAGAAATCATGTTTTTTAAAAAAATTTCAAAATAGGTAAGATTATGAGCCATTTGAGTAGCTGGAGAAAGAACATGCCAGGCACAGGGACGATTAAGGGCAAATGTCCTAAGGTACTGTGTTTCAAGATGTCCCTAGTCCTGATAATATCTTTGCTTTTCTACCAATCCTGCACCAAGGATCAAATCCTTGGGCCCTCCTTTGCTTTCTTCTATAATGAGTAACCACCCTTTCTGACCCCTGTACATTATATATCCTCCTTGCCAGTTATTTTTCTTAGCACTGTATACAACCTACATAGATGGCTTCACCTGCCTCCTAAGCTCCCCAATCTCTCAATGTCACTCTTCAGATCATGAGTCTTCCTTACTATTTCAGTAAGTCCCTATTTTCTGCTGGCTAGAAGTCAGGTTTCTTACCATAAAGATTTCCACCCAGCTCTCCCATTCATCTTTTTCTTCTCACGCTCCCACTCTCTCCCCCCAGGCCCAAACTGGACCACTAACTTTCCTTAAAGATTTCAGGCACCCAACTCTTGACTTTTCTCATGCTCGTTGCTCTTCCTAAAATGGCGATCATAAGCCTGCCTCCTCTAAATGAAACCTCAACTCTTCTTAAAGGATTCACTCAGGTATCACCACACTTCTAAAACATTTTCTGACTTCTCCCACTGACGTGATGGCTCCCAGAACACCCAGAGCACTTTGCACCTCTCTTTACTCATGGATCATGCTTTGCTTTGTATTATGCTTGTTCCTATTACTATAATAGTCTTCTAATACTTCAAATCTCCTAAGTTTAGGCCCACAGATTTTTATAGCATCTCCAATATGCACCACAAATATACAATCAATACGGTGGGAAAAACATGCAACTTCTTCCAGGAGAAGGCAGCAAGTGTACAGTTCACTGGGAGTCTACAAGTCATACTGATCAAGTTTCAAAAATCTGGGTTGTATCAATAGACTATACAGACAGGTGTAAATGACTAGAAGTCTCACTCCAGAAAGATGTATTAACATAATAGAACTAAACGCCGACTCTGCTACTACTAACTTATTTACATGCTAGTATTATTATGAAAGTAGTAAAATTTGTGGCACTATTAACTGACAATCATGAATGATTATTATGTGCTTGGTACTGTGGTAAATACTTCCTTTGATTTACTTTATTTACTCTTCATAAAATCTCATCAAGTAGGTATTAGAATTATTCTTAATTTTCAGTTAAAGAAACAGATGATACGGTTAGTTAAGTAACTTGCTGAACACTGCAATTCTACAATGTCAGATTTCTCTTCTGGGGAAATAGAACACAAATTCTTCTCAATATATGAATTTATCTATATATTTTCATGCATTTAATACTTCGGTTGCTGTTTTGGGAGCATTCCTGGCCCTGCAGGTAAGAATCTCATGTATATTAATGAAATAAAGTAGGAGTGCTTAGTTTTAAGAATCAAAATTTTAAAATACAAATTAGGATTAATGAATCTAAAAGGGCTTTTTTCCCCCCATAAAATGACACAGTGTTATGTGTTATTAAAAATGACCAATAGGGGCGCCTGGGTGGCTCAGTTGATTAAGCCTCTCCCTTCAGCTCAGGTCATGATCCCAGGGTTCTGAGATGGAGTCCCACATTGGGGTCCCTGGTAGCAGGAAGTCTATTTCTCCCTCTTGCTCTTCCCTGCTCCTCTGCTTTCTCTCTCTCTCTCTGTCTCTCTTTCCCCCCCTCTCTCTCCCTCTGTCTCCTGTGTGTGTGTGCTCTCAAATAAATAAAATCTTTAATAAAAAATAGAAAAATAAAAGTGACAAATAATAAGAAACAAATCCTTCACAGATTTTACTGCTGAGTTAAGGAGAAAGTATTCTTCCATTTAACATTGGACCAACATTCTTAAGCCACTAGTAAAATACCTGCATGTGGGTCCAAGTAGTTCAAGACTGACTTTTCTCTAATTCCTTATTTTCTCATGGAGTTCAGAATAGGTTTTTCGAAAGAAATGACATGGCTATTGATCATCATTTCCTAAGACTGTGTCTGCTCTTTGAGTAATATTTTACTTTAAATTCAAGGATTGGACTCTGGTCTTCAAAGCCATTAGCCAGAAAGAAAGGGAAGAGATTACCAAAGCTTTAAAGGGTCCTCCATGATGACAGAAAAATCCTTTGTATTGGATAATATGGAAGTCTAATCTCCTGGGCTTAAAACTGGCAGAGACTATTGAGCCATATTTTATCCTCTGTAAATTACTAGAAAAGTAAGCAGAGTAAGCTCATCAACTGATGATATACCATATCCTTGATAAACAAAAGAAAACATAATTAATACAAGGGAAGTCTGAATAAAATGGGTAATATGGCATCATAAAAACAAATGTGTGTGCAAAACTATAGGATTTAGTGACGAGTGATGAGGGGAATTATTTTAATAGTTGCAATATCAAGAAGGGCACCATTCTTATGGAAAAGACAGAAAAATTAAAGATGACATGTTAACTCTACGGCAAAAGGAAACTTGGTCACTTACTCCTTTATAGGTTAAAAAAAAAGTAAAATCAAGCAACATCTCAATGATGACTTAGGTGAACAAGTTCAAAGCATTTTAATTCATTTCATTGCTATTCTAAGTCACTATAGCTATATGTATAGTTTTAAGAATCAGTTAAATTAGGGGTGCCTGGGTGGCTCAGTGGGTTAAAGCCTCTGCCTTTGGCTCAGGTCATGATCCCAGGGTCCTGGGATCGAGCCCTGCATCGGGCTCTCTGCTCAATGGCGAGCCTGCTTTCCCTTCTCTCTCTGCCTGCCTCTCTGCCTACTTGTGATTTCTCTCTCTGTCAAATAAATAAATAAAATCTTAAAAAAAAAGAATCAATTAAATTAGAAACTCCTCAAAGTCAGGAACTGGGTTTCTAATGAAGAATTTTTGGCATCTATTCAAATAGCATATATGATGCTTTAAAAATAAGTAGTCCCTCAATAATTTCTTTTTTAAAAGATTTTATTAATATGAGAGGGAGAGAGAAAGAGAACATGAGCAGTGGGAGGGGGAGAGGGACAGAGAGAATCTTAAGCCAGCTCTATGCCCAGCACAGGGCCCGCCACAACCCTGATATCATGACCTGAGCCAAAATCAGGAATCAGACACTTAACTAACTGAGCCACCAAGGCGCCCCAGTAATTTCTTATTGAATAATTTTTGCTTTAGGTTGCATCTGTAAGCAGTTTATGCCTATAGTTTGAGGTCACACTTGTGGTTTCACAAAAAAAGATTTTTTTTTAATTTGGCATTCATTTTCTCAAATAGCATTTCCTGATGAATACATACAAAGGGACTTTCACTCTCAGTGTCTATCACCATATTTACCAGCATACCTTAGTGCAAGTTTCCTTGTGCCAGAATCTAATTGGCACAGATAAAAATGTAGGACTTTTCTCTGTAAGTCACCTAGCAAATAGTTCATATAGTGTAGTCCAGAAGGCCCTGAATAAATGTTTACTCAAGAATGTAGAACATTTTACAAAGTAACTGTATCTGTAGAAAATCTCTAGCCCTCTGGGGTAGAATAAGATTTCTATCCCTCTGTGGTCCATATCTATTCGGAATGAAGACATGTACATTGATCTGTCATGCCGTGAATCTCTCTCTCTGGCCACTATTGATTTTAATTTACCCAATTGACAAGGTTCACAGACTTGGTTTTAAATGGATTGAGAGTACATGGCCTGCCAAAGGATAACT
Organism: Enhydra lutris kenyoni; assembly: GCF_002288905.1. Taxonomy (NCBI): domain Eukaryota; kingdom Metazoa; phylum Chordata; class Mammalia; order Carnivora; family Mustelidae; genus Enhydra; species Enhydra lutris. The sequence continues at coordinate 13,388,130 of NW_019154134.1, read as the reverse complement.
ATTTATCAAGGGAGCCTTGAAGCCAATGATTGAAAATCATTTGCCAATAGCTTGTCACAGTCTACTAAATCTAGCAGAGTGGGATGAGTGGGGCAATGTTGTAACTGAACAAGCCCCTCATTCCCTCTTGCCATTTTAATGCTCCAACCAACTTCAAGCCATCTACCTTACTCTTTTCAAGAGGCATCTTTATCTAATATTTCCTTTACTATGTGTAACAAATGCACGAAATACTCAAAAGGTGGGGCCCCAATGATAATCATTATGTCACCTCCGTGCTTCAGGAAACCTACGTGTCTCCTCTATGTTTCAATTTCTTCACCTACACAACGCGTTTGGTAGCAACTGCTCTTGTCAAACGCACCATTACTCTCACAGGGCAACACTGAAGATAAGAAAATGGATTCTACGGCCAAGTAGGCAGTAAATCATTCCAGTGGTCACCTTCAGAACAAAAAGGAATACTGCTATAGTTTTCTTTATTGTCACATTTGTGCACCTACTCTGTAGCCCAACATCTGCTAATATCTAATAGCAAAAACAGGTAGGTGTACTGACTTTAACGTCAGCAGAATTACTTCCTGGATTACTGGTCTGAAGATCAGTCCTTCTGTGCTGGTCAGTTCCCTCTTATAGTCTACCTTTCCAAGTGAACATGAAGGTGCCACTCTTAAACAGAAAAGAAGAAAAGGTTAATCCAGCCTGTCTCTCTTCTTTGTCTTGGCCAACAGTATTACCACCTATCCAAGCACTAGTTTTTCTTCAAATACTGCCTTCCAACTACCTCTGCCCAAACCTAGCCTGGTCATCATATTCTGCCATTTCTCCCACTGCAATGTCTCTTGAGTCTGTGACTTCTATTAAAATCATGTCTTCTATCTTGTTTAGGCTTTTAATATTTTTTTGAAAGTATTACAATAGTTAGGGATATAAAGAATTACTTCTACATTCCATTACTGCCAGAATTATATTTTTAAAACCCTACATTGATCATGTCATTTCTCTCCTCACAAGCTTCTGATGGCCTCATCAGTCATAAGATAAAACACAAAGTCAACAGCCTGTCAAACAAAGCCCTTCAACAGGTGGCAAGTCTTTCAGCTATGGTCTCATGACATCCAAACACTAGTTTCAACACATTGCTCGCTACTTTGGATTATGGACCCCCATAACACAGCTCTCAAGTAGGTTTGGAGAGAAAGTAATTTATTAGGAAGTGGTCTCATACCAGTAGAGAGGTATGGTAAAAGTGGGAAAATGAAGAGCTCACTCTGAGTGTGATCACTATTATGGGCTCAGATGTGCATGATTCCCTGAGACCCTAAGTGACCATGCAAAATGCACTTCTAAGTCCTCTCCCCTTAAGGGCAAGGGTGCTAGGATATATGTCCTTTAGCTTCCATCTGTTGAGGAAAGCTCCTGCAGGCTGAGCACATGTCTGTGGCCAGAGAAGGTCCCCAGGCAGAGCTTAAATGCTGGCAATAAGGAGATATGGATAGAGGCTGAAGGACCCAGACAGGACACTGAGACTGTATGTAACATTCACAGATGTGCAAACATGCCATGTCCCTTTCCACCTCTGCTCTGCTTTCCTGTTTCTGTTCATGTTGAATACTGTTCTCTCCCTCTGAAGTACCTTTATCCTATGTTTCCTTCTGGTAAAAAGTCCATTTCACTGGAGACTTCACAAGTTCCAGGATGGTTGGACTGTCTTAAGGGATACATAAGATTCTGTGCCAGCCTGTAGAATAGCAACTACATCAAAGTAAATACATTTTTATTTCCATTGTTTTTATATTCAATACAAATCACTTGTGATGGGTTTGTAATAAGCATTTTCTCAAACAGAAGCCCTAGCATACAGATCCAGATCATAGAGCACTAAGGGCTCTTGGAGAATACTCTGTTCCATCTTTCACCTCACAGAGAAGTGTCTAAGGTTGGGTTGCCTTCTGAGAAGACCATAGGCTGGGTGGTCTAAACAATAGACATTTTTCCTCATAGTTTTGGAGGCTGGGAAGCCCAAGATCAAGGTGCCTGCCAATTTGGTTCCTGGTAAGAGTTCTTCTTCTAGTTTTCAGAAGGGCATCTTCTCTCCTATCCTCAAATTACAGACAAATAGATGATCTCTCTCATATCCTTTTTTTATAACAGGCCTTCTCATTGTTTGCAGTATGAACAGGCTGCCAATTTTCCACATCTTTAAGTTCTAGTTACTTTTTCCTTACTAATTCCATTTTCTTTTTTTGAGATCTTATTTATTTGAGAGAGAGAAAGAGGGGGAGAAGAAGTAGAAGAGGGAAGAGAATCTTAAGCAAACTCAGCACTAAACACAGAGCCTGACCTGGGGCTCAATCTCATGACCCTGATATCATGACCTGAGCCAAAACCAAGAGTCAGTCACTTAACTCACTGAGCCACCCAGGCAACCCCATTAACTCCATTTTCAAGTTATTTCTCTCTTCTTGAATTTTACTATGAGCAGTCAGGAGAACTAAGCCATTCCAACACTTCACAGAGAAATCTCCTACCCAAATATCCAACTTTCCATCTCCCAAGTTCTGTCCTTCACAAAACGCTGGACCATGAACACAGTTCAGCCAGGTTCTTTGCCACTTTGCCTTTCCTCTACAGTCCAATTAAACATTCCTTATTTCCTTCTGAGACCTCATTAGAGTGTCCTTTACTGTCCATACTTCCACTAAAATTTTGTACACAATTATTTATGTATTCTCCAAGAAGATGGAAATGTCCTCTGTGGCTCTCCTCTCCACTTTCCTAGCTCTCACCAGAACTGCCTTTAAAACAGTCTCCTCCCAACAATCCCAGCTTCTTCTAGGATGTCCCTCAGAATTCTTCCAGTCTCTGCCCATTATCCAGTTCCAAAACCACTTCCACATTTTTAAGCATTTGTTGCAGCAACACATTCCATCTTTTTAACATTACTTTCTTAGTTTAGGTAACTATACAAATTACCATAAAATTAGTGTCTTAAACAAGAGCCATTTCTTTCACACAGTTCTGGAGGCAGGAGGCCTGCAGGAGTGCCAGCAGGGTTAAGTTGATAAAAGTTCTCTTTCTGGTTTACAGATGCCGGTCATCTTGCTGTATTCTTATGTGGTAGAAAGAGAGCTAGCGAATACTGCTACCTCTTACCAGGGCATGATTCTCATTCATGAGGGATCCATCCTGAGGACCTCATCACCTCCTGAAGCACCACCTCCTAATACCATTACCCTGGGATTAGGATTTCAACACAGAATTTGAGAGAGCACAAACATACATGGGGAGCCTGGGTGGCTCAGTGGGTTGGGCCTCTGCTTTTGGCTTGGGTCGTGGTCTCAGGTTCGAGCCCCATGTCGGGGGGGATCGAGCCCCATGTCGGGCTCCCCGCTTGGCAGGGAACCTGCTTCTCCCTCTCTATCTGCCTGCCTCTCTGCCTACTTGTGACCTCTGTCTGTCAAATAAATAAATAAAGTCTTAAAAAACAAAACAAAACAAAATCTGGACATAGATAGGGAGATATTTAAAAAAAAAAAATACAGTCCATTGCACCTGCCCACCTGGATGCTTATTAACTCCAATCCTGATTCCCATCAATAGCCCACTATCCCTCTCTGATGTGCTTTCCAAATTACAGTGCATATATTATTATTATTTGAATATGTAATTTCTTGGCAAATAAGGAAGATCTTTGAGATTTAATCTTTGTATCATTTACCCCTATACCCCAATGGTACCTTAAACTGTTGTTTTCTGAATTACTAGAAAGTGCACAAGTAAATGAGTAACAATAAAAAGAAACAGGCACCATGTAACAGATGTGTGAATTACCTACTGTGAAATGATCATGCTCTTGCTTATTTCATAGATGATAAACAATTTCTACACAAATCTAGTGTCCCTTATAAAAATGCAGGTATATCTTCCAAAGTTATTTTTTTAAGTGATCTTTTAAGATTTTTCTGGATATTCTAATGCATTTTTCCTTCTTCCATTGGAGTAGCTATTCCCTGAAACAGAGAGTACTTAATACATTTCTTTTCTCACATTGGGGTCATCTAAATACAGGGAAAAACAAGTACCAAATATTGTTAAACTGCTTAAAATTTTTGTTTTAAGTTATTCTATTTCTATTATTATAATACTGAGCCAAGGGTCTCTGACAATATTATATTTACCAATTCATTGTACAATGAACCCCAAACACATAAGACTGAAGTGTTAAGTCTTTAGAAGAGCTATGAAGGAAAAAAGTCCCGTCCTTTGATACAAGAATAAGAAAACAGAAATGGCTATTTCATTCTGACAGTAGGAAATTTCCAAGTTAGTAACACCTATTGCTTTCCTCCATTTTTAGATTTTTTGAATCCTCACTGATAAATTCTTTTTAGCTTATAGAAATGGCACTCACATATGCTTAATGATTGGAAAACTTGATTTTTGGAAGTGATAACTTTAAAACTAAACTACGTTGTTCATTTATCTTTTAGAGGAAAAAATGGTCTCATCTCACCAATAATTATTTTCTGCTTTAAAAAAGGAGCAAAAATAGGCTTTTATACACTTTTGAGGATTTTTTTGGAGAATAATTTCGATTTAGAATCCACCATTTTTTGAAAGGTGAGAAGAAAACTGATGGGATCTTCTTACAATGCACAAATAGAAAATATTAAATTGCTAATGAGTGAGGGGGTGTTGACAAATGTGGCACTCTACACAAAAAGCTTTTGAGGGATTTTCTGGTAACATTATGGTTTTTGGTGTGCTTAATTTATTGCTACAGAAGTGGAAAATGTGCATCAAAAACTGCACAATTTTGTGGAAATGGGGATAGCTTGTCAATTTAAAAGTTTCCATTGGAGGTGAGTAGTAGCTGATCAAATCCAAACATACGATAATATGCAGAACAACAGTGATAAAACTGAAAAATCAAAGTTTTTAATATTTTCACAATTTCTCTTAAAGATTAAATGTATCTAAAAGCGGGGTGCCTGGGTGGCTCAGTGGGTTAAGCCTCTGTCTTCGGCTCAGGTCATGATCTCAGGGTCTTGGGATTGAATCCCGCATCGGGCTCTCTGCTCAGCAGGGAGCCTGCTTCCCCCTCTCTCTCTGCCTTCCTCTCTGCCTACTTGTGATCTCTCTGTCAAATAAATAAATAAAATTTTTTTTTAATTTAAAAATGTATCTAAAAGCACAAGACACCTTAGCTGCAACTCAGAAGCTGCTGGATGTTGCTGTAATTCTTTCAGACCAGGTTAACGGTACATCAAATGGCATTCTCAGAGCCTACAGGAGTCTTAATAAACTATCCAAAGGAGGAATAATTTTTAAAAAGGTGTTCTATGGAGCTGAGCCATTTCGCAGGTAATATGCAGCAGCTAGAGAAGATATTAATAATACAAAGGCCAGAAGCTTCTGGGAGTCTCTTTTTTCAGGGAAGAATATACTCCACTGGTTGAATTTCTGGTATTTTACACTTATTTTCACTATAAATTCAAAAGTCTTAGCAATTTCTGATATCAAATTGGCATGTTAGTTTTATACCTTAGGTACAATGAAGAAATTTCATGCAAGGAGAAAAATTCAATTCTCTTACTAAGAAGCACTGATGTAGGTATATTATTAATGGATATGAATGTGATCTTTGGACGTAATGCCCCAAAATGACTGATTTTGCAATCATTAACTGAGATTATCCCTGGGAATACATTTCTTCCAAAGTATATAGAGCTCTCCTTTCCCAAGTCTGCAACATTTCCATTTGTTGAAAAATAATTTTAATAGTATTGTGAAAAATGAGGAGGCAAAGTTTATAATGGTTATTTACTTGGGAGGACCTAGCCAGTAAAAAAGAAGATAAATTTTTAAAAATGTGCTGAGAAGGGGGGGAAATAATCAATGGTAAAGACAGATTTTCTCATCTTTATTTAGGATATGGGAAAATTCTTCTTCTGCTACTGGAGCATCATCAAATTTGCAAAATATGGATGCAATTATTTCCCAACTTGTATCCACACCTCTTACAATGTGATTTTGCAAATCCTTTCATCAAGAGGTTAATTTTTCCACCCCTAGCTCTTGAGTTGCATTGTGACTTGCCTGAGATAGCTGAAACATTACCTAGGGGTCAGTTGTACCATTTCAGGCCTGAGCCTATGCCTTAAAAGGCCTGTACACGACTGTATGTCCTGTTGGAACTCTGAGAAGCTGCTCTTTGGAAAGGCTGGGCTAGTCTCCTAGGTGGCCAGAGACATTAGCATCTATTACCTGGATCAGTCTGGACTGGGAGACAACCAGCCATCAGAAATGTGACTGAAGCAATCAAAGAGCAACCAGCCCACAAAATGCAGATACACAAAAAGCCCAGCCAAGAACAGCTGACACTGCCCCAGGTTAACAGATCCATCTAGCCAATCCTCACTTGTGAACAAAACTAAATCGTTGCACGTTTAAAGCCACTAACTTTGGAGTAACTTTGTTATAGCATAAAGGAAAACCCATGTGCGACTTGACAACTTTAGAAAAATTATACCTAATTTTAAGATGAGTGATCTAATTTAAGATCTAATTGAATAAAATTAAGCAAAATATTTCAATGAGTTCATTTATGTTGTGCCTATTGATTTTGAACATAGATTTAAGGTGTCTTGTTACATAGAGTAGAAGTTATTATAAAAAGGGAAAACCATAGCTCCTTCTTGTTCCGGATATGTACATGGATGGGGTAGGGAGGAGCTAATACACAGGGATAGGATACCTTGTCACTATAATGCCTTCCCTCTATTTCTAGGGACTGATGGATAGGGCAATAGGAAAGGATGAAACACCCAAGGTTTTATGTGGTCTCTGTGCTGCTGAGAGTTGAAATTCAAAGTTAAATGTTCTTTTATACCTATACTCTCCAAGACTATGGAAACCAACTATAATCAGTACCAGGAAATAATAGTAGGGCTTTGAAGTTTACCAAATACTCTGATGGGTTTCAGAACATGGACCTCAAAGCATGGTAACCTACCATACTGAGTATTTTAAGTTGAAAGAGTTGGAGAAAATGGCAGAAGCAGGAGTTACTCTGACCTTCCCCCATCCTTCTCTCCTAAGGTATAACCCTTCTGTGAAGGATGCCCTCCCTCCTTCCAGAGGAAAGGAGACTTCTTTCTTAAGATAAATGGACAATGAGAAGAATCTGAACCAACAGGCCTTGTGAAGTTTCCCCAGTTTACTACTCTTACCTCATACTCTTTAGGGCCCTATCATATTTCTCCATGACTCTATACTCTTCATCAAATTTAGTATAAAACATTCAGGTCAGGTTTAACCAGTTCTGAGTCTTCATATCCTTAAGGAAGCTCCTACACCTCATAAAAAGAATATTAAAAAGACATGTGTGATTTTCTCCTATTAACCTGTCTTTGTCAGTTTACCTTTCAGATGTAGCCAGGGATCCTCGCAGAGTCAGGGAAAGCTGTCTTCCTTTTCTACAACTCCTTTGTAAGAAATCATTTCACTTAGTGTTCACTGCCAGTATCAGTCCAAGAGAGTAGTGGATGGTGAAGCTGAAGTTGGTCATAGCAGATGGAAGAGTCATGTAAACTCAGTGATTAGAGAATACAATTTTGGAGAATACCCCAAATTCAGCTTACTTGGAAAACCCCAGATGCCCCTCTCTTCCAAGAAAGGAGGCATTATTTCCAACACTCAGTTTACATGAAAAGGAAGACTCAGGGCAGTGTAGTACCTTAGTCAAAGTTCCTACATCAGAAATTTCAGACACTACAGTCTTAGAACAATCTCTTATACTTCAAAACAAGATTTCTAAGAAAATAAACCTTTAAAATTAGTTCAAAGTATCTTTTTGCCAACCTAATTCCATGGGTCTGATCTAAAATCTCTTCTTAAAAACTGGGAAAAAAATGTGGCTTTATTACATTGAAAAAAATATAGATAATTGGTACACTTGTTACAAAGCTCCTCCAAAAAATCACAATCACCCTTAATTTTTCTGAGAGAAGTAACAGAAGGCACTGCTACTAGAATGTGTTGTTAACATTTTCTCATTTTGTACCAATGCAGGAATAGCCTCTCAAAATAGATTTTTTAATTTGCAGGCTCAACCTGTATGAGTCATGATGTTTCTCAAAACTGTGACTTGTGTTTTGCATAGTCCCCTATAAAATATAAAATGTTACTCGCCTTCCATATTCAATTAGTGAATCCTTAAGTTGTGAATTAGGCTGTGGAAAAGAAGAACCAAAAAAGCAGGAGGTATGACTTAGATTAACGTTATCTTTTTTAAGTTTTGTGTGTATGTGTGTGTGTGTTTAGCTCGTGTCATCATTAAAAAAAAAAAAAAAGAACTATCATTGTCTTGATGGGAGATTGACAACTGGATGGGCCCAATTTTTCTGGAAAATGGGCATCTTAATATCTATGTCATACTGTCACTTTAACTACACTTAAGTAATAAGAGAACTTCTTTGAGAATTGAAGTTACGCTATTTGTTAAGTGTTGTTAAACAGTCCCAAATTATTCACTAATAATATTCTAGCTGATGGAGACCAGCGAAAGTAACAAAAATTAACTCTATTGATAAATACTAAAGGTCCAAAATTTGTGTTCTTATATTTGCAAGGGATTTACAAGGAGATATTTAATTGAGCATCTTTTATATTCAAGGAACAATGCTAGTAGAGTTACAGGGGAACCCAGGGGAAAGCACACTTCTGAAGATAAAGGTACAATGAAAAGAAACTAAACCTTAGAAACACACAGTTAAGAGCCAGCTGAGAGAATGCTCCATGGGCCACTGAAGAGTTACCCAGATACAGAAACTCTTTATTGTTGCATGACATAACTTCTTTTCTGTGCCTTTAGATTCAGTGTGTTTCAGATATTTCATGCATGTTTTTGTAAGTAATTGATGCTTAAAATAAGCCAACCAATTTTGAAATTTGTTACTTACATCTGTAAAGATATATCTCCAATGGGAATCATATCTCAGGTTTTTACTTCAAGATACACTACGGATCCCTGGCGAAGATGATGGATCTTATAAAGGAGTGGAAGAGATCGATAATACATACAGGTACAGGATACCTTTTCTGTGTATTAGCTTCCCACATTTTCTAGAGCCTGGTGGGACAGGGAGAAAAGGATGAGATTCCAAACTTCTGTATATTCTCTGTGCTGCTAGTAGTGGAAATCCACAGTAAATAACTGTTCGTATAGCCATTCTTTGCAAGACTATGCAAACCAAATGTGACTAGAATAAAAAAGGATCTTGGCAAATGTTTTCTCCAAATAAAGCTGGACAAAATTATCACAACCAATCATTTCCAAACTCTGGAAACCAACCAAAGCCTTTGTGCAAACAGAGAAGCACTTATTCAAGAAAAAGCACTGTTTAATCTTTGCCAAAAACTGTGCCAGTCTAAAGGCTTCTTGCTTGAAGCTCTTCTGATAATCCTGCCCAGGCTGGTTACGGCAATAGTTTGAGAATGGCAGGGCAAGCCACAAGAAGCAGCAGCTTCACTGCTAGAAGTGCATCACTAGGTTTGGGACAGAAAGAAAAACACACTCAGATACATGGTGATAAACAGTAGCAATCTTAGTAACAGACAGGGGAGGTCATATCCACAGCTGACCAGAGGTTGCAGCTCTGGCTGGGGCAAGTAATAAAATGACAGACTAGCCAGCTAGTCCCTGGGGAGAACTGGTAGATGGAAGAGAAAGAATCTTGGTAAGCATCCACATATCCGTGGAGGGCTGGACAACTATGCTCATGTGCAAGGCTCTGTGCATGCATGGAAGAGACCAGATGGAGCCCCCACCATCCACCTATCCCTGACTGAACATGATGCATGGACACATGCACAGGAAATCCATGAGGACCCAATGGAAAGCAAAGCCTGAAATTGGAATGTTGTCCAACCCACATAGAGATTCACATACAGAGGGTGGAAGCTTTACTCGAGGTGTTTGAGGACAACCTCTACTGAATCATTGGCTGAGTTATAATGAGACAGCAATGAACATTAAGAAGCTGGGTGTATAATTAAAAAAAAAAAAGCTAAAAAGTGTTTTGAGCAGACACATCAACAGATGCACCCTGAGAGGGGAAAAAAAAAAACAAAACTATACAGGTTCCATTCAAGCAAGTCACTGAACAGCAACAGAAGGAAAAAAAAAAAAAAAGAATCCAGAGTAGTTATATTATCTAAAATAATCATCTTTTAACCAAAATTAGGAGAAATATGAAAATGAACAGTTAAGTATGGATACACATATTGAATTGAGCAAAGCTGCTAGTATAAATACATTCAAAAAATTTAAGAAAACCATGCACGAAGAACTTCCTAAACTTGTTACAGAGATAGAGTTCACATACTATATAAGTGACTCATATAAAGTGTACAATTTGTATGGGCATTAATAGATTCGCAAATATGTGACCATCATATAAGTCAATTTTAGAACGTTGCAATTAGGTCTCAAAGAAATGCTGGGCTCTTTAGATACCACTCCCTATTCCCCACTCCATGCTCTTAGTTCCAAGCAATGACTCATCTACCTTCTATCTCTATGGATTTACCTCTTCCAGATATTTCATGGATAAATGGAATCATATACTACCTCTTTTTTTGTGAATGGCTTATTTCACTTAGCATAATGTTTTAAAGGTTCCTCTGGGGCACATGGGTGGCTCAGTGGGTTAAAGCCTCTGCCTTCGGCTCAGGTCATGATCTCAGGGTCCTGGGATTGAGTCCTGCATCGGGCTTTCTGCTCAGCAGGGAGCCTGCTTCCTCCTCTCTCTGCCTGCCTCTCTGCCTACTTGTGATCTGTCTCTGTCAAAGAAATAAATAAAATAAAATAAAAATTAAAAAAAAAATAAAATAAAAAATAAAGGTTCCTCTGCCTTTATCTTAGGAGAAAACAGTTGTATCTCTTTATCCCATTATGGTTGAGTTTTTCATTGTACATTTTTTTCATTGTACATTTACATTTTTTCATTGTAAAGACACCCCGCATTATGTTTATCCATTTATTGGTCGATGTGCATTTGGGTTAATGCCACCTTTTGGCTTTATGAATAATCCTGCTACAAGCATTCATGTGCAAGTCTCTGTATATAAATGTTGATATTCCTCTCAATTGCATACCTTAGAATGTAATTGTTTAAATTTGAGAAACTCCCAGACTGCTTTCTAGAAGGATTGCACCATTATACATTCCCACCAGCAGTCTACAAGAGTTGCAACTGCTCCACATCTTCAACATTTTTTTCTGATTTTTTTTATTCTAGACACAACCAGTGGTTTGAAATGGTGGTTTTTATTTACATTTCCCTGTTGGTTCATGATGTCAAACATCTTTTCATTTTTATGTCATCCCTTTGAATATTTTTAGTTGAATGTCTATTTAGATTCATTTTTTAAATTATTGAGTAATATGGTATCTTCATATATTCTAGTGTAAGTACTTTACCAGATATCTAATTTGCACTTATTTTCTTTTTTGGAATAGTTTAAGAAAAGTAGGTGTTACTCTTTGAATGTTTGAGTGAATTCTTCTTTGAAACTGGGAAGCCATCTGCTGCTGAACTTCTGCTTTTTGGGAGTTTTTTTTTTTTATTATTGATTCAGTTTTGTTACTAATCATCAGTCTACTCATTTCTTCTATTTCTTCCTGATTCTGTTTTAGAAGATTACGTATGAATTTATCCATTTCTTTTAGTGTCTGATTCCCTGGCTTATTTTCCATACTTCTCTCTTACAAGCCTTGTTTTTTCGGTGGTGTGGGTTATTACTTCTCTTTTTTTCTGATTTGAGTCCTCTCTTCTTAAGTCTAATGGTTTATCAATTACGTCTTTCCAAACAACCAGCTCCTGGTTCCATTATCTTTTCTATTTTTTTTAAGTCTCTATTTCATTTATTTCCACTCTGATCTCTGCTATTTCCTTTTTTTTTTTAATTTAATTTCTTTTCAGCGTAACAGAATTCATTGTTTATGCACCACACCCAGTGCTCCATGCAATACGTGCCCTCCATAATACCCATCACCTGGCTCCCCCAACCTCCCACCCCCCGCCCCTTCAAAACCCTCAGATTGTTTTTCTGAGTCCATAGTCTCTCATGGTTCATCTCCCCTTCCAATTTCCCTCAACTCCCTTCTCCTCTCCACCTCCCTATGTCCTCCATGTTATTTGTTATGCTCCACAAATAAGTGAAACCATATGATAATTGACTCTCTCTGCTTGACTTATTTCACTCAGCATAATCTCTTCCAGTCCCATCCATGTTGATAGAAAAGTTGGGTATTCATCCTTTCTGATGGAGGCATAATACACCGTTGTATATATGAACCATATCTTCCTTATCCATTTGTCTGTTGAAGGGCATCTTGGTTCTTTCCACAGTTTGGCGACTGTGGCCACTGCTGCTATAAACATTGGGGTACAGATGGCCCTTCTTTTCACTACATCTGTATCTTTGAGGTAAATACCCAGTAGTGCAATTGCAGGGTCATAGGGAAGCTCTATTTTTAATTTCTTAAGGAATCTCCACACTGTTCTCCAAAGTGGCTGCACCACATTGAGATACCACCTTACACCAGTTAGAATGGCCAAAATTAGCAAGACAGGAAACAACATGTGTTGGAGAGGATGTGGAGAAAGGGGAACCCTCTTATACTGTTGGTGGGAATACTATTTCCTTTTCTGTACTAACTTTGGGCTTTGCTCTTTAATAGTTCTTTTAGGTCCAAGGTTAGATTGAGATTTTTCTCTTTTCTTGAGGTAAACCTGTATTGCTATAAACTTCCCTCTTAGAAACTGCTTTTGTTGCACCTCAATGATTTTGAACTACTGTGTTTCTATTTTCATTTTTCTCAAGGTTTTTTATTTCCTCTTTGATTTCTTCATTGACCCACCAGTTATTTAGTATGTTGTCTAGCCTGTACATGTTTGTATTCTTTTCCATTTCTTTCCTTGTAATTCATGTCCATTTTCACACCACTGTGGTCAGAAAAGATTCTTCTTTTGATTCCAATCTTCTTCAATTTATTGACACTTGTTACTGGGGTCCAACATTGACCTATTCTGAAGAATGTTCTATGTGCACTTGAAAAGAATGTGTACCCTGCTGTTTTGGGATGGAAAGTTCTGTATCTACCTATTAAGTCCATCTGGCCTATTGTGTCATGCAAAGCCCCTGATTCCTTATTGATTTTCTGTCTAAATAATTTATGACTTTATGTGTTAATATTCTTTACTATTATTGTATTACTCTCAATTTCTCCCTTTATGTTTTAATATTTGTCTATGTATTCAGGGGCTTCTACTTTGGGTCCATAGATATTCACAGTTATATTCTGTTTCATCTCTTTATTACTATGTAATGCCTTTGTCTCATTGTAGTCTTTATAAGTCCATTTTGTTTAATACAAATTATTGCTACCATGGTTTTGTGCATTTGCTTCTATTTACATGGAATGTATTTTTCCTTCTCTTTACTTTCAGTCTGCACATGACTTCGGGTCTGAATCAAGTCTCTTGTAGGCAGCATCAAGATGAGTCTCATTGGTTGCTTTTTTTTTTTTTTAAGATTTATTTATATGAGAGAGAGAGAGAGAAAGAGAGAGACTGTGTGTGACGGGGGGGAAGGGCAAAGGGAGCGGGAGGGAGAGAATCCTAAGTATACTTCTTGCTCAGGGGGAAGACTGATGAGAGGCTCTATCTCAGGACCCCGATATCATGACCTGAGCCAAAATCAAGATGCTCAACTGACTGAGCCACCAAGGTGCCCCAAATCTTGTTGGTTTTTGATCCATTCAGCCATCCTAGGTCTTTTGATTGAAGCATGTAGATCATTTACATTTAAAGGAATCTTTGATAGTATGTACCCATTGCCATTTCATTGTTTTCTGATTGTTTTCATATTTCTTCTTTGTTACTTTCTTCTTCTCTTATTCTGGTCCATGTAATTGATGACTTTCTTTAATGTCATTCTCAGATTGCTTTTATTTTTTGTGTATCTATTATAGGTGTTTAGTTTGTGGTTATCATGAGGGTCATATTTAACATCCTAAGCATATAGTAGTCTATAATAAGTTGATGGTCACTTTTAGTCACACACATTATAAAAGAAATACATTTTTACTTCCTTCCTTGTAAAATATGACATCATATACATAAAACATCTTTTGTAAATCCCTTTATTATTAGATGTAATAGGTCACTACTTTTGTCTTTTAAACTTCATAAGTGTCTTTGGCTTTATAAATGATTGATCTACCTTTACTGTATGTTTGCTTTTATTAGTGAAATATTTCCTTTCATAATTTTCTAACTTCTAATAATGGCCTTTCTTTCCCATGTAAAAAAGTCTGTTTCAAATTTCTTTTAAAGACAAGTATGGGGATGAACTCCTTGAACTTTTGTTTGCTGGGCAACGCTTTACCTCCCCTTCAATTCTGAATGATAAGCTTGCTGGTAGAGTATTCTTTGTTGTAGGGTTTTCTTCCTTTTAGCACTTGAAATATAACATGCTCCTCTCTTCTGGCCTGCAAAGTTCCTGCTGAAAAATTAGCTAATAGCGTTATGGGGTTTCACTTGTACATAAGCAAAACGAGCCCTGCATAGACCCCCCCTCCCCCCCATCAGCAGTTTTTCTCTTGTTGCTTTTCATATTCTCTATTCATCTTTAACTTTGGCATTTTAATTATGTGTCTTGCCATGGACCTTCTTGAGTTCATCTTGTTTGGGACTCTTCTTCTTGCACCTGGAGGTCTGTTTTCTTGTTCAAGTCAGGGAAGTTTTCAGCTATTGGTTCTCTGCCCTTTTCTCTTCCTCTTCCCTTTTGGGACTCCTATAATGGAAATTTTAATATGCTTGATATTGTCCCACAATTCATTAACACATCCTCATCATTTTAATCTTTTTTTTTCCTTTTTGCTGTTCAGCTTGGGTGCTTACCATTATCCTGTCTTCCAGATCACTGATCTGTTCTGCTTTCACTTAAGCTATTGATTCCTTTTAGCCTTTTTTCATTTCAGTTATTGTATTCAACTCTGATTGGTTCTTTTATTATTTTCTCTTAATTGAAGTTCTCCCTGAGTTCATCCACCCTTCTCTTCAGTCCACTGAGTATCTTTATGACCATCACTTTCCATACTTTATCAGGCATATTGCTCATCTGTTTCATTTGGTTCCTTTTCTGAGTTTTCTCCTGTTTTGTTTCAGATGTTTTTTTCAGTCTCATTTATTTGACTTTCTATTAGATGGAATAGCTACTTTGAGACCTGAAGGAATGGCCCTGTGAAGGAAGTTCTTCTGTGCAGACTGTGTGCCTGTCAGCTTTGGGTATCTGGCTAGATCTGCCACAGGCACAGAGTGCATGTCCAGGGGCAATCTGCACCAGGGCCCCCTAATGGGATGGCTAGAGCCAAACTGGGTATGGGATAGGGAGTATTGGGGCATTCCAGGTTGCGGGGGGGAGTGTCCTGGTAGGAAAGCTGAAGTCAAAGCAGGTGCAAGCCAGAGGGTGCCAGGGTGCTCTATGCAGGGGCTGGCCTATCATGATGGCGGGACCCAAGGCAGACTTAGACAAGGAGGTAACCTGGCAGGATGGCTAGAGCTGAAGTGTACATAAGCTGGAAGACATGAGGGGACTCCATGCATGAGAACTCCAGCAGGACAACTGGAGCTGAAGTTGGTGCAGGCCTGGTATGGTCTGGGACGTTCTGCACCTGAGTCACCTTGGTAGGACAGGTAGAGCTACAGTGGGCACTGTTTGGGAATGCCACACTATGTGCCATGATGGGGTCACTTTGCAAATCCTCCTTAGAGGAACAGTTGTGGCTGATGTAGGCTCAGAGTCTGGGACTCACTGATACAACAAATTGATACCATTTGTGCCATCAACCTAGAAAGGGGATATAAACAATGGCACTCACCTGCCACCTCTCTGACCTTGGAGAGTGCTGGTGAAGCTTTTACCATCTGGCAGAACCCTAGGGATATTTCCTTTGTACTCCAGTTACTGTTTTAAACTACAGCTTTCTTTCTGTGGCCCAAGACATGCAAATCAGCTTCCCAGCTATCAATCCTTCTTCCCCACCCAAATATAGCTCACAACATAGGGGTGTGAGTTTTCCATCTTTATCACTTCCCTATCTCTCTTGCCATTGTTTATGTGTTTCCTCTATCTTTTGTTGTGCAGAAGCTGCTGAATGAATCCTTAGGGGTTTTTTTTTGTTTTGTTTTTTTGTTTTTTGTTTTGTTTTGTTTTGTTTTGTTTTTTCAGGAGGAATTGCTGCATATAAAGGTGTAGATTTAGTGTGTCCATGGAGGAAGTGAGTTCAGGATCTTCCTATTTCACCATCTTGGACCCCTTCTGATACCTTTTTAAGCAGGTAAGTTTTTAATTTTGATGAGGTCCAATATACCTATTCTTTTCTTTTATTTCTATTTCTTGGGGTCATATCTAAGAATTTATTGCCAAATCCAAAAATCATGAAAACTAGCCCTAAGTTTTATTCCAAGTGTTGTATAGTTTTAACTATTATATTTAGGTCTTGGATTCATTTTGGGTTATTCTGAATACTGTGTAAGGCAAGGGAATTTTTTTTTTTTCATGTGGATATGGATTTGTTTCAGCACTATTTTTTTTCCCATGGGAAAAAAAGACAGATGGTGTCTACTAGTTTTAGAGACATACAATGTCTTTTGGCTTCAGATGTATATCACAGTGATGTGATATTTTTAAATATTAGGTATTGATCCCCATGATGCTACTAGGTACCATATGTCATCACACAAAGTTGAAAATACTTTTTTTTAATTGACTAAATGGTTCAGCACACTTGTCCAACAATAGTTGATATACATATATGTTGATTTCTAGATTCTCAATTCTAATCCATTATTGTTTATCCTTTGTGAATACTACAATGTCTTCATCACTGTTACCTTACAGTCAGCTTTGAAATCTGGAATGTGAATGGTCTGACTTTGTTCTGCTTTGTTAAGATTGTTTTGGCAATTTTGGGTCCCTGGTAATTCACATGATTTTTTTTTTTAAACTGTTTCTCTTTTTTTTTTTAAGATTTTATTTATTTATTTGACAGACGGAGATCACAAGTAGTCAGAGAGGCAGACAGAGAGAGATGAGGAAGCAGGCTCTTGGCAGAGCAGAAAGCCCGATGTGGGGCTCGATCCCAGGACCCTGGGATCATGACCTGAGCTGAAGGCAGAGGCTTTAACCGCTGAGCCACCCAGGCACCCCTCACATGAATTTTTTAATCAACTGGTTAATATCCACAAAGAAGTGAGATGGGATTCTGATAGGCACTACATTAAATCTATAGTTCAGTTTGGGGACTATTTCCATTCTACTAGTATCGTTTCTCATCCATCATTATGTTTCCCCAGTTATTTTGATCTTCTTATATTTCTTCTAATAGTGTTTTATAGTTTTTAAGAGTATAGTTTTGCACTTCCTTGATTAAATGCATTCTTATTTCATTTTTTTAAAAAGATTTATTTGAGAGAGAGATAAAGAGTGCACAAGCTGGAGGGGCAGAGGGAAAGGGGCATAGAATCTTAAGAAGACCCTGAGCATGGATCTGATGCCAAGCTCAATCTTATCCCCTTGAGATCATTACCTGAGCCAAAACCAGGATTCAGATACTTGACCGACTATGCCACCTAGGAGCCCCATTCCTATTTTATTTTTTGATGTTATTGTACATGGAATTGTTTTTCTTAATTTCATTTTTGGAATTTTATTTTGGAATGTTCTTATCACTGTATAGAAATACTGTAGACTATGCATATTGATATATCCTGTAAACTTGTTGAACTTCTTAGTTCTAACATTTTTTAGTGTATTCTTTAGGATTTTCTATATACAAGATTGTATTTTCAGGAAATAGCAAAAGTTTGCTTCTTCTTCTCTCATCAGCATGTCTTTAATCTTTTCCCTCCTTTACCTAATGCCCTAGGGATAATCTCTCTAGTATAATACTGAATATAAGTGATTAATGCAGGCATCTTTGTCTTATTCTCAGTCTTAAAGGAAAGCATTTTGTATTTTATTTTTAGGAGTAGTATCAGCTGTGTGTTTTTGTAGATGTCCTTTATCAGGTTGAGGAATTTACCTTCTATTCCTAGTTTAAGTATTTTTATCATGAAAGCATTTTGGATTTTATCAAAGATGTTGAAAGTCAAAGGACAGAAAGAAATATACCACATGAATTGTAACCATAACAAAGCTCAATGGTTTTACCAGTATATTACAAAATAACCTTTAATACAAAAACTGTTACTGAAGACAAAAATGGTCATAGTGATGAAACATTATTTCATTAGCAAAATATAATAATATCAACACTTATGTGGCTAATAAAAGAATTCTAAAATACATGAAATTAAAATTCACATTAATTGAAAGGAAAAATAGGCAATCCAAAAGTAAGAGTTGTAAACTTGAATACCTGAATTCAACAGTTGGTAGAATGAGAGAGAAAACTGACAATAACAAAGACAACTTGAAAAACAATGTCAGCCAAGTTGACCTAACTGAAGTCTATGGGACATCCCACACAACAAAATCATAACACATTCTTTTCAAGTAAGCATGATACTTTCTCTGAAATGGACCATATGCTAGTCCTTAAGTCTCAATAAACTTAAGATGATTGAAATAGTACAAAATACATTCTCCAACCACAAAAGAATTAAATTAGAAAGAAGCAAGGAAAAGAAATTCAGGCAATCTGTAAGTCTTTAGAAATCACACAATGTAATTCTAAGTAAAATGAGCCAAATAAGAAATTGCAACAAGAATTATAAAATATATGAGTTTTATTAAAACGGAATCATAACTGATAAAATCACCAGACATAAGCCAAGTAGTGCTCAGACATCTATAGCTTAAAAACCCCACAGTAGGAAAGTACAGTGAGCACAAATCAGTAACTTAAGATTCTACCTTAAGCAACTACAAAAAGAACAAACTCAACCCAAACAGGAAAAAAGGACCAATAGAGATCGGAGACCAAATAGAAAACAGAAAAACAGAAAAATCAATGAAACCACTTTTCTTTGAAAAGATGAACAAAATTAACACATTTTTAGATAGACAAAGTTTAAAAATCAAAAAGGACACAATTTCGCAATTACAGGAATGAATTTAGTCCCTTCCATTGTCTTATACAAAAATGCTAATCTAGGGCACCTGGCTGGCCCAGTCTATAGAGCATGGGACTTAGGGTTGTAGCTTCAAGCCCCATGCTCAATATAGACATTACTTACAAAATAAAATCTTTATAAAAAAAAAAAGTTGCTAACCCCAAATGGATGGGACAACTAAATATGAGAGCTAAAACTATGAAACATCCTGCAAAAATCCTAAGAACTTGTGTTAGGTAAAGAGTCTTATATCAAACATCAAAACAGGACTACCAATAAAGGAATTTCATCAAAACTGAATATTTTTGCTGTCAAAATAAGTTAACAAAATCAAAAAAATAACCCAAGGATTGGGAGAAAATATGTGCCGTCATCAGAAAGACAGAATATAACACATGCCAGTGAGGATGAGGAGAAACTAGGACCTTCATGCTTGGTTGGTGGCATTATTAAACACTATAAGCATTTTAGAAAAATAGTTTTGTAGGATGTCACACAGATGCTTAAATCATGTGCAATAATTCCTATCTCCTGGTAGTCACTCCTTTTATCATCACTCACCCTTGAGTCTAGGTATAACAACACTTGCTTCTAACCACTAAAAATGGCAAAGGAATATCACTTCCTTGATTACATTTTCTAAAATTTTAACTATTATCTTGTTTGTAGATCCCTTTGATAACTTTGATGAAGTAAGCTATTTTTGAGCCATGACCTTTCTACAGAGAGGCCCACATTGCAAGGAAGCAAAGGTAGCTTCGGGGAGAGAATCAAGAAACAGAGGTCATCAGTCCAACAACCCCTAAGGAAAAAAAAATCAACCCAACAACCACATGAGCCACATGGATACACACTCTGCCCCAGTTGAGACTTGAGGTAAGACCCAGCCAGCACCTTGACTACAATTTTATGAGAGACCCTGAACCAGGGGACCCAGCTAAACAAGCCAAACTCCTGACCCACAAAAATGAGATCATTCATGTTTTTTTTAAGCCGCCAAGTTTGCAGTTTATTTTTCTCTTATAAAAGATAATATAAGCAATTTCTTCAAGTTAAACATGAATTTACCATAAAAACTAGTAATTCCAATCCTAGGTATATATGTAGGAGAAATGAAAACCTATGTCCAAATATTTAAACACATATGTTCACAGCAGCATTATTTGCAATAGTCCCAAACTGGAAATAATACAAGTATACATATCAGCTGGTGAATGGATAAACAAAATGAAGTGCATCTATTCTACAGAATACTATTCAGCAATTAAAATGAACTGTACTGAAATATGAATAAAGCTCAAAAATATAATGCTAAGAGAAATAAGATATAGGCAAAGACTACATAATGTATGATTCCTTTTCTATAAAATACTCACAGAAGGCACATATTTAACAGAAAGCTCAGTGGTTGACTGGGGCTGCAGTTAGGAGTGGACATGTGGGAACTATAACGAGAAACTATAAACAGACATGTGGGAACTCTGGGGTGATGGAAATGTTTTAAAACGGGTTCATACTAAATCTACATGCTACAAAAACTCACCGAGTTGTACACTTAAAGTAGGTGAAACTTGTGGTATGGAAATTACATTTCCATACAGATTTTAATCCTGGTGGAGATCCTACCTCAGGAAAAAAATTGTTTTCACTTTCTGGTCATTTGTCCCTGCAATGCAGCTCCAAATGGAACCCAAGGAGTACCCTCATCAAACCATTATAACTTCCCCACCCACAATGGTCTCCTTTTAGACTGGCTTCATTGAGTAGCTAAACGGAAGATCAAGGTGATCTGATCTCCGTAATGGGAAGGAAATTCTGAGCTGAGTCTTGAAGGAAAAGGAGCACTTACAGAACTGAAAAGAAGAGAAGTGTAGGGGTGCCTGGGTGGCTCAGTGGGTTAAAGCCTCTGCCTTCGGCTCAGGTCATGATCCCAGGGTCCTGGGATCAAGCCCTGCATCGGGCTCTCTGCTCAGCGGGGAGCCTGCTTCCACCCCTCTCTCTCTCTGCCTGCCTCTCTGCCTACTTGTGATCTCTGTCTGTCAAATAAATAAATAAAATCTTAAAAAAAAAAAAAAAGAAGAGAAGTGTATGTAAAATGAGAAAAAACACAGAAGCAGGAAAAAGAATAAAATGGATTTGAGGAAGACTAAGTAGTTCATTTTCTCTAAAATGTTGCAAGGAGAAAAACATAAAGGTAAGAAATAATAGTATTCTTAAGGGTTCAGTCTTTACAAGGTAGGACATGTGATCATCGTTATCATTTTCTTCATCCTTCAGCAAATATTAACTGAAAATGTGCTGCACACATGTTATATTGCAGGGATAACTCGGGCAACATGTTTATGCTTCAGATGAGGCATAAACATTAGCAAGTGGTCACATCCTAAGAGGAAAATCTCTGACAATACTTGTACTGTTACAGCTTCCCCTCATTCTCCTTACATAAACAGAGAAGTAAATGGTCAGAGAAATCTAAGCTAATTTTCCCTCCCTTCTAAAAACACTCTCGATCCCAGAAACCATGGGAGCAAACAAAGAGGTGCACAGTGACCTGACAACTTCCTTTTTCTTAACCCTAAATTCAAACAGATGTATGCTATAAGGCCAGAGATTCTAGATCTAATTCAAAACTTTGCCTACCTGTAGTTCCCCCTCTGAAGCACCACTTGCTAATGGCTGCTGTAATCTCTACTCCAAGTAACTAGACAAGGGAAACACAGTAACAAAGCAACATAGAAGACACTCCAGGACTATGAAGAAACAAAGCCTATGTTTCGAAAAGTCAGGGGGAAAAAAAAAAAGATAGCTTTTATTCAACATTTAAAAGGAGAGTCTTATGGCACTCCTCTTTTTATACTTTGCAGAAGATACAATGATATTGAGAACATTTCTTGGTGCTACAATCAACTTGCTGAACTAGAGACTGTGCTACCATATCCTTTGCCGTCTATCCTGACATCAGTGAAGTCAGGGCAAGTCCTCTGCTCTGGTCAGTGTTTCAGTACCTTTCATTATAGTCTACATAAAGTACATGCTTTTAGAAGTCTGCACGTTATTTCAGGATTTCATCTGTGTTTGCGACGTTGAGCCATTTCAAGGAGATGCCTGCCACCCACCTATAAAGAAAGCTACCTTCTGACTATTAAATAGAACTATGGGAATGCACAGAAGACTGAGACCCTGCCTGAAAAGTATAATTCAAAATGAGAAAGCCACGCAAGAGTCACAATTCAAGTAATTACGGCTCTAAGGAAAGCTTTCAAGAATTTAAAACAGATTCTAAACTTTTCACTTAATTGGCTTCTACACAAATGTACATATAGTCCATCTGCCTGTATGAAGACACATTTTTCTCTGTTTGGGTTAAACCCTCATTTCATTCCTTGGTTAACTACTATTAAAGACATTAGAAAGTTCTGTTCTGCAGTGTTAGAATGTCACAGAGTGGCTAAGTGAAACCTAAAATAGAGAACAATGTGAAAGGCTGTGAATGTGACATTCAGTTTGAAGGCCACATGGGGAGCAATAATAAGGAATGAGTAGACGGTGGTGCCAGATATGCGGCCTTGAGATTCCTTCTCGAGTTTTGGTTCCTGAAGGAATTTGCCTAGGTCGTCCTTCTCTGCAGTTCTTCCTCAATCATCATCTGATTCAGCTCTGCCAATTAAAATTTGTTCAAGTATTTGTCAAGAGATATCCTCTGTCTTAATTCTTCTAGATAGAAAAGTGGCAGGAGATGAGTAACTTCCAGATCTTTTGTATTCCTACTGGACCCTGAATGGATCATGTTACCACCTTTTTTTTGGAAGAATGAAGGGAAAAAATATGGTGAACAGATTCTGGATAATGTAACCACTATAATTATAATTATCTTAGCATAAAAATAAATCATGAATATTTATCTCCAAATAGCAAAATAATCATAACAATAATAGTATTTAAAGAGTTAGTAGAAGATTTGGGCTGAAAGCAAAATGTCCTAACTTCCTGTTCCAAGGACAGGCCTCTGCTCAGAGCAAATATGGACTAGACTGTGTCTTATACAAATGGCGAGTAAACTCTGAATAGCCAACAGCTGACTGTGGGTGGGAAAGAGAATCGGGGTGTTCCCAGTGAAAGCTGTGGTTGCCTCCTACACACTTGCCTCCCCAAGAGCCACAGGACATTCAGTGAAGAGACAATCTTCACCCTGAATTTTTATCATCAGAGATCAGAAAATTTCATTTACTTCCTATAAGAACTGAACTTGCAGTGACAAACATTTAATCTGATACAGAGCTATGCAAAGACAAATTGTTTATTTTCTTGAGTTTCTAAAAATTGTCCCTAATTAAAAGAGCCTTGGGGTATAAGAACTATCAAACCACATTAGTAAAATACAAGGAAAACAACAAGCTGCAATGATTAATATATGAACTTACTAAAGCATGTTTTCATTTTATCTTATTTCATCTATCATTCTGGGAGGCCTAGCAGTTCTAAAGTATACACAGATGTTGACTAAACAGAACACTTAATATAGACTATGAGAATGTGTCTCGTCTGAGGAAATTATAGAAGCATAGCAAGGCATAAAAGGGAAAAACGATTGAGGGCAAAAACGCCCTTATGGATCACCACTCAGGATCTAGGATGTATTGGCAGAAAGTCCTGAGTTAAAATCTTGTCCCTAATGCCAGGAGAGAACCCCAAACTATCATCCTTGTCTGAGTTCCCATAGGCTGAGTCAGGAAGAGGCGCTGACAGACAATATCTACACCTCACTAACAGTTCTCATCTTTCACTTACTTAATAACAATTTACTGAATATCTATCATGTTCACAGTTTTAAGAAATACAGGATAAATTAAACACAGCTCTTGAACTCAAGGAGTAGCCAAACTATGCTTCCTTGTGGTAAAAATGCTCTTACTGACCCCTTACATACTCCTTTCCCTAACAACCTTCTAGAGTGTTTTTCACTTTGAGTTTGCTCACATCACTAACTCTAAAAACATTGTTCCCTCCATGAATGCCCCAACAGTATTTTGAATTTTGAACCTCTGTGACTGGTCATTATACATGTATTGTATATAGATTAATGCCTATAAAAGAAAGGAAAGGCATGTACAATGTAGTCAGGATCTCCTTATCCCCAAGAATCCCATCAATGTCAACAGGGATGGAGGAAGGGATAGAAAAAAAAAAATTTTTAATAATGCACTTTGGGCTAGTTTACTTGCCAACGTAGCTTTATTCAATTGCTAAGAAACATGAGCAAAATTTTATTTTTAGTAATAAACAAAACATTAAAACAGACCTTAAATGATTTCACAGAATGATTGTTCAGAAATAGAGAAAAGAATGTATTACTGTATAACAAAGTAAAAAAGAACTTAGGAAAGTTGATTGATTCCAGAAACTGAGGGAACCTAACTTTATTTTTATTATTTTCTCTGCATTACCTACATCTCCACCAAGACAGTTGCTATTGAAGGAACTAGCTTCCCCTTCCCAATTCTACTGACACCTTACAACACGAGGGCAACTGGCCAGAGAGTAAAGTTCTATGCCATTTTGTGACTTTAGCTGAACTGAGTGGATAACACCAAGAGGCTCCTTTTCTGCCACTTGGCATCAAGGAACTGGCCTATTTGGACACGAGGATGACATTCAACACAGCAAAGGATGGCAACCTAAGTCTCATCAACAGCCAACTGGGAGGACCCCACTTGGGAGTCCCTTGAGGACATTTAGGAAGCCATCCTCTGAAAATTTAATTTTCTTTTTTTTTTTTTTTAAGATTTTATTTGACAGACAGAGATCACAAGTAGGCAGAGATGCAGGCAGAGAGAGAGGAGGAAGCAGGCTCCCTGCTGAGCAGAGAGCCCGATGTGGGGCTCAATCCCAGGACCCTGGAATCATGACCTGAGCCGAAGGCAGAGGCTTTAAACCACTGAGCCACCCAGGCACCCCTGAAAATTTAATTTTCAAGAAGACAATGGAAATATGTAGCACAAGACAGGAAGCACAGCTACAAAATTTTTATGTTATAATCCAGACATAATTCCTTGGAAGTCATGTATACACTTGCATCAAGTCCAGTGAAAACTATGAGAGATAATCTGTTAAACAGAGTAAATTGTACATCAACTATTACCTCTGCTTAATTCAGAAACTTCACTAAAATTAGAGCAAAGGAACCAAAAGTATAAATCCAAGAGGAAAAAAGAAGTAGAGAGTAGGTGACAGCACATAAGAAGTCACCAGAATTTTGCAAGATGGAAAATGAACAGAAGAATAATTGATTTAGGTGAAATTGTACTGTTCACAAAGGCACATAAGGAGAAGCAAATAGATAATCATCCTGTAGAATCCCAGAGAAGTGTGGTATTTGCCAATCAATAGGTATACAGCAGCCAAGATGATGGGCTGATATTATTTGAAAGCCTTCTGAGATTCCAGATCCCCTCATTCACTACAAAATAAGAAATTCTATCTCCTCAATTCCTCAAGGAAATGACAAGATATGGATCTGGCAAGATGGAGGCTCCAGATTCAAGGACAACAGACATAGATGAGCATGGGACTGGTCCACAAATGACAAGAAGGGGAATGTGTGAAAACCTGCATAATGAGGACTCCCTTGGTTCCTCATCCCCCATTCACCGCCACCTACTTTCCTTCAACCACTTTTAGGGATAGTGGTGGCCAGACGGCAGTCTAGAAAGTTCTTTAGAGAAAACTCAAGTCCCCATAGAGAAAAAAAGGAGGTAAAAAGGGAATAAGGGAGGAGAAACAACCTTCCTGATGTCTCTGATGATATTTAGCACCCAAATGTCAAACCTACCCATTCAGTCATTAGTAGGTACTATTTCTAATTAATGCCAATGCCACCTATTTTCTCTTTTCAGTTAAATTTTAAGTTGTAGGAGTTCAGAGCCCATTTCTCAAAATCATATCTTCTGTATAATAATTGTTCTATTAAAGTATCAATTCAGTGGTGATGGCTTTGATTAAAAAAAATGTTTTCAATGATGAACACAATTGTTGGACATAAAGAGAAAAAGCATTTCCAAATGATATGAAGGGATAAGTAGCCTCCATTATTTAGAGAATTCTTCCAGCCTTTTTAACTGTCATCTAGAAGAGCCAGGGAACAGTCTTGTGTGTGGTTGCCAACAGTGACACTATTTCTCCATCTGGTGCATTTATCTTGTCCAGAGCTCCGAAAGTGAAATGATTGCCTCAACTTTTTATGTTGCTCTATCAGTACTACTGGTTTCTAATTCCTATATAAAAAGAGAGTTCCCATGATTATGGAATCACTTCTACTTTAAGAAACAAGAACATTGGAGCCTATAAATTTTAATATAAATACAAATGCAAATCTAAGTGTAAATAACACACACACACACACACACACATACACACAAACACGTTCTGAAGTGCTTTTCCTCTTGGGGCCTAATCAAAATCACTCCTTTCAAATATGTTCTCTCTGATGTAAATCTCAGTCCTAGTTAAATGAAACATATTGGATTATTTGATGCAAACCAAGATTTGAATCCATTTTCCATTTTAATAAGTAAAAACAACTCAAACTTTGATATCAAATCCAAAATGCACTTTTCCCAGATAAGCAGTGGAATTGCTTTCAAAAAAGCTTCCCTGGGCATATTTCAAAAAATAGTTTATTTTTAAAGTAGTAAGGCCATAATATCTCAAAGGTGAATTGTGTTGATTCTTAATATAGTCTAAACCCCTGTAATGATTGGATAAATATGCTGACTAATCACTCAGGCTTTAATCATGTCCTTTTTTAAAAAGACTAAACCCTTGAAAGTGGAATCATCAATTATTAGAATAAAAACATGTCCATTTATATGAATTATGAGTAGTCCTCAAAATGCAAAAACATCCATGTTAGCACTTGCTGTACATGGTTCTTTATTTTTAAATTATGTATTTTCTTGTTTGTCATATGAGCACATTTAATGTTCAGATTTTTCCTTTTGGCTGATGAGAAGAGATAGCATACATCTCCTATAACATACTCCATGTTGTAGAAATCTCAATTTGTGAATTACTAGTGATGAGTCATTTGGGGACCATGTATAAAAATGATGAGCCAGAAATAATGATTAACCAATAAGCCAGTTCTTTTTCAGGCTAGGCTGAGGACTCTTTTTATCACAATCCAGTAAGATCTCACATTTAAACAACAGATTGCACATTAGTGTATTACTGTGCCCCCAGCATCTTGCATTTGGCAAGTATTAATCAATACTAGTTGGATAAAGAGAGTACATGATCTATTCCTCCATTCCACACTAGCTTATTCTACCGCTCCTATTGAAGGACATCCTTAAAAGTCCTTTTGTGTCCTCAAGCACTCCACAGACCTCTTCTTCTTTACCCCAGTGGTGTGTCATGTATAGGGAGAGGTACGTAACTTAGCTATAGATCTAAAGACCTGGCCTAGGAAACAGGGAAGAAAGAGAAATGATTAATGATAAAACATTAATAATAAGCCGGTAAAAACACAAGAATGTCAAAGGGCATGATTGCGTCTGTGTTTTGTTTTGGGGAAAGTCATTAATCCGTGCATCCTGCCTGGAGGTAATAGATGAACCTGAGGTAATAGATGAATTTTGCCTGGAGATAATAGATGAACCACCCCAACAATACCAATATTCTGAGGGCCTCATTTGTGCCAAGAACTGTATTAGAAACTTTACATCAATCTCTAATACTATCCTCACATGGATTCTGTCGAAAACAAACAAATAAACAAACAAACAAAAAGTACCATTGTATGACCAAAACACTTCCAGATAAGAAAACTTACATATTAAAAGACTTTGAGTGATACCAAACCAACCAATAACAGAAGAGAAAGAAAACCCAAGCTGGAGGCATCTTAATTCCAGATGTCAAGTTATATCACAAAGCTGTAGGTAATCAAAACATATGGAAATGGCACAAAAATATACATACAGATCAATAGAGCAGGAGAGAAAATCCAGAAATAAACCCATGATTATATGGGCAATTAATCTTTGACAAAGGAGGAAAGAATATACAACTGGAAAAGACAGGCTCTTCAACAAATGATGTTAGGAAAAAGGGACAGCTATATGCATAAGAATGAAACTGGGGGCTGCCTGGGTGGCTCAGTGGGTTAAGCCTCTGCCTTCAGCTCAGGTCTTGATCTCAGGGTTCTGGGATCAAGTCCCACATCAGGCTCTCTGCTAGGCAGGGAGCCTGCCTCCTCCTCTCTCTCTCTCTCTTTCTCTACTTGTGATCTCTCTCTCTGTCAAATAAATAAAATCTTAAAAAAAAAAAAAAATGAAACTGGACCACTTTTCTACACCATACACAAAAATAAACTCAAAACAGATTAAGGACCTAAATGTGGGACCTGAAACCACAAAACTCTTAGAAAAGAGCACAAACAGTAACTTCTCTCACATCAGCACTAGCAACATCTTTCTAGATATGGCTCCTGTGGCAAGGGAAACAAAAGCAAAAATAAAATTTTAGGACTACATCAAAATAAAAAGTGTCCTCACAGCAAAGGAAATAATTAACAAAACTAAAAGACAACCAACTGCATGGAGAAAATATTTGCACGTGACATATCCAATTAAGAGCTAGTATCCAAAACATACAAAGAATTGGTACAGCTCAACACCCAAAATACAAATAATCCAGTTAAAAAATGGGCAGGAGATACGGACAGACATTTCTCCAAAGAATACATACAGATGGCCAAGAGACACATGAAAAGATGCTCAACATTACTCATGATCAGGAAGATGCAAGTCAAATCCACAGTGAGATACCACCCCACACCTCTCAGAATGGGTAAAGTCAAAAACAGGAGAAACACCAAGCGTTGGTGAGGATGCGGAGAGCAAGGAGCCTTTGTGCACTGTTGGTGGGCATGCAAACATGCACACTGATCCAGCCACTGAGGAAACCAGTATGGAGGTTTCTCAAAAAATTAAAAATAGGTGCACCTGGGTGACTCAGTCAGTTAGGAGTCTGCCTTCAGCTCAGGTCATGATCCCAGAGTGCTGGGATTGTGCCCTATGTTGAGTTCTATTCAAAGGGGAGTGTGCTTCTCCCTCTGCTCCTGCCCCCACTCATTCTTTCCCTCTCTCTCTCTCTCTCGATCATTCTCTCTCTCAAATAAATTAATAAAATGTTTAAAAAAAAATTTTTAAAAAGACTTGAGTGCTTTCAAACCAATCAGTGACAAAGGCAGAGCCAACTCCTCTTAGCTCTGCTTTTTTTTTCCATAACCTCATATATAGCATAACCTCTAACCTCTCATACAGTATAGTGAAGTAGTTTTATATTTCAAGACATAGGACATATTCAGTTCAACATCTCAAACATGGGAAACACTCAGTGGTAGCAGCTGTTATTTAGGGCACAAGATTTTACATTTCCATGCATAAGGAGTAGTCTTTTTATGCCATATATGCTTTTTTTCTTTACATCTTAATTGCTACTTTACAGACCATGAGACCCAGCCAACCTAGCCACAGAGAATAGAACAGGATAGAACATGGGCCTCTCCCCCATGCAGCCAATCTCTTTAAGGCCAATGGCACCTAAAGTGGTTCCACATGGCAAATCTGCCCAACAATGTCACAAGTGTCTAACCCAGGAACATCCCTTATGTTGGGTATTTTAAACATACAACCTTTAGAGATAATCAGAAGTTGGTGGCAACTAAGGAAACCAGAAGCCACAAAAGAGGGTGTTTCACTGGTTAATATAACCAGAAGTGCCTCTGATCACAAGAATCCGAAGCAGTTTAACTGAGACTCTATTTGGTGTTAGAATGAGGAGCATGGGCTCCAGGTGAATTGCTGATAAACAACCTAACTATGTCGAGGCACATTCTCCAACCAGACAACACAAGGAGGAACATGATGTCCATATGATTTAGGAATAAAGGGGAGTTACTAATGAAGAAAATACACGATCTCCCTCAGAACAAAGCAAGCCTTTGACTAGGTTTATGTGTTATCATAACAACTGGAAAAACAGTAAACAATGAACATGTCACTGCCTAAGCACAGTGTCAAGTGACAAATAATTTGCAAAATGTCACAAGAAAAAACATTTAATTACATTGATAATAGCTGTCTGTTAACTTTGTCTATAATTATTATCTCCTTAACATAAACAAATTAGCTTTAATAGTAAGTCAGACGATGTTTTCAATCTCCACAGGACTGCTAAACTGCAGGCTTTTCAGTTGCTGATTAATCAAAATTGTCCAGAAAACACTCCCTCAACCCCAGGCATCTGCCTCTCTGGTGCTCTCCTGGCCCCTGAATGTCTGTTAATTGACTTTCTTCACACTAGGACAATTTTCTCCTTTGTCTTTTTTTTCATTATTATGTTCAGTTAGCCACTCTATAGTATATCATTAGTTTTTGATGTAGTGTTCAAAGATTCATTAGTTACATATAACACCCAGTGCTCATCACAGCATGTGCCCTCCTTACTACCCATCACCCTGTTACCTTCTCCTCTCCCCCCACCTTCTCTTCTGAAACCCTCAGTTTTTTTTTTCCTGGGGTCCATAGTCTCTCATGGTTCATGATTCTCTGATTTCTCCCCCTTTGGATTTCCCTCCCTTCCCCTGTGGTCCTCTGAGCTACTGCTTATGTTCCACATATGAATGAAACCACATGATAATTGTCTTTCTCTGTTTGACTTATTTCACTTGGCATAATCCCCTCTAGTTCCATCCATATCACTGCAAATGGTGGGTATTCATAGTTTCTGATGGCTGAGTAATATTCCATTGTGTTTATGGACCACATCTTCTTTGCCCATTCATCTGTTGAAGAGCATCTCAGCTCCTTCCACAGTTTGACTATAGTGGACATTGCTGCTATGAATATTGGGGTGCATGTGCCCCTTCTTTTCACTACATCTGTCTCTTTGGAGTAAATACCTAGTAGTTTAGTTGCTGGGTCATAGGGTAGCTCTATTCTTAACATCATAAGGAACCTCCATACGGTTTTCCAGAGTGGCTAAATACCTAGTAGTTTAGTTGCTGGGTCATAGGGTAGCTCTATTCTTAACATCATAAGGAACCTCCATACGGTTTTCCAGAGTGGCTGCACCAGCCTGCATTCCCACCAACAGTGTAAGAGGGTTCCCCTTTCTCCACACCCTCTCCAACATTTGTTGTTTCTGCCTTATTAATCTTTGCCATTCTAACTGGTGTACGGTGCCATCTCATTGTGGTTTTGATTTGTATTTCCCTGATAGTTAGTAATGTTGAGCATTTTTTCATGTGTCTGTTAGCCATTTGGATGTCTTCTTTGGAGAAGCGTCTCCTCATGTCTTCTGCCCGTTTTTTGACTGGGTTATTTCTTTTTTGAGTGTTGAGTAGGAGAAAATATTTGCAAATGACATTACAGATAAAGGACTGATACCAAGGTTTCCTTTGTCTGTAAAGGGATAATTCTGTTTTCTAAGAATAGATGCTACACCATATCAAGCATGTGGTAAACTCCAGGATACTAGTATCATTTTGAAAATTTCATGCATGTGTTAGAAAGTGTCCATGCTGAAGACAAGAATGTTCCTTAACTGTCTCTTGCAATTGAAAGCAAAGACACATTTTGGAATTTGAAAATAATTTCTCCCTGTCACACAGCTTAAAATGATGG
Organism: Enhydra lutris kenyoni; assembly: GCF_002288905.1. NCBI lineage: Eukaryota > Metazoa > Chordata > Mammalia > Carnivora > Mustelidae > Enhydra > Enhydra lutris. The sequence continues at coordinate 13,356,248 of NW_019154134.1, read as the reverse complement.
GTTACTTCTGGAATCTCAACATAATTAACGGGGAAGTCATACCTGTCTACAAATATAAAAAAGCCATTCCAGAGACAGGAACGAATGAATGCATTACTATTTGTGAAATTAGGTGAATTTAAAGCATTGCTTTCTTGCTGAATATGCTGGTGCTATTCTTTATGCATGCTATTGGCACCCCTGCCTACTAAAGTAGGTCACCAAACAGAGGTGCCAAGGCTGATATATGGCGAAGGAAGGAAAAGGAGACATTCAACCCTCCCTCTAATCTTCTCCTATTCTTGCTATATACAATGAAATGATATTTTGTGGGTGTTTTTGTTAAGCCACATGGATTTGGAAAAGGGATTACCCAGTTTAATAATTTTGACAGTGATTCCAACCAATTACTCCACCATTGGCATTAATCTATTATCCTAACACAGCACAATGGGCTGCCCTGTGTATTGAAAAATCTGTCTGTTCTAACCTGAAGAAAAAATGTTGTAAACACCAGGTAGTCTTAAAGTTATTTTAATAAGGTTTCAATTTATTTCTGTACCCAGTGGCTCGCTACAGCTACTTGTAAAAAAACTTTTCTTAAATTTCTTTAAGAGGTGGGGGGGTGGGAGGTTGGGGGAACCAGGTGGTGGGTATTAGAGAGGGCACGGATTGCATGGAGCACGGGTGTGGTACAAAAACAATGAATACTGTTATGCTGAAAATAAATTTAAAAAATGTTAAAAAAATTTCTTTAAGCATTTTTTAAGGATTTATTTATTTCACAGAGATCACAAGTAGGCAGAGAGGCAGGCAAAGGGTGCAGGGGGGAAGCAGGCTCCTCGCTTAGCAGAGAGCCTGATGTGGGGCTCTATCCCAGGACCCCAAGATCATGACCTGAGATGAAGGTAGAGGCTTAACCCACTGAGCCACCCAGGGGCCCCTCTTTAAGCATTTTTATTGTCCTGTTCCCTTCCTATTAAATAGTGGCTCTAAGGTCTTTTGAGGTTTTCTAAATTTTGAATATCTACATGTATTTTTAGAAGTAATTTGGGTACAAAACACTATAGAGATAAAAATAATGTCTTCGAGACAAGCCAGTGAAAGCTATAATAGTAGGCAATCTCTTCAGCCAAGAGGTCAGGAAGCAACATTTCTTATCAGAACTGAACTGGCCCTTGGGTAGCATCACACTCAGCAAATAACTCAAAGATACCAAGACCTTTGTTTTTTCCCTTCTTAGGTCCTTTCTGAGGCAGCTGAGGTCCCATTTTAAGTCACACAGAACTAGTGCTTTAGAGGAACTTCTATTTTTCAGTAATTCTTCAAAAATTGGAAATCCTTCCTAGGTGCTGTCAGAAATATAAAGATTAAATCTTCCAGAGTCTTTATAGTAATTATTTTTAATACTCCAGAGTACCTGATTTCTTCCCAAGTAAAATGACCTTCCCCTACACTCCCTCCCCTCCCTTTCTCCCTTAGCTATACTCATTGACATGTGTTTCTGACAGGTTTAAATATTTTAACTCAACTGGACTGAATTCAGAAATGACAAGAAAAACCACTAAACCTCAAGAATCATTAAAGGTCACCAAGAAAATACTTCAGAGGTGATGGGAAGAGGGAGAATATCTAAATGTCAAGGTTTTCAGCATCAGGCATTATTTTCAGTCTCTTTGGCAGATTGCTTAGTGTGCCATGTAAATGGCAACTGAAAATGGAGAAATCATACTTCCTGCCTCAACATATCAGCCTTCATATCAAAGTTTTGGGAAAAAAATATTTTCCCTCCCTAAATATAGAAGTCTTTCTCTCAGTAAATGTTTTAATACATTGTCTTGGGAGATTTATTGCCTTTTCTTCTATAGCTTTGTTTTTTTCTTAACTTCCTTCTAGTCTGGGGAAAGAGCTAAGTGTCAGGCAACATCAAAATAGAGTATAAAAATTCCTCTGTTCCCATTTTATATGAGGTGGGGCTCAAGGCTAAAAGTGATCTATTTGCTGGGATCCAACAAAGAAAGATGTTTAAATTTAAATAAGACATGTAATATTGGGCATTATACAAGTGGGCCCCAAAATATCTATAGTAGAGGACCAAAGTTATCCATCATTTCAACTGTCTAACTCTCTATAGATTCTCACATGCTTTTGATTTGTAATATTCTAAGACAGATCACATTCATCATCCTGAATGAGCAGCTGATGCTGTTCATTTTCTATACAAATTCACACATCATTCTGTTCATTTTTATACATCAAATTCCCCTTGCCTTTTGGAAACCTTAGCAACTGACCTGAATGCCCACCATGCTTTCACAACTACAGCCTAAAACAAGAACAGGATTGCTGAGATTTGATTGCAAATTTAATTTCCCCAATGTAGGTCTCTAGTAGACTTAACAACTAGGTCATGTCAAGGAAGAAAGACTTTCCTTTATAAGCTAAACTCAAAAGTTACTTGGTTCATTGAGTCTTATAAATACACTAAAAACACTGCTTTTGAAATGATAGATAGGTAATAAATATATAATAAAAGTTCCCATCTGACATAAAATAGTACAGAAATGGTGGGGTTTGGGTTGGAAAAAGATACAAGGGGCTAAGAAAGATATAAAGGAATGTTAACCCTTGTGACTTTGAAGAGAGACTTTGTATTGAGAAAATAAACGTGGGGCACTGTCACATTTTCAAGCTGGGAGTACATGTCTTCACTGCTTCGAATATGACACAGGAATGAGAACATCAAGGACACAAAGGGGTCTGAATAGATGGTCCAAGAATGAAACAAAGTCTCTCTGGTCCTCCATTAACAGAACCCAGAATCTCTCAAATGTTCATGGGTGGCTACAGAAGACCTTCCATCATAACAAAGGTCAAAAGTGTCATTAGATGAGAGAAAGGAGAAAATACCCAAGTACTTGATCAGATGGTATTGCAGCCAGCATTTGAAGTTCAACAATGCCTTTAGGAGTACAGTCAGTGAGGAGAGCAATTGTGCCTTGCTTGTGCCAACAGGGTATCTTAGAAGTTACGCAAGGATGGGCCTTGCTGCAATGGCTGTAGTCAAGTTCAGTCAGGGCCTACAGCGAAAGTTAACATGTCCCCCAGATGCCCCTCCCTTATGTTTTCCACAAGCTTTCTTCCCAAGTCAGTAGTCATGAAGAAGGAGACAGGAGGAAACCTAGAGGTGGACACTATCAAGGATGTTAAGTGAAAGTGAAATAGAGTTCTTAAGGCCAGATGAAAGTTACCTCCAATGTAATCAGGTTTCTCTTTCTCTTATACCACCAGCAGAAGAATTGAATTTATGACAGCATCATTTTTCACATAAGTTCATATTTACTGTTGTTTCTATTTTATGGGGCAACAACTAAATATCCCTTAGTGGTATCTAGCACATCAGCTGCACAGAACCATCTCTCCCTCTCTTCTTCCCTCTCCCACTCACTCAAATTCACTTATTCCACCTAACAGCAGTATCTTTTAATCTGTATATTTTCCTCTATCACCACTGGATAATTTCAAGAAACTCCTAAAGGTCTTGATACCCCTGCTTCTGAATTTTTCTTATTCTATTTATTGCCACAAACCCCAAGTCTGTTTAATTCTTTATATGCTTCATCTAAAATAACCTCTCAACATGAAAATCTGTCTCATTACTGTCATGCTTAAAACTCAGCTGTTTTCCATTTTCTTGAGATTAAACCCAAGCCCAGTTAAACAGTGTACCATCAAGGGTCCTAATTGAAAAGATAAGGCACAGTCAAATTAATAGCACCTTGAGTAGATGTTACAAATGGCTCACTTATCAGGTTGTGGGTACAATATAGGGAAACCATATAAAATACCGTGGTGGGATTTTACTCGGTCAGTATGGCTCATCCAGAATCACATTTTCCAGAATCTCCTTTGTTGCGTGGTTCTGGAACAGAGTTGGCCAGAAGGGAAATTCATTTTGACATGTGGAAGGCAGAAGTGAAGCACTGGCCATTACAATCCAATGACAGGTTTCAGAGTGGTCAAGGATAGGTATAGAGGTATGGCTGTGTTCCAGTTTGTCTTTGCCCTGCATTCAGCTCTTCTTCCCAACTGCTGACCCATCTGACCAACAGCACACACAGGCTCACCATTAGATTCAGACTTCCCCAGATCTCCTCCATAAGCCCATTCCAGCAGCTGAACACAACTTGCGTTCCTGATTGTATGACAAGCTCAGATTCATCCACTGGGGCATCAGACAGGCCAATTTACAACTTATACCTGATCCTCAACTCTCCCTTCTGGGCCATTATTTCCCCAGATTCTCCAACAATTGTATGAGGCCTTATTACTATAATAAATCCCTATTCCATAATATCCGTAACAGTCCTGCTTGCTTGACTTTGCAGACAGTATAGAAGTCTGGGATGATTGTTAACCCTGAATGAAAGCAGACAATCAGGTAGAGGAAGGTTCTTTGAGACTAGGAGGGATTATGAGCTATGGAACAAACTATGTTAAGGTGGTTTCATAGGAAGAATGGTGGGGAAATTTAATAGCTGGTTTCACTCGCCTCCCTCTTTCCAATCTATTGTCTGGGATCCTTATTTACAGAGGAAAACCAGAAACCAGAAGCACAGGAACCACTGATAGAACCCATACATGTTAACCTCCAGAGCAGATAACAGGGGCCATACGTGGAAGACATTTAGCACACACAGCTTACATGATCCATCACAGCCTGACCACTTTTCTGCAGGCCTCTCCACCGCATATTTCACCTTCTCCTTCACACTGTCTGCTACAACCACTCTGAGCTTTCCTTTTTTTTTTTTTTTTAACATCCTTGAGTCTACCTTTTTTTTTTTTTTTTTTCTTTCTTGAGGGCCTTTCTTTTGCAAAGAATGTTCTCTCTGTGTATGCTAGGAGAGTACTACCTCTTTCTGAGGAAGAAACAAACAGGGAGCAAAAAAGGACCACTATGTCCTTAATGACCCAGGCCAAGATTACACTGGAACTTTCACTTATAAGTAGGACAAACTTAGTCTACCAGATGGATCCCTTTGCATAAAATAGCAATACCACTTGGACATCATATAAAAAGCAATTATCTGAAGGGACTGGAGGAGAAACAGTCTGACAGAAAATACATCCTCACTTGGAGTGGGTAAGATGGCATTCTCCACAAGTAGGCCTTCATGATTCATGGCCTTTAACTTGAGTCTAAATGCAGTCAACATGGTACACACAGTGGTGAGAGGGGTTCACAAGGTAATTTTCATACCCTTTGAGCTCTAGGGAGTCCAAAAAGTTAAGCTGGACAATGTGAAATACTGAAGAAAGTGTGGGAGTTCTTAAGGAGTAAAGTCCGTAAAGGGAATCCATATCTACATATCCATAATTCCAACTGATCCCAAACATGCTTAGAGAAAAACAGATTCAAAGCACCTGAATTAAAGACAAAAGACCTGAATCCAGACCATATCTGGTACCCACATAGAAGACTGTAGTTCAGAACAGCAAGCCAATTACCTGCTGAGAAAGGAAAGGGCCCTCATTACAGAAAAATAGCATAACTCAGAATCTGCACGCTCACAGTATCTTGAATGCAATCCAAAATCACCAAACATAATGAGAACCAAGAAATAGAACACATTGTCACAAAAAAAGAAATTAAGTCAAGTCTGACTCAGAGATGAACATTCAAGAATTTTTAAAAGGTTCTTGTAACTATCACCAATTAAGTGAAACAAAACATTTTTTCAGAAAATAAAAATATCAGTGAAAAAATAATAAAGTGCCTAAGGCAAAGAACAGAGAAATTAAAGGCCGAGGGGGGATAAAAATGTCTTGGCAACTTATAATATTATCATATGATCTAATATACAGGTAATTGATATTACATTAGGATCAGGGACCTAGAATGGAGTAGAAAAATTATCGAAAATTTAACAGTTGAAAATTTTCCCATTTTGATGAAATATAAAAATTTTCAAAAAGAACCTACTAAAGAAACATATAAGCAAAATAAACACTGAGAACATGAGTTAAGGCTCATCACAATCAAGATGACAAAAGCCAAAGATAAGGAGAAACTCTTGAAAGTGGTAAGAAAAAAAAAACACCAGGTTATGTTTACAGGACCACGAATTCAATTAATGACTGATTTCATAGCAGAAATCATCAAAAGTGTGAGAAATATCCTTATGGTACTTTATGAAATCATTTTTTAAATGTCAAATTAGTATTCTAGGATACTCTATGCTAGATACTCAGGATATTTTCCTTCAAGAGTGAAGATAAATTAAAGATATTTTCAGATAATAGGAAACCAAGACAACTTCCTGGCAGCATAACTGCACTACAGGAAATGCTAGAGGAAATTATTCAGTGTTTAAAGGAATGATATTGGATAGAAACTTGGAACCTCTGAAAATAATAAAAAGAAATGAATTCTCTGTCAGCCACCTGAGTGAATAAGGAAATGGATTCTTCTATCATCCCCAGAGAAGAATACAGCTCTGCCAACACCTTCATTTCTGACCTGTAACTGTGACATAATAAATGTATTGTTTTAAGCTGCTAGCTCATGGTCATTTGTTATGGCACCAAGAGATAATTAACAGAGGGGATCTCAGAAAATACTAACCTCTTTCCTGTTTTAAAGAGAAAATTCTAAAGTGAAATCTACACCATTTTTATAAAGGATCCCCAACAGAACTGAGCCCCCATTTTCTACAGCAGTAACTAGATCAAGGATATGACTTAGGATAGGTTTTCCCTTCTTGCCTGATTTATTCTTCCAAGTCCTCAATCTAGGTCTCTCAAATCACATTCTCAATATATCTGCAAGCTAGCTTTTGTCTTAGGTTCTGCTTTCTGGGGGACTCAAAGACAGCTGGTCCTGGGAGGAGCCCTACAGCAGCCCTTCCAGTAAACCCTTAGGTTGGGAGATTACTTAGGTTAGGATCATTGGTTGCTGAAAGTGACTGACACATCAACTGGCAATCAGGACCCAAGTGTTTTTTGTAGGTGAGGTGGTCTTCACAGCTAGCTGCAGGAGCATCACAAGTGTAACACTCTAATCCCTGGTAGTTTAGAACAAGTTACAGGTAAAAGTGAAGCATGGGCATATGAGGCTGGGAAAGCATTTGAAAGGCTAGGGTCAGTGGCAATCCTAAGGTTTGTACAATCACCTGTCTCTGGTGAATGTGTTAAAAGTTTCAACAAGAAAATGATAGGTGTGGATTTTCCACACTCTGTTCAAGGCATACTGTGAAAGTCACCAAGTCCACTCCATTCAGGGCGTACTGTGAAAGTCACCAAGTCTTATGACAACATTTGAGACACTCTACATGCTCCAATGTGGCAAAAATCAGGCTTAGGCTCCAATGGCCCTGGTAGTACACCTACAGGGAGACTGAATTCACAACCTCAGCAGGACTTCTACATCAAAACCAGGTCCCCAATGAGAAAGGGCAAGGCCCTGAAACCTGGCAAAGATACCTCTGTATGAATGACCATGAGGAACTTGAACCCCTAGGCCAGTAGCTGCAGATCTCACCTTCTTGATTGGGAGCAACTTTCCCCTTCCAGGACGCCCTGAGACAACCTCACCTGAAGCAGGTGCTGTTCCATCTCCATCTGTAGAATAGCCCTCTCTAATATGAGTTTCCCTCTCTTGCAGGACTTACATGAAAACTGCAAGCAGCAGCAAATATACCTCAACATTCTGAATTTGTATCACTCTAAGAACATCGATCTTTGGAAAAAAGTTAGAATTGTGTCACAAAGAGAAACGTATTGGGAGTAACAAAAAAAATACAAAAAATAGGGGCACCTGGGTGGCTCAGTGGGTTAAAGCCTCTGCCTTCGGCTCAGGTCATGATCCCAGGGTCCTTGGATCGAGCCCCGCATTGGGCTCTCTGCTCAGCAGGGAGCCTGCTTCTCCCTCTCTCTCTGCCTGCCTCTCTGCCTGCTTGTGATCTCTGTCTGTCAAATAAATAAATAAAATCTTAAAAAAAAAAGTTCCTCTTTAAAAAAAAATACAAAAAATGTAAGTACTAGCTTAATAATTTTAAATCAATTATGTATAACTTAAGAATGTTACATCATAAACATTAGTGTTTGTTTTTGACAGGGATTTCTTTAGTCAGGAAATGCTTTTTTATTTTTTGAGTACTTCCAATGGCATACCAATATTTGACTGCCAAACTTGAGGCAAGGCAAACAAAACTCCAGGTACTCAATTTTGGTGTGTTTACACTGCTAAAGCAGGTTAAGAACAATTTTTTTTGAGAGGTTTATTTAAACAAATAGTATTGCCAAAGTTTGTGGTTGCTTTGGGCTCTACATACTTTAAATAAAGAACTTGAATTCATTCTTCTGGAGAGAAGTATGCTTAGTTACTACCACATAATATAATATTGAAGACTGTTGCTACAGAGCTTTTGGTCCAGGTGTAAAGAAAGAAATCTGGCTTCACTCAGAGACCTGGCCCCTCAGTGAGTTGAATAAATTGAGCAATTAAACCTTTATAATTCTCAAGTCAACAATAAGTCAATGTTACTGAATGCAATATGATAACAGTTATAATTAAGTGATAGATTCATTTGTGAAAAATGAGGTATGAGGCAATAAAGGACTGTGGAAACAGATGAAACTAGTTTCAAATTCTGTTCTTCATTTACAAGTTGTATGAACTTCAGTAATTCACTGTCTCTGAACTTGAGCTCCCTATTCCAAAGCACTGACATAAAAATGCATATCGCAGAGGATTAACCTATTTAGGACATGCAAATATAGCAGATACATATTGGAAAAATATAATCAAAAACAAAATCTCCTGCCAACCCAGAAAACTTCTCACAAATGTTGAAAGAAAAGTTTTATTATTGAATAAAACATCCAGCCAGAATATTCTGTGCAGAATCAGTCTGCTAAGAAATTGCAAAGATAGCAGGAAATCTCACCCTTTTATATAGCCAAGCAGACAACCCATTACACATATGTTTAAAATGAAAAATAACTAGTCCTCAAGTGAGAGGATTTTATAGCACTGTGTGTTGTGCGTAAATTCATCCCAAATTCACCTGGTAATTGGGGTGGCCATTGGGGTTTGCTAATTAGATTTATCCAAAGGGAAAATAAACTTCTCAGATCTCTCTAACAGGAGATAGTATTGCAACTTGGAGGAATGCACCAACTGAGGTTAGCCTCTGAACCTCTCACGGAAACTAGGAAATAGTGGCACCATATTCCTTGATGATTACATGTTACAGAAATGGCTCCCAGACACTCCTGGGTTTTAAAGTGAGCAAGAATCTTGCTGAGCTTTTTAAAAGACATATGTACATTTCAAAGAGAGAAACAACTTACAAATTTTCTCAAGTAAATGCTGCCAGAATAAGGAGAAAGAATTATCTCTGATTTTCAGCAGGGAGAATTAAGCCTCTGATTTGTAACAGCATTTGACCATACATAGAGCACCATGTCTACCACATTGTAGTCTATTATCCCTTCATAAAGACTCCTTTATTACATATAAAGTAATCAATCCTTTTTTATTCCTACCAATAGTGAAACTAGTATATAAAATCTCCAAATGTTTTTTTCTGACCTATTTAAAATTTAAAATTAAAAAAAAATCTGAAAAAGCATACAGGCTCTCAATATTAAAATTCATCCATATAATTACTCCATGAACGCAGAAGCACAAACTTAACTAGAGCAACCTGAAAGACCCCAAACGTTGAATTTCAAAGGGTGAACAATACCACATGATGTACTTCAGGACATTAAAAAACCAAAACCAAAAAGTTAATTCTCTTTGCAATTTGGAGCTCTAATAGGCTATTAAATAGACCCACATCAGCAATATAGAGCTTAAAAATATATATATATATGAGCCTGGAGGTTCCAGGACTGTTATCTTACTCGGAAACTACATGGTCCACAGCAGACATAATGTAGTCCTAGCACAGGAGCTTACCTGTATCTCACACAGTGTAGTCCCACAGTCTCAAATTTGACTGGCAAATGCATCTCGGTCCCATCTCAAAGTTGCTGAGAAAAGGAAAAAAAGCTACTGAAGGAGAACTAAATTTCAAGTTTAGATAGAAATAGGGGTAATATAAGATCATATTTTTATAGAGATCCTCATTAACATCTGGAAAGGAAAAGTAGAGGCATCCTCAGTTGTCAAGATATTATCATTTAAAGGACAACTGCTGAGCATAGTACGAAGCTCACCAAGCTGATTCCTGTGAGTCTGACACTTTGCTAGAGGCATGGAAATGTCAATTCAATTGAGGTTGCAGATTACAAATTCCTTAAAATGACAGGTAAATTCAAGCACATTGTAAAAAGTAATATTATTTGACAATCTTTATAAATAGCTCAATAAATCATAGTGACAAAGAAAAAAAACCATAGCCTTTAATAAAAACTTAACAGAATATAAGAAATAGTTGACAAACTGACAATTATAATGAATGAGACTGACACACTTCTGAATAGTACATTACAGTACAAAAAAATTTTTAAATATCACAGTTATAAAGCATGATATAATGTTAATATTTAAGATCACTCATCTAACAGAAAATATACATTCTCCATAAACATATATAAAATACCTATAAAACTTGCCCACCACAAAATCTCAAAGTCAATCTCAACAAATAATATGGCATAGTATCTTAAAATCATGTTCTTTGGTGCACTTGGGAGGCTTGGTCTGTTAAGCATGCCTTTAGCTCAGGTCATGATCCCAGGGTCCTAGGATAGAGTCTCTTTCCCTGCTCCCTGCTCAGTGGGGAGCCTGATCCTCCCTCTGCCCTTCCCCCTCCTCATGTTCTCTCTCATTCACTCTCCTATAAATAAATAAAATCTTTTAAAAATCTTCTTTGACCAGAATGCAACAAAATGAGAACAGGGACCCTCCCAAATTGATTTTTCAAATAATTCCACTAAGTATCATTTATAGTTCAAAGAAAAAAAATTACAATCAAAGTAAAATGGGCCCCTGCCAAAGTTGATTTAAAAAGAAAAAAAAAAAAAGGCAGAAAAGGAGTGCCTGGGTAGCTCAGTTTGTTAAGCAGTTAAGCATCTGACTCTTGATTTCGGCTCAGGTCATGATCTTAGGGTTGTGAGACTGGGCCCTGCATCAGGCTCTACACTGTGCATGGAGCCTGCTTGAGATTCTCTCTCCTTCACCCTCTGTCCCTCCCCCAAAGTCAAAAAAACAAAAACAAAAACAAACAAAACAAAACAAAAACAAGGCAAAATACAAATCAAAAAAATTAAAATGGAAAACTGGCTAGATAGCTCCCAGCAAGTGAGAGAGCAATGGAGCACAAAATGAGGGCTTTCAGAAGTCTGCTCCACTGAGGGATGTCACTCTAGTGGCTAGGCAGGGGGTGGAACCCTCACTGTGACAATGTGGTCTCAGGACCCTCGGGGTCACAGAAAGACCAGGGGTACATGAGTGTGGCAGAGCTCCCAGGTATCAATCGGAGCAGGGAAGCCAGCTGCAAAGAGGAGCTGAGCAACAGGCTCTCAGGTCAGGGTTGCCATAAACTGTGATCCCCTGCATAGTCAGACCATAGTTCTTCAAGCAAGGACCCCACAAATGGCAGATATGGGGAGATGTCCCACATCCTCCACTGGGAGGAACAGTGCAGGAGCACACTGCAGCAGTCTGCTGGGTTAGGAGACTCCAAATGGGGCTGTGTGCCAGAGATAGAAACACTCGGTCACAGGCCAAGGGAGCATAGAGTGTGGCTGGAGACCAGGGAGACAGGCATGACTGACTGCTTTTCTCTGAGGGCGCACTTCAGAGTGGGGCCCTGAGCTCTTGGCTCATCTGGGTCAGAGACTGAGAGTCTGCCATTTCCATTCTCCTCCTCCAAAGTTCTATGGAAACCATTCAGGGAACAAAAGCTCCCAAAAGCAAACCCAAGCAGATTACTTAGCCTGGCCCCTAGCAAGGGTGGTACAATTCCACCTTGGGCAAAGACATTTGAGAATCACTGCAACAGGCCCCTCCCCCAGATCAGCAAGAACATCCAGCCAAGACCAAGTTTAACAATCAATGAGAACTGCAAAACTTCAGAGCTACAGGAATACAGCACATAGAATTCATGGCTTTTCCTGCATGATTCTCTAGTCTTTTAAAGTTAAATTTTTTTAATTTTATTTTTTTCTTTTTCTTTTTTAATTTTTCCCTTTTCTTATCTTAACCAACATTTTATCTTATCAATATCTTGTTTGAAATCTTTTTAAATTTTCATTTTTATATTCTATGCCTCATTGTATTTAACCTTATTTTTAGTATACATATAAGTTTTTCTTAGTTAAAATTTTGGGAGGCAGTTTCTTTCAAAAGACCAAACACACCCAAAATAAAATGTGTGACTCTGTTCTGTTCAACACTCTGATTATACTTTTTTTCCCCCTTTCTTTTCTGCTGAGAATTGGGTCTCTTCTGATTTGTTTAGTGTATGTTTCTCAGAGGTCGGGGTTTCCCTTTTAGCAGTTTGTTCTCTCATTCATCTATTCTTGTCTGGACAAAATGAGAGGGTGGAAAAACTCATCTCAAAAAAAAAAAAAGAAAAAACAGAACAACAACAAAAGGCAGTACTGACTGCTAGGGACTTAACAGAGACATTAGTAATATGTCAGAACTAGAGTTAAGAATGACGATTATAAAGATACTAGCTGGGTTTGAAAAAAACATAGAAGATACTAGAGAATCACTATCTGGAGAAATAAAAGAACTAAAACCTAACCAAGTTGAAATAAAAAAGGCTATTAATGAGGTGCGATGAAAAATAGAGGCTCATACTACTAGGATAAATGAGGCAGAAGAAATAATTAGTGATATAAAAGACCAAAAGATGCAGAATAAAGAAGCTCAGAAAAAGAGAGATAAACAACTACAGGACCATGAGGGGAGAATTCAAGATATAAGTGATAACAAAAGACAAAACAGTATTAAAATAATTGGGATCCCATAGGAAGAAGAAAGAGAGAGGGGGCAGAAGGTATACTGGAGCAAATTACAGCAAAGAATTTCTCTAATTTGTTGAAGGGAACAAGCATCAAAATCCAGCAGGCACAGAGAACCCCCTTAAAATCAATAAAAAAATAGGTCGACACCCCATCATCTAAAAGTAAAACTTACAAGTCTTAGTGACAAAGAGAAAATCCTGAAAGCAGCTCAGGACAAGAAGTCTGTAACAAACAATGGTAGAAATATTAGATTGGAAGCAGACCTATCCACAGAGACCTAGCAGGCTGGAAAAGACTGGCACGATATATTCAGAGAATTAAATGCAGACAAGAATACTATATACAGGGACGCCTGGGTGGCTCAGTTGTTTAAGCAGCTGCCTTCGGCTCAGGTCATGATCCCAGCGTCCTGGGATCGAGTCTCACATCGGGCTCCTTGTTCTGTGGGGAGCCTGCTTCTCCCTCTGCCTGTCACTCTGTCTGCCTGTGCTCGCTTGCTCTCTCTCTCTCTCTCCTTAAAAAAAAAAAAAGAAAAAAAAGAATACTATATACAATTAGGCTGTCACTGAAAATAGGAGGAGAGTTAAAAAGCTTCCAGGACAAACAAAAACTAAAAGAATTTGCAAACACCAAACCAGCCCTACAGGAAATATTGAAAGAGGTCCTCCAAGCAAAGAGGGAACCTAAAAGTAACAGACTGGAAAGGAACAGAGACAATAAACAGTACAGGCACCTTACAGGAAAGACAATGGCACTAAATTCATATCTTTCAATAGTTACCCTGAATGTAAATGGGCTAAATGCCCCAATAAAAAGACACAAGGTATCAGAATGGATAAAAAAACAAGATCAACTGATATACTGCCTGCAAGAAACTCATTTTAGACCCAAAGACACCTCCAGATTTAAAGTGAGGGGGTAGAAAACAATTTACCATGCAAATGGACATCAAAAAAAAGCTGGGGTGGCTATCCTTATATCAGATAAATTAGATTTTAAGCCAAAGACTATAATAAGAGATGAGGAAGGACACTATATCATACTTAAAGGGTCTGTCCAACAAGAAGATCTAACAATTTTAAATATCTACGCCCTTAACATGGGAGCAGCCAATTATACAAACCAAAAACAACAACAACAATAACAAAAAACAAAATCAAAGAAACACATTGACAATAATACAGTAATGTAGGGGACTTTAACACTCCCCTCACTGAGGACAGTGGACAGATCATCCAAGCAAAAGATCAACAAGGAAATAAAGGTGTAAAATGACACACTGGACCAGATGGACATCACAGATATATTCAGAACATTCCATCCCAAAGCAACAGAATACACATTCATCTCTAGTGCACATGGAACATTCTCCAGAATAGATCCCATCCTGGGTCATAAATCAGGTCTCAACCTGTATCAAAAGATTGGGGGGCGCCTGGGTGGCTCAGTGGGTTAAGCTGCTGCCTTTGGCTCAGGTCATGATCTCAGGGTCCTGGGATCAAGTCCCGCATTGGGCTCTCTGCTCAACGAGGAGCCTGCTTCCCTTCCTCTCTCTCTGCCTGCCTCTCTGCCTACTTGTGATCTCTCTCTGTCAAATAAATAAATAAAATCTTTAAAAAAAAAAAAAAAGATTGGGATCATTCCCTGCATATTTTCAGACCACAATGCTCTGAAGCTAGAACTCAATCACAAGAGGAAATTTGGAAAGAACCCAAATACATGGAGACTAAACAGCATCCTTCTAAAGAATGAATGGGTCAACCAGGAAATTAAAGAAGAATTGAAAAAATTCATGGAAACAAATGATAATGAAAACACAACGGTTCAAAATCTGTGGGACACAAGAAAGGCAGTCCTGAGAGGAAAATATATAGCGGTACAAGCCTTTCTCAAGAAACAAGAAAGGTCTCAAGTACACAACCTAACCCTACACCTAAAGGAGCTGGACAAAGAACAAGAAAGAAACCCTAAACCCAGCAGGAGAAGAGAAATAATAAAGATCAGAGCAGAAATCAATGAAATAGATACCAAAAAAACAGTAGAACAAATCAATGAAACTAGGAGCTGATTCTGTGAAAGAATTAATAAGATTGACAAACCCCTGGCCAGACTTATCAAAAAGAAAAGAGAAAGGATGCAAATAAATAAAATCAGGAATGATACAGGAGAGATCACAACCAACACCAAAGAAATACAAACAATTATGAGAACATATTATGAGCACCTATATGCCAGCAAATTTGACAATCTGGAAGAAATGGATGCATTCCTAGAGACATATAAACTACAAAAACTGAACCAGGAAGAAAGAGAAAACCTGAACAGACCCATAACCAGTAAGGAAACTGAAGCAGTCATCAAAAATCTCCCAACAAACAAGAGGCCAAGGCCAGATGGCTTCCCAGGGGAATTCTACCAAACATTTAAAGAAGAATTAATACCTATTCTCCTGAAACTGTTACAAAAAAAATAGAAATGGAAGGAAAACTTCCAAACTCATTTTATGAGACCAGCATTACCTTGATCCCAAAACCAGACAAAGACTCCATCAAAAAAGAGAATTACAGACCAATATCCTTGATGAACACAGATGCAAAAATTCTCACCAAAATGCTAGCCAACAGGATCCAACAGTACATTAATAGGATTATTCACCATGACCAAGTGGGATTTATTCCTAGGCTGCAAAGATGGTTCAACATCTGCCAATCAATCAATGTGATACTATACATTAATATAAGAAAGTACATGAACCATAAGATACTCTCAATAGATGTCAAAAAAGCATTTGACAAAGTACAGCATCCTTTCTTGATCAAAACTCTTCACAGTGTAGGAATAGAGGGCACATAATTCAGTATCATAAAAGCTATCTATGAAAACCCCACAGCGAATCTCATTCTCAATGGAGAAAAACTGAGAGCTTTTCCACTAAGGTCAGGAACACAGCAGGGATGTCCACTATCAACACTGCTATTTAACATAGCATGATAAGTTCTAGCCTCAGCAATCAGACAACAGAAAGAAATACAAGGCATCTGAATTGGCAAAAAAAGAAGTCGATCTCTCACTCTTTGCAGATGATATACTTTATGTGGAAAGCCCAAAAGACTCCAATCCAAAACTGCTAGAACTCATACAGGAATTCATTAAGGTGTCAGGATATAAAATCAATGCACAAATATCAGCTGCATTTCTATGCACCAACAATAAGACAGAAGAAAGAGAAATTAAGAAATTAATCCCATTTACAATTACAACCAAAACCACAAGATACCTAGGAATAAATCTAACCAATGAGGCAAAGAATCTGTCCTCAGAAAACTATAGAATACTCATGAAAGAAATTGAAGAAGACACAAAGAAATGGAAAAACATTCCATGCTCATGGATTGGAAGAACAAATATTGTGAGCAATCTACACATTTAATGCAATCCCTATCAAAATACCATCAACTTTTTTCAAAGAAATGGAACAAATAATCCTAAAATTTGTATGGAACCAGAAAAGACCCTGAATAGCTAGAGGAATGTTGAAGAAGAAAACAAAAGTTGGTGGCATCACAATTCCAGACTTCAAGCTCTATTACAAAGCTATAATCTTCAAGACAGTATGGTACTGGCACAAAAACAGACACATAGATCAATGGAACAGAATAGAGAGCCCAGAAATGGACCCCAACTCTATGGTCAACTAATCTTTGACAAAGCAGGAAAGAATGTCTAATGGAAAAAAGACAATCTCTTCAACAAGTGGTGTTGGGAAAACTGGACAGCCACATGAAGAATGAAACTGGACCATTTCCTTACACCATACAGAAAAATAGACTCTAAATGGATAAAAGACCTCAATGTGAGACAGGAATCCATCAAAATCCTTGAGGAGAACACAGGCAGAAACCTCCTCTACCTCAGCTAGACTCAACAACACATTGCTCTCTTAAGACTGCACCCTTGAAACTGAGCCCTATTGAGGGAACGGCAGGCAGAGTATACAACCCAAAGATAATGAAGTGAGGAAAAGTGAGTAGCATGAGATTTTTCCAGGCCCACCTAAAAAGTCAACTGGAAGCCAGGTTTTCTTGACGACCTACCCCAACATTCTATCTTTTGTGAGCAGCTCTTGTTTCACTTGCCCCCTCCTTTCATAGTGAGTCCTCAGAAATTAATAAGAGGTTTTATTAGCATGGAGGTGGTTTGTTTGGTAACCGTCTGTACAGAACACCATGATGTATGATACCACAGCAGCAAGAAAGGCAATTCTAAGAGAAAATACTGATTAAGATAATGATTCCCAATACAAGTGACAATATTTTCTACCCCATGATTCAAACCATTTATTAAGTCCTTTAAGCTAGTGGGAGGAGGAGAGATTATTCATGTGTCTTCATGTAGTTTAATAAAATGATGTATTAGCAGACTCACCAGTTATAAACAATATACTACTTTGTCTGGATAATGATACAGGTACCTCCTTGTGAGGCACTTATAATACCCAAACCCATTCTATTTTAGAAAATAGATTTTCTTAATTAAAGATATTTCAGTGTTTCCTAAAGGTAACTTCTGCTTACTATCAGTTAAGGCTTGCTAGGTTAAGTGCTTCCGTGAGCACTACTGTGTCCTCCAGGCCAATGAGGGGGGGCGGGTCAAAGATAGCAGCCAAACAATCATATCCACGTAAAACAAAATGTGGCCATCTAGCCTTGGCAAGAGAGAGGTTCACAAATTGGATATGGTGGGGTGGATTTCCCCCTATGCTCAGGGAAAACCCAGAGTGCAGTGACCCCCACCACACAGGTGGAAGGCATGGATGTGTGCCATATAACCCATTGTGTTCCATTCAAATACAGTAGATACCTGGGCAGCACTATCAGCCAGTGCCAGACCAGTTGCTACACTTTAATGTGACAGACTGATCAGAATTCCAGCCATATCCATCCCATATCCCTAGTGCAACTGGGCTAGTTCTATTTAGAGTCATTTTTCTGTTCCCAACATAGTGGTGCCCAGGTACTCATACATCCAAAGCATAGGGTGAACAACATGAACCCATTCTAAACCTGAGCAACAGCCATCGAATGGCTTTGATGATGTATTTTTAGGACCCTTCTGATAAGTAATTTGATGGGCTGCATATGTAGTTTGAAAAAAAAATGTGAATTATCTATGTCTGGTGTTATTGAGAAACAGCCTCTGGCATACATCATCAATCAGAATTAGTAATATCCAATGAATTCAAAGTCCTAATCCAGCTTGTCCTTCTTTAATGTACTGCTTTAAGGCCTTCCAATCCCCTCCCTGGAGCGCGAACATCCCCGTGGCAATCTTCATGAGCTGGAGCAGGGCTGTGGCTGACATACACAAGAATAGCTGGATTGATTTCTTTGACAGGCATATAAATAAGCCCATTGTAGAAAGGTATTTCCATCAAGCGCCCATCCTATGACCATATCCACAGTAACAGAAGTCTAAGGTCAAAAAGATCTATCTAGTAGAAACTTGTATAGGTAAGTCTTCCCCTTGTATAAGAATTCCACTTATAATGTAATCCTTTGATGTTACTGTGACTACATCTTTAGCAATGTGACCTGACTGTGCATATATGTTGAGCAGGGAGAGGTGGCACTATCACTGGTGAACAGATGGATTAGGGCTGGGATATACCAAACCAGGATTCCCATCTCTTCCTCTCCTACAAGGCTGTGTGTTCCAGTTCAAGTACAGTGAATATCAACAGGTTTAGCCTATAGCAAGAAAGCAAGATCCCAAGGCAAGTAAGTTATTCCCCTTCCCCCAAGAGTATAAAATAACTCCTCTATAAGGGTGGGATATTCCATTGCAAATTCTAGTAGATAACACCTTTCCAAGTCATGATAGGGCTTGATATTCTGAGCAGCATCGAAGACTGATCCACAGTAAGAGACAGGACAATGGCAGTCTCAGCGACTTCCATACTTTTTCAGTGTTGGTTGTCTTGGCAACCCCATAAGAGATGGGGTAATAGGCCTTACTGCAGGATCATCCAGAAGTACTAAATCCTGAAGTATTACTTCATCCTACCCAGCCAAGGCAGTTTTACCAGTTAGGAATGCAGTCTACTGGGGTGCCTGGGTGGCTCAGTCTGTTAAGCAGCTGCCTTCAAGTCAGGTCATGATCCTGGAGTACTGGGATCAAGCCCATGTCAGGCTCCCTGCTTTGTGGGGGGTCTGCTTCTCCCTTTGTCCCTCACCCCCCTTCTCATGCTCTAGCTCACTCTTTCTCTCAAATAAAGAAATAAAATAAGATCTTTAAAAAAAAAAAGGAATGTAATCTACTGCTTCAGTATTCTTTTTCCTTTCTACCAGTCCTACTACCTATACATTATGGGAGAAATAGAACCTTCATTAAAGGTAATATTCTTTTGTTCCAGCCTTACAGATCATTATTTTTGAAATGTTACCCCCAATCATTGTCTACTCAACCAAAATATCTGTACATGTTATTCTGCTTCTCTAATACCTCAATGGATGGCAACTGGGGAGAATTTGGTTGGGCCAGATACAGGGTCCACACAAACTAAGACAAATTTAGAATACTCAGAGGGAAGGGGCCAGTGTAATCAATTTGACAATCCTTCACCTGATGGAAAATGCAGTGAATGTTATGAGACTCCTTCGTAGTTAGCTTAGGCATTATTTAGAACATGCCTGAAAGGTTATTACTCCATTAACCATGTCACTGTATTTCAAGGGCAATCTGGCATCCTTACTGATATGCCATCCCATTTGGATACTACAGTGCCTACAGCTCACCTATCCATAACCCAAAGTAAGCCACAAGAACCCATCCCAAATCTGAACATTGATAACTATGGCTTCAATGGTGGTAATTTTAGGACCTTTCAGTCACCAGTCTGATGGGCTGTCTGTGTAATTTGACTCAAAAAATGACCGTGTTGATAGTGATCATGAAACTTAGCCTATGGCACATATCGTTAATAAAACCAGATAAAGAATAGTGTACTATTCCTAGTTTTCCCTTCCTTAATATATACCCTAGAGCCCTCCAACCCACCATGGCAATCCTGACAAGATAGAAAGGAGCAGGTTCTCACATACCAAACAGCTGGACTGATTCCTTTGCCACGTATACAAATTGGCCCATCCTGTGACCTGAACCCCAAGACTCTGAATTCTAAGATTGAACAGCCATATTTTGTAGGAACTTGACAAGGTCACTTAGGGCCTGATCATTTTATATTAACATGGCTTCTGCTTTAGAAATTTGACCTGGATATATATATATATCCATATCCATATATATATATATCCATATCAGCCAGGGGAAGCAGGACAGTCAGCTGGGAAGAGATGGACTGGGGGAAGGACATGCCAAACCAGGATTTCCAACTTTTTCTTTCACTGCTGTGTGTTCCATTCCAGATATAAGGAGTTTCAGCAAGTTTGGCTTGTGGGACGACAATGAGACTCCAGTAGAGCTTAAGTATTCCTTCCTCATCCAGGATGTGCAAAAAAACTCTCCCACCAATGCAACATTTATCACTCATGCCAGTAGAATACACTTTTCCCAAGTGTAATGGGGCTTGGTGTCCTCAGAAGCATAGCCTGTTGACCCACAATCAGAGTCAGAGCAATGGCAGTCTCTCATAACTTGGGTACTTTTACAGTGTTGACCATCTCATCCAGGAAGATGGGGCAACAGACCCTACTCATTGATCATTCAAACGTTGTGAAGCCTGGGACAGTACTTTAGTCCAGGCATCCAAATTTCACCTGTTAGTATTCTAATCTTTGCTTTAGTATTCCATTTTTCCTTTCCACCAACACTTTTCCTTACAAGTCACGGGGAGAGAGAACCTCCATTCCATGTGCTATTCTTCCACTCAGTTTTCTAGACCTATGAAATATGATCCCTGACCATGTTCTATTCCACAAGGGTATCCATATTACTCAGTTTCTCCTATCTCCAAATAGTAGCAGCCTGGTTTTCACAGCCATGGGGGAAAGCTAGGATTAGGCCAGACATAGTATCCACACAAACGAAGTCATATTTAGAAACTTTACTCCGAAGAGGTTGGCAATATCCTCTAACTGACAATTTCCAATTGGCAACTCCTATGGGTGGCCCCAGACTCCTTTGCTGGTGGCTTCAGGTATTATCTAGAAAGCCTTAGACATGCCTTTATTACATTAACCAAGTTGTTTTATTTCAAGAGCAAGTGGCATCTTCGGCAAAACACAAAAGCACCTGAGTGCTACAGTGACTCTTTTTCCTATGTGCCAAGTTTGCAGTACATACTCAAAAGCCAGTTGCTAGAGATCATATCTGAGCTAGGCCATCAGCTTCTTCATTGCCAGAGGTTGTCAGGACCTTAAAAACCAGGGGTAAATAATAGAGGGACATGCCTCAGGCTCTTGCAGGTGCTCCCAAATGTTTCTCCACATATCCAGATCCTATAAGGGCTTATTCATTATGATTTTTCCCTCCAGTTCCCACTCTCCAAGCCATAGGTTTAATCCTTTTAGCACAACCCAGTTCCCAACAGAAAGTCTTAACAGCCAGGATCATGGGTAATCACCAGTTAAACTGCTCTTAATTCACCCATGCTCTGGGGAAGCTCATTCCTTTTCCATCCAGATAGTGTCAGTGCTGAGATAACTGCAGTCCAGGGGCTTGGGTTGTCCTGACTAGAACCATCTATATACCATTCATCAGGAATTACTCCCCCATTCTCCCTATAGGCCACCATAGGAATGGGGTGGGAAGAACACACTCTATAGGGTCCAGTAGCACCCCTATTTCTAGAGATGCTGAACTGAAGTACTGGGTGTTTCTCCATTGCCAACAGACACTTCACTCAAAGATGAGTTTGAGCCATGGCAGAGGTAATTGATAGAATAGATTTTCAACCCAAGCTTTAAGAAGGAAGGTTCTTGCTATGGTATGCTGTTACTTCATGAAAGATCTACCTGGAGTAGTGCTATGTACATTGCTAGAAGCTGTTGCTCTATAGGGGGTATGCTAGTTTTCTGGCACATTCCCCAGCTGAGACCAAAAGTCCTACAAGTATGCTCTACTATTGTTGCTGCCACAGTGCCCAACCCATACCTATAGGGTCAGAGAGGTATCAAAGCCCAATGGAAGCCCTGTTTGAATGATGCCCAGAACTTCAATCTGCTTCATTAGCACTTTTATCTTTCAAAGGCACCTTGCTAATCTGATCCCTCGTCCCTTATGTGCCCTTTCTTTAGCAAGCAGTTTAAGGGATGGAAATACTCTGTCAGGTAGGAAATAGAAGTCCCCCAAACACCCACGAAGATTTGTATCTGTTTCACTTTCTTAGGAGTTGGATAGACTAGCATTTTGTCAATCATAGCTTCTAAAATGTTATGTATCTCACCCAACTGAATGACTCTCAAAGACTTTAGAGAAGTACCTGGGCCTTGAATATTCCTGGGTTCTCCATTGGTCTTGTTGCTCACACAGAAACTACAGAACATCCTGTAGCAGAGGCAGTCTTCACGGGTTAATTTATCATCAGTGTAATGAGCCCATTGTACAGGTATCAGGAAGCAGCACGGGATAGATCTTGACCATTCTATGACATATTAAGGAGCAGTGCAGATCAACTTGAAGAAGCCTTTCAAAAGTTCATTGTTGTTCCTCTCATATGAAGCCAAGTTAAGTCTATGATTCGGCCATCCAGAAAACACCTAATCATACCATTTACACAGTCTAGTGTTGCATGGTACACTCTTAGGATGGTGACAATGTTGGGCACAACCACATGGATGGTGGCACTACTTTGCTCAGTTCTCAATAGCCCATCATCATCTATCATTACCTATCTGGTTTTATTTGGCATAGAAGACTATTAAAAGCACTACCAACAGTCTGTATAACATCCCCCCATGTGGTTCTTAAATATGTTCTTTTTATGTTTTGAGGTAACTTGTATTATACAACCGTTCCTGTTTATGTTTATTTTGTTTTGTTTTATTGTCAGGGTGGTCAACTTATGGGTTACTACTTTGGATTTTCTGGTTGGGTTAATCTTACCTGGAGGCAGAATTCAGAGATTTGTAGAGTGGGATTTTGTAGTTAACCTATGCCCAATATGCTGCCTGGAACTGAAAAAAGAGAAACTTCATTCTTATAGGTGAAGACTCCCAATTTGCACTGTCAAAAGGACCTTCCAGATTCTAATAGGATATCCTCCATAACCACTGATGACATTGCAGGGGCCAGAACATTTCTGAGGTTACCAAGTATTATAGTACATTCAGCTACAGCATCAAATAAAGCCTTTGCTTTTATTTCTCAAAGAGCAGTTAAGAGCTCAAAAGACCCTCACATGGAATCAATTTTGGCTTTTATCCTCTACCTGGGGTTTAGGAATCCCCCACCATGGATGGGACTGTATCCCTAAGGATCTGCTTGAGTGGACAGAGCATCAGGGATGGTAGATCTCCCAGCACCATGGGGTCAAACCCCATTTGTTTCTGGGCTACCTTTATTGGACCCTTTATAGCTGATCAAAATTGCCTTTAGTTTTTTCAGGTCCTGTTGTCTGAAATCTTTCCATTAACCCATACTCATTGTAAGCATCTGTTTTCCCTCCAACTGCAATTCATCTCCTGACAACCTAGATCTCATGATGGCTCAGGCTGGATATAAGCATCCCATACCAGGTGCCTGGAGTATCCTAGCTTTCAGCACTGAAATTGCAGTCAATTAGACCCAAATGGAGCCTTCAAAGACAGGAACATAGATGGCTGGTCTCCTTCCCAAGTCCTTCAGAAGAATTTACATTCCCTCCTCTATAGATTTTTTTCTGCTCCTTGTCCAGGGAGCTCCTCCCCACCCCACCCCAGCCATTGGTTTATGCTGCAGAAAAGACTAACTCAATCTTCAAGGAAAGGAGTTCCCTAAACACCCCCCCAACAGTAGGCAGGTGCTGCTGGAGGCAAGGGTGTGTGGTGATTTTGTTCTTTTTCTCTGCCTCTTGCCTGGTCAGAGAATGCCATCAACCACCCCCTGTACACACCATGCCCGGACACTTCTCCTGGCCTTTTGCTGGAACTTGGCAGCCCAGTGGGCATATTTTCTCATCATGAATGTTTCCTGATTGGGGGCTGGCCAACTGGCTCGGGTCGCTACTGTGCTTTCCTTTTCCTCAGTATTACACATCAAATACATTGGGTATTTTCTCTGGAACACTATCACTTACCACAACATTTTCCTCTTTGCTCCCCTCACTTGTCTAAAGATTCCACCTCTTAGCGTCCAAAAAGGCTTTGTCACAAGTACTGAGACCTTAATTCCCAGCAGCTTGTGCACCCCAAACAGATTCGCAAATCAGTACCTTCAGGAATTCAATTTATAATCCTGCTCACCCACCTGGTCTGCCAGCCCCAAAGGTGGCTGAGTAGTGGACATCCACATATCTTTCTCCAACCTCAGCTCTTCTCCCAACTTTCTAACAGAGCTTTAACCCCTAACTGGAATCAGTGGCCAACTGAACTACCCCCTGTAGAGGCCAGCCCACTGCTCCAGCTGCTTATTTCCTCTCTCTGCCAATGCACATTGGGTCCTCAGACAAGTGTACCAAGCCATACAGTGTTTTCAGGGTGTCCCCATATTCATGCAGCAGTCCACAATCATCTAACACACAAGCCACCCTTCCCCACAAAGAGATTGATGTACAACTCGAGATTTCCCCTGCAGATGCCTCTTTTCTAAAACCCTTTCCTCCGATCTCCTGGTTGCTGGTCCTGCTTTCCAATATTTGGGTCACCCTCTCAGAAGCTTGCTGGGTACATCCAAAACTGGCCCCCATACATTTAAAACAACAAGAGACTGAAAAAAGTGCCACCCCAGAACAAAAAGGGGGAAGTTTTAATAAACAAACTCACCCTGAATGCTGCAAGATGAGCAGACCTTCATACCCACCCACTGCACTCTTAAAGAGCTTATATAGAGGCCTTAATTGGATTTGCTGACATATTCCATCCAGGTGGTCTCAATAACAGATCACTCTCATGGCTACGTGCTTAAACGGGCTCCTCCCCTGCTAACAGTGGGCAGAACACACATCCCATGGATGCGGGGATAATGTCTGCCTGGGTCCAGATCAGAGGTCAACCAGCAGTCATTTTCTTTAGATGACCTCCTCCAGCAACACTCAAGTATACTCAGATCAGAGGTCAACCAGCATTTTCTTTAGATGATCTCCTCCAGCAACACTCAAGTATACTCTAATCAAGATGATGGCTAAGATTAAATGATTAAATTACTTAAAAATTATGGAAAGCCAACACTGCTGCAAAACAAATAGAAAATTGAAGTAACTAATGTGTTTTAAAGATATTGAAATAATAACTGGAACCCTTCCTCCCAAAAACATTTGCAGGGGACTATTCTCAAATATTCAATATCAATTTTAGGCTTTCTAATTTCTGCTAAACAAAAATTGCCATTCTCCTTAACCTCAATTCTGGAGTTGGGAGCAGTGAGTATATAAACAATTTATCTTACAAGCATATTTCAAAGGTAATTGCTTCTAACTTTTAAAAAAATGATGATAATTTTTCACTTGGAGTTGAGTTTATCCATGATCAGGAATATCTTTGTAACAAATATGGACAGACTTAGTCTAATCTCCTTGAGCTCAAAGATAAATCTCCAACAATCTCTATAAAAATCAACTTGTACACTC
Source organism: Enhydra lutris kenyoni (assembly GCF_002288905.1). NCBI lineage: Eukaryota > Metazoa > Chordata > Mammalia > Carnivora > Mustelidae > Enhydra > Enhydra lutris. The sequence continues at coordinate 13,330,555 of NW_019154134.1, read as the reverse complement.
TTTTTTAAGATTTTATTTATTTATTTGACAGACAGAGATCACAAGTAGGCAGAGAGGCAGGCAAAGAGAGAGGAAGGGAAGCAGGCTCCCTGCCGAGCAGAGAGCCCGATGCGGGGCTCGATCCCAGGACCCCGGGATCATGACCTGAGCCAAAGGCAGAGGCTTTAACCCACTGAGCCACCCAGGTGCCCCCAACTTGTACACTCTTAAAGGTAAAGAATCAAATGTAATAAAACTAGTTACAATTAGTTGATAGATATAAAACTAGTTATCATTAGTTGATACATATAATTTGAATATTAGCACAAGGCAATCCTCCTTTGAAGAAAAAAACACTTCCTGCTCTGAACAGCTGACTTACCAATGGACTTCAGAAATGACACCCAGTCCCTTTCTTATCACTGAAGACTTTCAGGTCCGAAGCCCCCAGTATCCTATTTTCTAACCCACTTTCTAACCCATAACTGTTAAGAAGGACCACAATTACTCTACTAGAAGATGCATCTGACCGAATCAATGGACACATGTGATGGACAAGTATACTTCTCCTAAGCTATTCCCTCAAGCAATGTTTTTCCAAGTCCAGTGCCCACACTAGAAGCAACAGCCACAGCATTCATTACCTGGGAAGTTGCATGAAATGGAAATCCCAGGGCTGCACTATAGAGCTACTAAATCAGAAACGCTGAGCTTTCAAGCCTTCCAGATGATTCTGTTACACACTCAAGTTTGAGAACCACTGGCCTCAAGGTCTTATCCGAGAAGCAGTGATTATAATCTATTAAGGTATTTGTGCAGATTGTCAAACAATATTGTTTTCTTCAGTGTGCCTGATTTACCTGTCATTTAAAAGAATTTGTAGTCTGCAGCTTCATTTGAGTGACATTTCTCATGTCTCCAGCAACCTGTCAGACTGCTAGCATGCAGTGTGTTAAGCTTCCAATCATGCTCAGCAGTTGCCCTCCAAATATTAACACCCTGACATTTCATAATACCCCTGCTCTCCTCCAGAAGTATTTGTATTTGTATTAAAATACAAACGCCCAGGTCCCACTGCCAGCTATTCTGACTCAACAGATCTGGCATAAGGCCTTGAAATCAGCATTGTTAGGCCCCTCCCCACAGCAAGTGCAGACATGCACATACACACCTCCTTTCAATATAAAGGCAGGGTTGAATACCTCTGCCTGTTAAAACCATTGCTATATAAAGGTTAAAGAATTAAAATAAATCTTCAAGTGGTGATCTATGTAAAGAAGATTTAAATATTTCAGATGTTAGGTGCCCATTCTGTTCTGCATTGTGCCCCATCTCCTCTTCACCTTCCAGGACTAACTTTAGGGACAAAAATAGGAAAATAGCAATAATTAGGAGTGGGAAGCTCCATACACCATGTCTCACTCTTGTACCTCTTGCAAATGAGTCTACACTGTGGGGAAGGATCAAACATGGGTCATTACTGAGGACCAAAGTGTTGGTTGCCATAGGGACTCCTGAAGAGTGGGGACCACATACAGAAAAACATCTTACCAGAAGACTTTCAATTGAGGCTTCTGCTCTGTGTTCCTTGCATGACACTCTCTGTTGCTGAGAGCAGCCCACACTGAGGATTACTGCCAGGAATGCTTCTACATTTGAAGGGAAAGAGTCTCATCTTGCCAAATGCTATGAAATCTCCATAGGGAAGGACCTTCCCAACATAGAAATCTGACCTGCCCCTTCCATCTCACCAGAAGACATATTTGCCCACTGGGGTGACAGCATCTATACCGTGGGATCACATAGTGCCAAATCAATGTTGGCAGTCATGGTCTGGTTTGGAAATCATCTGAAATGCATTTTGCCACTGCTTTTGTTCCGCTTGGTCCCAGACTCTGGATACAACTATATTTCCCAGGGAAATAACAAAAATCATGTTCCCATTTCCTATCACAGCTTCCTCCCCATCACCATATTTCTATCCACCGCCACCACCAGTGCTTGCTTAACTTTTAGAAACTTATGTCCCTGAAAAAATAATATTAAAATTAATGTATATAAGTGTACATGGCTTCACATATATGCTTGGGGGGATAACTAACATGTTTCCCACACTGAAAAAAATTATTTTTATTGAAACTTGTTATGGACTGAATTGTATCACCCCTAGAAATTCCTATCTTGTAGTCCAAATCCCCAGTACCTCAGAATGTGACTGTATTTGGAGAAAGGGTCTTTAAAGAGGTCATTAGGGTTGAATGAGAGATTTATAGTGGGCACTAACCAAAAGACTTTTATCTTTATAGAAATTAGGGCACCAATACACACAAAGTAACTAAAGGAAGACAAAGAGAGGAGAGGATGGCCAAAGAGAGAGGTCACAGAAGAAACCAGCCCTGTGGACACTTTAAAGTCAAACTTCTAATATCAAGAAACTGAGAGAAAATAATTTCTGTATGTAAGCCACCCAATCTGCACTACTTTTTTATGGAAGCCCTAGGGAACTAGTATCCTGCCTTTCCACGACACAAATTTTCTCACAACCTGGGAATTACCCTCTCTTTCCTAAACATTCATTCCTCTCTCACAATGAAGACCTGATTCGACCAGCATGCAAAATAGCATTTTCTTTTATAAATATGTTTCTTTCTCACCTAGAAGAGAAAATATATTTCTCTGTATTCTCACAAATTCTTGCATCTAAGATGTGAAAGAAGAAGAGAAAGAGAGAAAAATAAATATATTTGAATAAGAGAAAAAAATTCTGTAATGCAGAGTGAAGAGAGCAAGAAGGAAGGAGGCTGAGAGTTACCAGAGGAAGGAAAACAAACATATAATGGTTTAATAAGTAAGCACAAGGATCAAATGATTCAAGATTATAATAGGAGAGGTCATGGTGGATGTGAGGGGAAGAAAGCCCTCTTTAAATACCAGTTACTGGGCTGACTATGCTAAGTACATTCATGAAATAAGATCAATATCAACAAAAATTAAACAATTTTTTGATCATCCAATAATGGGGAAGGTGCTCTTCATAATATTCAATGGGAAAGAAATCTGTTCGTAAAGAGGATGTTCTGAAAGAAGACCAGGAGAACTCTAAAGAAAAAGAGAATGAGAAAGAGCCAACACGATGATTCCCACAGGCTCAAGGTCACACACCCACCATATGTCACACTCAAAGCTATGAGAGTGATGGCCCTGTTGTGATGACGTCATCACCCCATGTAAGGAAGGTCTTTTCATTAGGCACCTCTCCCTTCAAATCAGCAACCACTCACAACCACTTCTCACAGAGAGAAGTTACCTTAACCTGATCCATTAGAGCCTCTAGAGTTTTCTAACCTCAAACCTCACGAGAAAGGAAAGGCCAGATAATGGGAACCAGGACAGTCTGTGAATGAAAAATTATCAGACTGAGGTTTCCATATCTTCCTCATCTTCAGAAGAAATATTTCCCAAGAGTTTGAGTCCCAACCGGTGGCAAAACATCATTCATATTTCTTATATCTAGATCTTTTCAGCTTTTGAACTCATGAGAAGTTAAGAATAATGTTTTCAAAACCAAGAAGCTTCCTAATGTACATTTACTAACAGGATATTATTAGCAGTACATTGCAATAAGTACATCTTATTCTTACAAAAACAACACAGCCACAGGACTGACTACATATTTAGCCATTCAGACACAAATACTTTCTAAGCATTCCATATTTAAGAATTACATGTCATTGTTTTCCCCAGGTGTGACAGAAAATTTGGTAAGTTCCAACAGAGATAAACAAAGATATTTTTCTTCCTAATTTTTTCCTCTGAATTTTTTCTTTCAATTACATCTGTTGGCTATTCATCAGAAATTGACTTCAGATCTTCTTCTGATGTAATTCAAAGACTTACTCAAGTGGGTTAGCTGGGTCACTAGGCTGGCACCAATCCTTAACCTCTCCTTCCTTTAATTAAATAAATCAGAGGAAAATGTTACCCATGGGGCTTGAGTGATTCAAAAGAAAAGTTGTTAGCAGACCAATATTATAAACACTGCCATAAAATACAGGGAAGCATGCATTTCATTCAGTACTAATGTAAAATCTCACAGAAAGCTTCGGTGACTGCGATTTTTCTTTTGTGACTTTCCAGGAGACAGATGGACAGGACAAAGCAGTACATTGCAACCCGAGTATCCCATAGATCTGAAAGGAAATTTAAAATCGGTGCTGAGCCACTCGTGTTTAAGAGATAATGTCCGTAAATAAGAGATTATTTCCACTGGCCAGAGGCTTCCTCACACTATATAAATCTTAGGTAGTATCAAAGCAAGCCAAATCTTATAGTTATCAATATAAGTGTCTAAAAACTCAGTTTTATAGTAACTCTAACCAGCTGAGGTTGAGAAGCCAGCTCACAGAACTGTTCAAGCAGAGCAGACTGTCAGCACTAAAGAAGGAAGCTAATCATAGGAGATAATACCTGTATAAGACTCACTGAAGTCTGCAATCAGATCACCTGACGCTCCTACACAATCCGATGTGTGACTCATCCCTGGAACAGCACTTACAGGCAAAAAGGTTGTGAGAGAGCTCTTGGAGGGAAAAGGCAAGGCAGCCTAAGAGAGAGTATCAAAAAGGCAACAACAGAGACACATGTCATATATATTTAAATTAAATAAGCACTCTCCATTTATGTCTATTTTATTTATGAGGGGACATGAAGCATCAAAACCTACGTACCCTCATCTATAAAAGCAATGATCAAACCTGGAAACCAAAATCACTCGCATTCTCTGAAAATCTATCAAATGCAGATAAAGTGATAACAATATATTTTATTTATAAGTAATCTTCCTTTCCTTACTAATGCAAATTAATTTGGGGGCACCTGGGTGGCTCAGTGGATTAAATATCTGACTCTTGATTTTGGCTCAGATCAGGATCTCAGGGTCATGGGCTTGAGAGCCACATTGGGCTCCACGCTCACAGGCAGTCTGCTTGAGATTCTCTGTCTCTCCCTCTGTTCATCCTCCTGCTCATTCTCTCTCTCTTTCAAAATCAATCAACCAATCTAACTTGATTTTTACAATAGCCCTACAAGATGGTCCAAGAGAATATTGTCCCCCATTTTATACATAGGAAAAGCCAAGATCCCGTTATTAATCTACTTAAATTAGTAATAAAATCAGGTTGAAGACTTAGGACAATATATTCCTATTTCACAGAAGACACCAGAAGAATTACTGTGATTTATATGAAAGAAATGTGGTTATAGTCACAAAACACGAATATGGCATTTCCTTGACAGTTTTGGAAAAAAATTACGTTCTATGAAGTAGTGATATTCATTTAGCCTATTCTTTAGTGTGAATCTATTCTTCTGTATGCCTCTGCCTTTGGAAGAGATGAAAAATAATACAAATGGAAGCTATAACTTAAAGTATAATCAGCAAACTAATTTGGAAGTTTAGAATTTAAAAATCATAGTATATCCAATGGACCACAATGAAATATTAACATACCAGATTTTAAAAGATGGGATATATGAGTTGAATCAAATATAATCAAGAATAGAAGGAAATTTTTCAACATAATAAAGGGAATCTATTAGAAATCTACAATAAGCATCAGACTTATTAATAGAAAGTGTAAAACTTGGGGAAAAAAGGCCTGCAATAGTTTTCCTGCTACTTATCAAAATTCAATTACAAAGTCTAATATTTTAAGTTTTCTATTTTTTTAAAGTTCTTATTTGAATTAAATATAGATTCACAGAAAGTTATGATGATAGCAGGGACAGGTCTCATGTGCACTTTAACTGGTTTGTCTCAAAGAGTCACCCCTTATAAAATAAGGGTACAGTATCAAAGCAAAGAAACTGATGTTGGTATACTGTGTGTATATACTTCTATGTCATGTTATCCCATGGATGGATTCATGAACCACTCTACAGACAAGAAACAGAATCAAGTATGGCTCAGTTAGTTGAGCTTCTGACTCTTGATCTCAGCTCAGGTCATGATCTCAGGGTTGTGGGTTCAAGGCCCATATTGTGCTGGGCATGGAACCTACTCAAAAGGGTGGCTCAGTCATTTTAGTGTCTGCCTTTGGATCAGGTCATGATCCCACCTGGGACTGAGTCCAGTGTTGGGATCCTTGCTCAGTGGGGAGTGTACTTCTCCCTCTGCCCCTCCCCCTACCTGTGCTCTTTTTCTCTCACTCCCCCCAAAAATTAAAATATTCTTTTAAAATAATAAACAGAATCAGAAGATGTTCCTCATGCTACATCAAGGAGATACAGTTATATCCCTTTCCTCCCCACCATACCAAACCTTGGAAATAACTAATTTGTTCTCTGTAATATTATTATATTGAGAATGTTAAATAAATAGGATCATACAGCATGTGCCTTTTTAAGAATATTTCTTCTGTCAGTATGATGGCCTTAATGAAAAGTGGACATTTTTGTTATTATAATGTGATAAATCTAGAAAACGGACTCTCACATCTCCTTCGAGACTATTTATGTAGTTTGATGTAGACAGTAGCTAGATATTATATAATTCGTTTAGTGACTTTTCTAAATTGTGTTTGCTAAGTCTGTACATTTGTCACACGTGGTCTCTGAAAGATTCTGTTCATTTAGCTTGAGTTCAGCTAGTGTTTTGACAGACATCCTTGAATGACAGGAACCATCTGGAAGAGACAAGGTGGCTGGGGGGCAAATGGGGTAAGAAGAAGAAAAGAAAGAAGAAGGAGGAGGAGAAGCAGTGGTAGTAGTAGTGGTAAACAAAAAAGAAGAGAAAGAAACCCTCTTCTATCTTTTACAAATTGACTCTGTGCTGGAGCACTCCTTCGGTTCTTCGCCAGACTACTTCACACCCTGCCAGAGCCTTCACTTTCGTCTTGCATTGAGCCTAGGGATAAGTCCAGGGTAAAACCTTCAAGCTGTCTGTTTTTTTCTGAGCATGCATTCCTCCCTGGTCATGCCTATGGCTTTCTAAATTCCCTGCCATACTACACACAGGTACTTTTTTTTAATTTAAAAATATTTTTCTTAGTAGAGCTGACACATGACGTTACATTAATTTCAGGTGTACAACACAGTGATTCAACAAGTGTACATTTTGCTGTGCTCACCACAAGCGTGGCTGCCATCTGTCACCATACAATGCTATTACAATACCATTGGCTATATTCCCTATGCTTCTGAATGCTCTAATTTCCCACAGAAACGCTCTCCTTGCTTTCCTCCCAGGCTCTCAGTGCTCTCCAGTGTGCCTCAATTTAGTCTTTTGCCCCAGGTGCCTGCTTACTGTTCATTTACCTCATAATGTTTTTGAAGAATGCCAAGAACTTTTCTGCCTTCAATGAGCTCCAAGTTCAGCAAAACAAAGCACTGTGCATGAGTCCTTCAAGTAGCTCCCAGACAGCTTAGATCAAACACAATTGTTTGTAAAGTCAACTTCGCTCCCTCCAGAACAAGAGACTAAAGTCCCATACTGGGAATGGATGCTACCATCTCCAAGACCATCACTGGGCCAAGAACAAGAGTGGAGAAGAATAAAGAAAATGCTGCAGAGATTTTCCATCATTTTTAAGTTGCCTTTTTCTTGATTCAGTCTTTCTTTGGTGGTTGTGAGCCTTTGACTATTTTCCAGAATTCTGACAAAGATGATTCTAATAGTAGTTGCTCAATGACTTCATGTTTCTGTGGAGAGGTGGGCCCTTAAAGCTACCTACTTCATCAATTTCACTGATGTCACACAGCATAACGCCTTTGAGATCCCCCTAAGTTTTTTGTAAATCAACGGTTTGATCCTTTTTACTGCTGAGTAGTATTCCAGGATATGGATCTCCTGTGGTTTGTTTACCCACTCACCCATCATAAAACATTTGTGTTGCTTGCAGTTTGGGACTATTATAAGTGAGGCTACTATGAACTCTCATGTGCAGATTTTTGTGTGGATATAAGTTTTCATTTATCTGAGATAAATGCCCAGGATTAATGATGGCTGAGTCTCACGGTAATATCTATATATTTAATTTTTATTAAGAAGGTACCAAACTATTTTTCAGAGTGACTATACTGTTTCATATTCCTATCACTGACATATGAGAGGCACGGTTCTTCCACATCCTCACCACCATTTGGTGCTGTAACAGTTTTATTTTAGCTGCTCTAATAGGTTAGTACAGATATCTCATTTTGGTCTTGATTTGCATTTCCCTAATAGTTAATGATAAACATACACATATATATGATTATGTGTGGTTAAGCATAAATAAGATGAATGAAAGAAATCTATAAGGGATGAGAGAAAGGAATTAGGATTATTTTGTTATTATAAGCTATTTACACTATCCATGGAGATGGTATAGTGTTATTTGAAAGTACACTTGAATTAGCTCTAAATGAATACTAGAGCACTGGGTGTGATGCATAAACAATGAATTCTGTTACACTGAAAATAAATTTATAAAATACATAAATAAATAAATAAATAAATAATCTTTAAAAAATTCTAGGATAACCACTATAAAAAGTAAAAAAGGGATATGTTAAGAAAGGAGAGAAATGGAATCATATAAAATACTCAGTTAAAACCACAAAAAGGGAGAAAAAATGGAAACAAAAATGGAAACAAAGACCAAGGGCAACACATAGACAACAGCAATGAATGTGGCAGATACTTAACCATGACACCAATAAACAATGTGAATGTCAGTGTTCTAAAAGCAGCGTGTAAAGGACAGAGATTGCCAGAGTGAATTGAAAAGTACAGCCCAACTCTTTGATGAGAACACAATCATATGCTCTCAATCTAATTACATGGCAGGTTTAGAAATTAAGACATCCCATTTATTCAGGGGAAAGGAAAAAAAACTGTAATGAACATCCCAGAATTTCAGTGACTTACTATTTCAAGTATTTATTTTTTTATTCACATAAAATCCATATGGCAGAAGAAAGACTTGGGAGCAGGGCAAGCTCTGCTACCCAGGGGCTCGGTCTTATGGAAGTTTCACTTTGCTCTACACTTATTTTTTAAGATTTTATTTATTTGTCAAGGAGAGAGAGAGAGAGAGAGAGAGAGAACACAAGCAGGGGGGAGCAGCAGGCAGAGGGAAAAGCAAAGAACTTCTTGCTTCTTCTTGCTCCTTCCCGCTGAACAAGGAGCCCAATGCGGGACTTGCTCCCAGGACCCTGGGATCATGACCTGAACCAAAGGCAGACACTTAACTGACTGAGCCACCCAGGGGTCCCTACACTTGAATTTGAAAGTTGCTTTATGTTGAAGTCCATCCTGTAGAGAAGAGAGAGTGGAAAAGCTACACCTACTTCTTAAGTATTTGGCCTGAAGTAACAGATTATTTCTACTCCTATTATGTTTGCATGAAGCAGTCACATGCCATGACTTCTTATGAGGAGGAAGAAGAGGGAGGGTTTGCAAATGGGGTTTCTGGGCAGGCAGTGACCACCTAGCAATGACTCTATATTATGGAATGTGAATGTCAGTGTTTGGTGGAAAAACAGTCGTGTCTGCCAGGGAATCATGCATGAAGAACCCAAACACTGGGTTTATTCTTTAAATCATAAAGCCCAATTCAATTCTGGGAACTTATGTTTAAAAAAAATTATTCAAATATTCCAAAAGCTCCCCAAGCATACATGTCAGGGCTCCCTTGGTGTTCTTCCCAACTCTCTCCTCTCCTTCTGACAAGAACACCAATGATGCTATAAGAGAGTGATCTCCATTGATCTAGGTAATTCTTCCAAGTATTATCTCTGAGCTTTTAGGGACATGGCTCTTTTAGAAGGTTCAACTGGGGGTAGCACTGGCTTAATATTTATGCGGTGGAAGATATACAGTGAAAATGACCCAAAAGACAAATAAAAAACTGGGAAAAGTTATTCTCAACACGTATGATAGACAAAGGGCAGGTTTCTTACAATTCTTAAAAGAAGGCTAAAACCCAGTACAGAAAAATAAAATTGTTCAAGTGGAACACAGAAATGGAAATATAAACAGATCTGAATAGTTGAGAAGATGCTCAATATGACTCATAATTTAGGAAGGGTAAATTAGCTTTTCAATGGGATGCTATCTTTCACCCATCAAGCTGACAAAGATAAAAAAAAAAAAGTTTAGTAAAATAATTATTGGGGAGTATAAGAATTTTGGTTTTTGTTCATAAATATAAAACATAAATATAAATTTTATTTTTTACAGAAATCCCATTAAGTTACAGGTTTTTCAAGTACTACAAGATCTGGTGAGGTCCCAGTCATCTTGCTTAAGACCTACTGTCACACGCAGAGAACCCCCCTCAAAATCAACACGAATAGGTCCACACCCCATCACCTAATAGTAAAATTTACAAGTCTTAGTGAAAAAGAGAAAATCCTGAAAGCAGCCCGGGAAAAGAAGTCTGTAAAATACAATGGCAAAAATATTAGATTGGCAGCAGACTTATCCACAGAGACCTGGAAGGCCAGAAAGAACTGGCATGATATATTCAGAGCACTAAATGAGAAAAACATGCAGCCAAGAATACTATATCCAGCTAGGCTATCATTGAAAATAGAAGGAGAGCTAAAAAGCTTCCAGGACAAACAAAAATTGAAAGAATTTGCAAACACCAAACCAGCTCAACAGCAAATATTGAAAGGGGTCCTCTAAGCAAAGAGAGAGCCTAAAAGTAGCAGATCAGAAAGGAACAGAGACAATATACAATAACAGTCACCTTACAGGCAATACAATGGCACTAAATTCATATCTCTCAATAATTACCCTGAATGTTAATGGGCTAAATGCCCCAATCAAAAGACACAGGGTATCAGAATGGATAAAAAAACAAAACCCATCTATATGTTGCCTACAAGAAACTCAATTCAGACCTGAAGACACCTCCAGATTTAAAGTGAGGGGATGGAAAACAATTAAATTATCAGGACATCAGAAGAAAGCAGGGGTGGCAATCCTTATATCAGATCAATTAGATTTTAAGCCAAAGACTATAATAAGAGATGAGGAAGGACACTATATCATATTCAAAGGGTCTGTCCAACAAGAATATCTAACAATTTTAAATATCTATGCCCCTAACGTGGGAGCAGCCAACTATATAAACCAATTAATAACAAAATCAAAGAAACACATCAACAATAATACAATAATAGTAAGGGACTTTAACACTCCCCTCACTGAAATGGCCAGATCATCCAAGCAAAAGAACAAGGAAATAAAAGCCTTAAATGACACACTGGACCAGAAGGACATCACAGATATATTCAGAACATTTCATCCCAAAGCAACAGAATACACATTCTTCTCTGGTGCACTTGGAACATTCTCGAGAATAGATCACATCCTCGGTCCTAAATCAGGTCCCAACCAGTATCAAAAGTTTGGGATCATTCCCTGCATATTTTCAGACCACAATGCTCTGAAGCTAGAACTCAATCACAAGAGGAAATTTGGAAAGAACCCAAATACATGGAGACTAAACAGCATCCTTCTAAAGAATGAATGGGTCAACCAGGAAATTAAAGAAGAATTGAAAAAATTCATGGAAACAAATGATAATGAAAACACAATGGTTCAAAATCTGTGGGACACGACAAAGGCAGTCCTGAGAGGAAAATATATAGTGGTACAAGCCTTTCTCAAGAAACAAGAAAGGGCTCAGGTACACAACCTAACCCTACACCTAAAGGAGCTGGAGAAAGAACAAGAAAGAAACCCTAAACCCAGCAGGAGAAGAGAAATCATAAAGATCCGAGCAGAAATCAATGAAATAGAAACCAAAAAAACAGTAGAACAAATCAATGAAACTAGGAGCTGGTTCTTTGAAAGAATTAATAAGACTGATAAACCCCTGGCCAGACTTATCAAAAAGAAAAGAGAAAGGACCCAAATCAATAAAATCATGGATGAAAGAGGAGAGATCACAACTAACACCAAAGAAATACAAACAATTATAAGAACATACTATGAGCAACTCTACGCCAACAAATTTGACAATCTGGAAGAAATGGATGCATTCCTAGAGACATATAAACTACCACAACTGAACCAGGAAGAAATAGAAAACCTGAACAGACCCATAACCAGTAAGGAGATTGAAACAGTGATCAAAAATCTCCAAACAAACAAAAGCCCAGGGCCAGATGGCTTCCCGGGGGAATTCTACCAAACATTTAAAGAAGAACTAATTCCTATTCTCCTGAAACTGTTCCAAAAAATAGATATGGAAGGAAAACTTCCAAACTCATTTTATGAGGCCAGCATCACCTTGATCTCAAAACCAGACAAGGATCCCTTCAAAAAAGAGAACTACAGACCAATATCCTTGATGAACACAGATGCAAAAATTCTCGCCAAAATACTAGCCAATAGGATTCAACAGTACATTAAAAGGATTATTCACCACGACCAAGTGGGATTTATTCCAGGGTTGCAAGGTTGGTTCAACATCCGCAAATCAATCAATGTGATACAATACATTAATAAAAGAAAGAACAAGAACCATATGATACTCTCAATAGATGCTGAAAAAGCAGTTGACAAAGTACAGCATCCCTTTCTGATCAAAACTCTTCAAAGTATAGGGATAGAGGGCACATACCTCAATATTATCAAAGCCATCTATGAAAAACCCACCACAAATATCACTCTCAATGGAGAAAAAATGAAAGCTTTCCCGCTAAGGTCAGGAACATGGCAGGGATGTCCATTATCACCACTGCTATTCAACATAGTACTATAAGTCCTAGCCTCAGCCTTCAGACAACAAAAGGAAATTAAAGGCATCCAAATTGGCAAAGAAGAAGTCAAACTATCACTCTTTGCAGATGATATGATACTATATGTGGAAAACCCAAAAGACACCATTCCAAAACTGCTAGAACTTATACAGGAATTCAGTAAAGTGTCAGGATATAAAATCAATGCACAGAAATCAGTTGCATTTCTCTACACCAACAACAAGACAGAAGAAAGAGAAATTAAGGAGTCAATCCCATTTACAATTGCACCCAAAACTATAAGATACCTAGGAATACACCTAACCAAAGAGGCTAAGAATCTATACATGGAAAACTATAAAGTACTCATGAAAGAAATTGAGGAAGACACAAAGAAATGGAAAAATGTTCCATGCTCCTGGATTGGAAGAACAAATATTGTGAAAATGTCTATGCTACCTAAAGCAATCTACACATTTAATGCAATTCCTATCAAAATACCATCCATTTTTTTTTTCAAAGAAATGGAACAAATAACCCTAAAATTTATATGGCACCAGAAAAGACCTCGAATAGCCAAAGGAATATTGAAAAAGAAAGCCAAAGTTGGTGGCATCACAATTCCGGACTTCAAGCTCTATTACAAAGCTGTCATAGTCAAGACAGCATGGTACTGGCACAAAAACAGACAAATAGATCAATGGAACAGAATAGAGAGGCCAGAAATAGACCCTCAACTCTATGGCCAACTAATCTTCGACAAAGCAAGAAAGAACGTCCAATGGAAAAAAGACAGCCTCTTCAATAAATGGTGTTGGGAAAATTGGACAGCCACATGCAGAAAAATGAAATTGGATCATTTCCTTACACCACACATGAAAATAGACTCAAAATGGTTAAAGGACCTCAATGTGAGAAAGAAATCCATCAAAATCCTTGAGGAGAACACAGGCGGCAACCTCTTCGACCTCAGCCGCAGCAACATCTTCCTAGGAACATCGCCAAAGGCATGGGAAGCAAGGGCAAAAATGAACTACTGGGATTTCATCAAGATCAAAAGCTTTTGCACAGCAAAGGAAACAGTTAACAAAACCAAAAGACAACTGACAGAATGGGAGAAGATATTTGCAAATGACATATCAGATAAAGGGCTAGTGTCCAAAATCTATAAAGAACTTAGCAATCTCAACACCCAAAGAACAAATAATCCAATCAAGAAATGGGCAGAGGACATGAACAGACATTTCTGCAAAGAAGACATCCAGATAGCCAAAAGACACATGAAAAAGTGCTCCACATCACTCGGCATCAGAGAAATACATATCAAAACCACAATGAGATACCACCTCACACCAGTCAGAATGGCTAAAATTAACAAGTCAGGAAATGACAGATGCTGGCGAGGATGTGGAGAAAGGGGAACCCTCCTACACTGTTGGTGGGAATGCAAGCTGGTGCAACCACTCTGGAAAACAGCTTGGAGGTTCCTCAAAATGTTGAAAATAGAACTACCCTATGACCCAGCAATTACACTGCTGGGTATTTACCCTAAAGATACAAACGTAGTGATCCGAAGGGGCACGTGCACCCGAATGTTTATAGCAGCAATGTCTACAATAGCCAAACTATGGAAAGAATTTAGATGTCCATCCACAGATGAATGGATAAAGAAGATGTGGTATATATACACAATGGAATACTATGCAGCCATCAAAAGAAATGAAATCTTGCCATTTGCGACGACGTGGATGGAACTAGAGAGTATCATGCTTAGCGAAATAAGTCAATCGGAGAAAGACAACTATCATATGATCTCCCTGATATGAGGAAGTGGAGATGCAACATGGGGGGTTAAGGGGGTAGGAGAAGAATGAATGAAACAAGATGGGATTGGGAGGGAGACAAACCATAAGCGACTCTTAATCTCACAAAACAAACTGAGGGTTGCTGGGGGGAGGAGGTTTGGGAGAGGGGCGGTGGGGTTATGGACATTGGGGAGTAGATGTGCTATGGTGAGTGCTGTGAAGTGTGTAAACCTGGCGATTCACAGACCTGTATCTCTTGGGATAAAAATACATTATATGCTTATAAAAAATAAAAAAATTTTAAAAAAAGACCTATTCTCATGTTACTTGAATCTTAATTATTTTGTGTTTTAATCTGCCTGCTTCATTGTCACCACCATGTTACACTATATCCCAAATTTGCACACGTGTCAAGGTCTCAAAGGGGAGTTGTTGAAATTGTGCACTATTATCACAGTTTGGCCAGAGGGGTATTAATTTAAATGTACTGAAATCAGTAAAACTCTGATTATGCCAATTCCCCACAGGTAGCCAAAAATGCACAAAAACAAAGTGCACATAGAAAGTAACATGATGAATATCAGAGAGTCTTCTTTTATTTGGGTGAGCAATTATTTTGTCCTTTTTCAATTTGGCACTGTCCATATGAAGCATTATCAAGTAGTATTATGAAGCCACGGAAAGTTACACATATTTCTACAGCAAAACACAGGGCCTCCACTAGCAAGCAAATTGATCTTTTCCCAGAAGGAGTACAAAATAATGTTTTCCGGTTTCAAATTCATCAATTTCATGACAAACAGAAAGACTGGAAATACAGAGGCATCATTCAAAGTTCTACCCTTTCTAGAAAAATGTAAATTTAAGTCACTGTATTGCCAACAAAGATAGCCAAACTGAGCACAAAATTGATGATAACTATTGTGTGCAAAAGCAAAGTAGAAAGAGCAATTGGGGGGCGCCTGGGTGGCTCAGTGGGTTAAAGCCTCTGCCTTCAGCTCAGGTCATGATCTCAGGGTCCTGGGATCGAGCCCTGCATCAGGCTCTCTGCTCAGCAGGGAGCCTGCTTCCCTTCCTCTCTCTCTGCCTGCCTCTCTGCCTACTTGTGATCTCTGTCTGTCAAATAAATAAAAATCTTTAAAAAAAAAAAAAAGAGCAATTGGTTTGTTTTTCAAAGGATGCTGCTGGATATGGCACAACATGAGTGATATTCAATACAAGTGAGCAATGATGATCACTCTGTTCATGGAGACAGACACTTAACTTTATAGTCGTATATAACCACTGACAACTGTATGATCTGCTCTTGGTGTATGTGCAGTGTGTTCATATACATATACATATATGTCATACATATATGACTCATTTCTGTTAACCTCTTAAAACATTTACTCTTAAAAGCACATATCATACAAAACACTTGATTCCAAAAAAAACTATTTTCTGAGATGTAATGGAGACTGGAAACACAACGTGTGCACTCTGGAGAGAAATGACTGTGAGCAAAGTGTTGCCCTTGAAATCCATACACATAGTGCTATGTGGGCAGAGAATGGTGGGAGGTCAACTACATGCCTCCTGGCCTAGATTCTCTGTTGAAGAACACAGTGAAAATTAGGAATATACTTAAGCAAAGATACTGTGCCTTTTCTCCAATCTGATGTCTCAAGAAAACCCACCAATTATATGACTTATTTCACAGTAAAATACACTTTCTTTTTGGGTCAAAGATAACAATTCACTGAGCACTTTCTAGGTACCTGGCATTCCACTTGTCTTATGTAGTTTTCATTATTTCTCATGGTTTCATGTAATTCTCACCACAACCTTCTATGGAAAGTATTGTTCCTCTTTTTAATAAGGTAACAACAACTTAGAAAAGTTAAGTAACTGATACTTTGCTTTTTAAAATTTAACTTGGGGGGCACCTGGGTGGCTCAGTGGGTTAAAGCCTCAGGGTCCTGGGATCAAGCCCCGCATCGGGCTCTCTGCTCAGGAGGGAGCCTGCTTCCTCCTCTCTCTCTGCCTGCCTCTCTGCCTACTTGTGATCTCTGTCAAATAAATAAATAAAATCTTTTAAAAAATAAAATAAAATAAAATTTAACTTGGGAATTAAAATATCTCTTCTTTTATTATATGCCACAAGTTAACTAAATTCACTGTGTGCTTTCTTTTAGGATGACTAGATCACAAACTTCTCTTATAGTCATTATAGTCTTCTACAAGACTTGACAATATTTAAGTAAAAGAATACAGAATGACAGGGTGAGACTGACAATTTCTTTTCATAGACAGAAGATAAATAGAGAAAGAGGAGAGATTCTGCTCCATATGAAAAAAAAGTATTATTCTCGGGCATACATTGAGATTTTTTTAAAATTGGGAATGGAAATCCTGACAAAAGCAAATAACAACAAAGTATCACATTATCCATGTCATGTACACAATCTCTACCACATCACAATTAATTTAGAGGGCAATAAAGATGCATAACAAAAGCTTTTGGAAAATTTAAAACACATTTCAAATAACTACTGAGTCAAATATAATAGATACTTAGATCTAAATGACAGCAAAATACCACAAAACACACTAATTTTGTGATATAGTAAAAAGGGTACTTAGCTTAGCTTCTTATACTGGGTGAAAAAAAGGACTAAAAACAAATAACTTAAGCATCCAGATTAAGGAATCGTAAAAAGAAAAATTTAATAATCTATATGCAGTAGATTAAAAATGGCCACAGATTCTTTTATATTCCTCCCATGAGGTGGGGGAAGCTGAGGTAGGGGTTGGAGTACGGTGGTTGTTGCATCCCAGTCTTCTCAATCTGTGCTGGTTCTTCTAACTTCTTTAATCATTATAATAATGCAGAAATGAATAAGTGCTAGTTTCCAATCTCAGAGCCATGAGATGCCATTTAAGAAGTCCAACTATCCTGCTGGAGAGCCACAGGGAGAGGAAGAGAACCTCAGGTGCACTCAACTTTCCAGCTACCATTTTGAACCTCTCAAAAATATAAGCCCCAACTGAATACCAAGTGACCACAGGCAACACATTATGGAGAATAATCCAGCCAAGCCCTTCTCAAATTCCTGACCCACATCCTCGACACAAATTGAATCTTAAGCCACTAAGATTTAAGGCAATTTGTTAAAGAGAAATAAATAATTGTAACAGGAATTGGTTTCTAGAAGCAAAATGCTGCTATGCCCAAAACCAAAAACATGTGGCAATGATTTTATGAACCACAGCAGGGAGAAGTTGGAAGAGCCTTGAAGACTCTATTGATGAAAGCTGGAAAGGCTTTGAAGCAGTATCTATGAAGACTTAAAGGGTGGTGAAAGAGATTCTAAATTGCCCTGACTTTCTTGCCTAATATACCTTTTAGCCAGTCACAGTTTCCTGAGTGACACACTTCCTTGTTCAGTATTCTCTTCCCCTGTCTGTGAAGCCCACCACCTAGCTTTGTGTGTAGATGTGACAGCCTACACTTCTGCTGAGGAAGGTCTGGCTTCTTTGCCTGCTGTTGGCTAATACTTGAGGGAAACTCAGATTTGGTCATGTACTTAGTATTAGTGCCAATACTTAATCCTCACTCCTTCTGTTTCCATAGATGAAGAAGTGACTTATACCCTACCCATCAGGAGCAAACAGTGTGACTCTCTCCTGCCCATCTTCATTCCTTCCCATGGAGGAGAAGGTGACTCCGTGGGTTGGTAAGTTAAAGCAAGGAACTCAATGTTGTCTCTCTAGATTCACTCTTTCATGCCTTTCTGCCTGGAAAGACTGCTGTGTAATAAGCTTAGCTGGAAAAGTTATACTATTTAAGGGGATGCTTGCTGTTGTGTATTTTATTTCTCATTTAGTTGTAAGTTATGATTGAGGAAGAAGAGGACATTTATATCTCATCTCCCCCACATTCAAAATTTTACCTGTATCTTACCTACAGGAACCTGTTCAGTTATCTAAATTTATATCCACTCAATCACATTCCAGAAGAGAAACTTTTAACCATATAAGCTTAAGGGATCTTTGAGCACCATGAAAATATATGCATAATCTTGTATTTATTAATTTTTTTTTCTGAGAGGGTCAAAAGATTGCTTTCATCAGATTCCCCTAGAGGTTCATAACCTAACTCTGGTTAACAACTATTGCTCTTGAAATAACTTCCTGAGCATCTTTTTCCTTTCCACCTGTCCCCCTCCCCTACCCTCCCACCCACCAAGCCCCTAGCTGTTAATTAAGTGCAGGAATAAAGAATCCTTTCCTTGTTTACAGGATTCTTTGACAGGCATTTACTTTTAAGGATCATCATTTTGCAATATCACTGTATCTCAAATTTATGAAAATAGGTAAGAACAATGAGAAGAGGGTTATACTTACAAAGCTAAATAGGGAAATGATCAACTATAATACATTAGACTTGGAAACAGATGTGTACCAGACTTCACACTTTGCGAATGGTAGAGATAATACAATGCATATATTCTCTATTACCCAATGCCCCCACCAAGGTCTGGAGCAATATTCCACAATAAAACATACAAGTATTTCTGTAGCAAAACACAAATATTCTAAGTGGTATGGAGATTACATTAGTGTCATCTCACATTAGGTCAGGATTTTGCTACAAAATGAATTATGAAATACTTGTTTTTCAGTGATTTGGGGAGAGCATGTGGTTAAGGGATTATAAACCTGTAACCAAACACCATTATTGCTTTCCTTCAATCTCCCCTCTGCCAAGACTAAATATAGTTTCTTTATTTCTTTCAAAATCTGTTTGTTATCATCTTTAATGATCCCCATAGCTATCCTTTGTCAGCATATTCTGACCAACAGTTGAATCTAAAACACCTTCTATTATTATGAGTGGAGTCTGAATGGAAGATTACTTTTGGCCTTCTGGCCTGTGATGATAACCAAATGGCATCAGAGTCAACTTTCAATAGCTTCAGGGATAATCCATTTACATCTGCATCACTCTTTCTAGAACTTGATTATTAAGCCCTGATCTAAACTCCAGTCTCCACACATCCACGGAAGTCATCTTGTTCTTACAGCCCTTGGAAATAGGCCCAATGATGCTTTTATCCTACAACAAAATGAGTTGTCCAAAAACGGAACAGGCTGTCTTGGAGGATAATGAGTTCCCTTTTATCAGAAGCATTTAGGCAGAAGCTAGACAATATACTGAGTGTGCTCATAATACTGAACAATAAACATAAAACAATAAAAGAAGTTCACTTAATCCTTGTGTAATTGCACATTTTATCTTGTAAACCCACTTACACAGAGTTGATATCTAAGCTTTACACCACATGCTCAAAGTTATTAACCAACATTTGGGCAACTGAAAATCTATGATCTCAATGCTTTTGTCATCCATAGGAAGGAGTATCCTGTTTGTACTTAAAGGGTTCTCAAGTTCCAGGACTGCTCTTCCTCAGAAGGGGTATACAGCTACAATCCATTTCAATTAAAACCACTTAATGAATATTTACTGCTCCCTTAAATTCCCCCTACATGGACTACTTAGAGCTTGTTGGGAAAAATTTACAAGGATATATAATAACTGGAGACCACAGATGACATAACATAAGCATTTGTGAAATACCATGGTAAGAATACATAGGCAAGAATACATAGGAAATTCAAATAAAAGAAAAGTAAGAAGTAAGGCACTTCGATTGAGAAGTCAAGAGTCTTGATATGGTCTGGGCCATCTCAGGGCAAAATGGGGAAGTAAAAGCCATTTGTAATCAGGAGACTAAACTTCTAGTTTTTTATCCTTTCCTCCATTAGGTACTTTTAGGTCCTCATCCCAAAATTCTTACTGGATCTCAAACCTTCTAAAAGTTTATTTTCAGGAAAAATTATGATCAGATTGCTTCATTTGCATTGGAGTCTAATGAGGATTATATAGCATTTAGCATAGTTCTAGACAGCTTCCTAAACCTAAATAAAAGGTAATAATTTTTGTCAATGAAGAATTATATTTCTAAGGGTATTATTAGCAGACAAAAAGTTGTAATATGGTAAGAAAGGGTTAATAAAGTATTATAAAAGATTATAAAAGAAAGTTGCAAAAGGGCAAATATAACATGATAGTAACTTTGAAATACATGCAAAATTACTATATGTTCAGAAATACATAGTAAAAACATATAAATATAAATACAAAGAATACTCTCCCACTTAACAAAAGGGATTTTCTCTAGGGAAGAAGGAGGTACAATTGTGCCTGTAATATTTCACTAAAAAATAAGATAGGCAGAATAATCCAAATATATAGAGAAGTATAATGAAGTACAATAAATTCATAAGCTCCCTCTTCATAACCCTTGCTGATGTTTTAGTTTTATCTCTTTTTACCTGTCATATTTTCTTACATAGTTGCAGTTATACTTCCAAGAAGTTTATTATCTACTTTTTTAAAAAAGATTTTATTTATTTATTTGAGAAAAAGAACAAGTGGGTGGAGGAACAGAGGGAGAAGGATAAGCAGACTCCCCACTGATCAGGGAGCCTGACTCCATCCTGGGACTCTGGGATCATAACCTGAGGCAGAGGCAAATGCTTAACGACTGAGCCACCCAAATGCCCCTACAATCTATTTTAATTAAGCATTTTCTCATGTCACTAAAATAAAGCATTTACTCATGTCACTAAAATAAAGGATTTTCTCATGTCTCATGTCACTCAAGTTTATTTGTAAAAATGTTTTTTCTTTTAAAATTATTTCTCTTTTATATTTTCAAATTAGAAAACTAAAAGGCCCTTTTAGGAAAAAGTGAAATAATGTGACAATGTATTAAAAAAACTTCCCAATACTTGGCCTCCGTTAATACTATCCTATTTACTTTATCAAAGTTAACATGCTGATATGTTTGGGTATATACCACACACACACACACACACACACACACATGCACACTCTTCTTCCACCTTTTTCTATGCTTATTAAAATGTGGATACTCATATATAGGATTCTTTTTATAAAAAGATGTATTAAGGGACGCCTGGGTGGCTCAGTTGGTTAAGCAGCTGCCTTCGGCTCAGGTCATGATCCCAGCGTCTTGGGATCGAGTCCCACATCGGGCTCCTTGCTCATCAGGGAGCCTGCTTCTCCCTCTGCCTCTGCCTGCCATTCTGTCTGCCTGTGCTTGCTCTCTCTCCCTCTCTCTCTGACAAATAATTAAATAAAATCTAAAAAAAAAAAAAAAAAAAATTATATTAAAAAAAAAAGATGTATTAATTTGCTTTGTTAATTTATAAATTCATTCAATAATTATTAATTAAGCACATTATATGTTCCAGACAATGGGGATATAGCTGTGTATAGGACAGACACAGTATCTATGCTTTCATGGGGGCTCTCACTTCCTGTGTATTATGGTTATCACTCAAGTTCAATTCATATATCTAACTTACTGGTTCTGGGAGGAGAAGGTGTTGCGTTTTTATTTGTTTCTTTCAATTTTTTATTGTAGAAAGAAATAAACATGACACAAAATTTACCCTCCCAACAATTTTCTAGTGCACAATATAATATTCTAAACCACATGCACTCTGTGGTTCAACAGATACCTAGAACCTTCCCATACCGCATGACTGAAACTCTTCATGAAAATTTTATATCCATTAAACAACACCCTACTCCTTCTAACCCCCAGCTTCTGGAAGCCATCATTCTATTTTTCATTTCTATGGCTAACTCACTGTATTTAATAGCTGCCTAACATTCTCTAGTATTTATGTACTACTCTCGTACAGTGCATAAATATAGGTGACAGATAGATATTGCATGAATATAGAGAAAAGACATCTATAGTATTATAGATAATCCTAACCTACAAAAGACTTTTTTTTTTTTTAATTCTTAGATATTTGGTCTGTCTGGAATATATTTTTATAAGTGATTTGAAATACTGATTCAAATTTCTTCTGGATGGACGGACCCCTGTGTTAGCACTATCTATTAAATAAGTCTCTGAAAGAAACAGTGCTGTCTTACATTAAGCTCCCAAATATTCTTTAATCTGTTTCTAAACTCTCTATTCTTCTCCAACAATCTTTATGTCCAATTCTGTATCAAAAAATACTGTTTTATTACAGTGGCTTGATGATGTATTTTAACATCTGGTAAAAGAAATCCACATTGGTCATTCTGTTTATAAAATATTCCTGGCTATTCTTAGTTATTATTCCATCTGAAATTTAAAACAGTTTTATCCAGTTCTAAAATTAAACCATTTTGATTGTTATTAGAATTACACTAAAGCATCATGTAAATTTGGAAGCACTGATATTTCTATATTACAGCTTCCTATTAAAATATGTATTATACTGTTTCAATTGATTACATGTTTTATGTCCTTGCAAGATATTTTACCATGTATTTCCCATAGAACCTTTGCCTTACTTGTTAATTTACCCCTAATATGTTTCATCCCCTACAACAAAATGAATTTTTTGCAGTTTTAGAAAAAAGCAATAGATTATTGCATATTTATCTACCCAACCACCTTCTTTGTTGTATAATTTATAATTATAGAAACCAAAAGTTTCTAAAGTATTATTAACTACTTCTTTCAGCAATTATGATACACATCATTTTGGAGTCTTAGGGAATTGATTTGATTCCAAAACCAGACTAAGTAATACTGATGGTAGAAGATATTGCCTTATTTTGAATTTAAGTAGAAATGGCTTCAATACAGTACCATTCATATGTTATTTATTTTTGGTGTCTAGAAAAGCTTTATCATATTTATTTATTTTTCTTTATTCTTAAGTTTCACTTGAGATCAAAAATTTTTGCTAAAGCTTATGAAGTCTCCTTTTCTTCAAATGGGAAGAATACTCTCAGGATATGCTATATAAACTTTATGTAAGCATAAAAGTTTTATTTTTTTAAATTTACTGATAGTGATTTATGTTGATAAATTTCTATTATTGAATGAAAAATTATCTGTGTATTGCTCTTTTACCACCCTACTGACTTTGATTTACTATTCAAGATTTTTATCCATATATGTAAATGAAATTAGTATATAGTTTTATTTCATATGACCTTTTTTTCTTTTTTTTTGACCTGATACATTTATTTATTTATTTATTTATTTATTTAATTTTCAGCATAACAGTATTCCTTGTTTTTGCACCACACTCAGTGCTCCATGCAATCCGTGCCCTCTCTAATACCCACCACCTGGTTCCCCCAACCTCCCACCCCCCGCACCTTCAAACCCCTCAGATTGTTTTTCAGAGTCCATAGTCTCTCATGGTTCACCTCCCCTTCCAATTTCCCCCAACTCCCTTCTCCTCTCTAACTCCCCTTGTCCTCCATGCTATTTGTTATGCTCCACAAATAAGTGAAACCATATGATAATTGACTCTCTCTGCTTGACTTATTTCACTCAGCATGATCTCTTCCAGTCCCATTTATGTTGATACAAAAGCTAGGTATTCATCCTTTCTGATGGAGGCATAATACTCCATAGTGTATATTGACCACATCTTCCTTATCCATTCATCCGTTGAAGGGCATCTTGGTTCTTTCCACAGTTTGGCAACTGTGGCCATTGCTGCTATAAACATTGGGGTACAGATGCCCCTTCTTTTCACAACATCTGTATCTTTGGGGTAAATACCCAATAGTGCAATTGCAGGGTCATAGAGATCAGGAACACAAGGATGCCCACTCTCACCGCTCTTGTTCAACACAGTATTAGAAATCCTAGCAGCAGCAATCAGACAACAAAGAGAAATAAAAGGTATCCAAATTGGCAATGAAGAAGTCAAACTCTCTCTCTTTGCAGATGACATAATTCTTTATATGGAAAACCCAAAAGACTCCACCCTCAAACTACTAGAGCTCATACAGCAATTCAGTAACGTGGCAGGATACAAAGTCAATGCACAAAATCAGTGGCTTTCTTATACACTACAATGAAAATACAGAAAGGGAAATTAGAGAATCGATTCCATTTACTATAGCACCAAGAACCATAAGATACCTGGGAATAAACCTAACCAAAGAGGTAAAGGATCTGTACTTGAGGAACTACAGAACACTCATGAAAGAAATTGAAGAAGACACAAAAAGATGGAAGACCATTCCATGCTCTTGGATCGGAAGAATAAACATTGTTAAAATGTCTATACTGCCTAGAGCAATCTATACTTTTAATGCCATTCCGATCAAAATTCCACCAGTATTTTTCAAAGAGCTGGAGCAAATATTCCAGAAATTTGTATGGAACCAGAAGAGACCCCAAATCGCTAAGGAAATGTTGAAAAACAAAAATAAAACTGGGGGCATCACGTTACCTGATTTCAAGCTTTACTACAAAGCTGTGATCACCAAGACAGCATGGTACTGGCATAAAAACAGACACATAGACCAGTGGAACAGAGTAGAGAGCCCAGATATGGACCCTCAACTCTATGGTCAAATCATCTTCGACAAAACAGGAAAAAATATACAGTGGAAAAAAGACAGTCTCTTCAATAAATGGTGCTGGGAAAACTGGGCAGCTATATGTAGAAGAGTGAAACTCGACCATTCTCTTATACCGTACACAAAGATAAACTCAAAATGGATAAAAGACCTCAACGTGAGACAGGAATCCATCAGAATCCTAGAGGAGAACATAGGCAGTAATCTCTTCGATATCAGCCACAGCAACTTCTTTCAAGCTATGTCTCCAAAGGCAAAGGAAACAAAAGCCAAAATAAACTTTTGGGACTTCATCAAAATCAAAAGCTTCTGCACAGCAAAGGAAACAGTCAAGAAAACAAAGAGGCAACCCACGGAATGGGAGAAGATATTTGCAAATGACAAAGTACAAAGTACAGACAAAAGGTTGATATCCAGGATCTATAAAGAACTCCTCAAACTCAACACACACAAAACAGATAATCATATCAAAAAATGGGCAGAAGATATGAACAGACACTTCTCCAATGAAAACATACAAATGGCTATCAGACACATGAAAAAATGTTCATCATCACTAGCCATCAGGGAGATTCAAACTAAAACCACATTGAGATATCACCTTACACCAGTTAGAATGGCCAAAATTAGCAAGATAGGAAACAACATGTGTCGGAGGGGATGTGGAGAAAGGGGAACCCTCTTACACTGTTGGTGGGAATGCAAGTTGGTGCAGCCACTTTGGAGAACAGTGTGGAGATTCCTCAAAAAATTAAAAATAGAGCTACCCTATGACCCTGTAATTGCACTACTGGGTATTTACCTCATATGATCTTTAATAAGACTTCGTACTGAGAAGCACCTGGTTGGCTCAGTCGTATAAACATCTGCCTTTGGCTCAAGTCAGGATCTCACAATCCTGGGATTGAGTGCCGCATCAGGCTTCCTGTTCAGTAGGGAGTCTGCTTCTCCTTCTCTTTCCCTCTGCTCCTCCCCACTGCTCATTCTCTCTCTCAAATAAATAGATAAAATCTTTTTTAAAAAAGAAGGATTTTGTACTGAAATTATGTTTGTTTATAAAGTTAAGTAGGTTGATTCACATCACTTTTTTGTTTTGCAATAGTTCTCAGTTATTAGAGGCCATAAATAACTCACCTTTTAAAACAATAGTAGCATAATGTCTGTGCAATGACACTTTTTTGTTTCTTTTTTTAAAGATTTTATTTATTTATTTGACAGAGAGAGACACAGAGAGAGAGAGGGAACACAAACAGGGGAAGCAGGAGTGGGAGAAGCAGACTCCCCATGGAGAAGGGAGCCTGTTGCGGGGCTCATTCCCAGGACCCTGGGATCATGACCTGAGTGGAAGGAAGATGCTTAATGCTTAACGACTGAGCCACCCAGGTGCCCAGTGGCACATTTCATTATCTTTCCTATGTTGATGAATCTAGACTTAAATATATAAGAAGATACCTTAAAATAAATAAATCAATGAGTGTCATATAAATAAAACTAACACATCAATATCTTATTAAAATCAGTATGCAATGGAATGGGAGAAGATATTCACAAATGACACTACAGACAAAGGGCTGATATCCAAGATCTAAAAAGAACTCCTGAAACTCAACACACACAAAACAGATAATCACGTCAAGAAATGGGCAGAACACACAAACAGACACTTCTCCAAAAAAGACATATAAATGGCTAACAGACACATGAAAAAATTTTCATCATCATTAGCCATCAGGGAGATTCAAATCAAAACCACACTGAGATACCACCTTACACCAGTTAGAATGGCCAAAATTAACAAGACAGTAAACAACAAGCGTTGGAGAGGATGTAGAGAGAGGGGAACCCTCTTACACTGTTGGTGGGAATGCAAGTTGGGGCAGTCACTTTGGAAAACAATGTAGAGATTCCTTAAGAAATTAAAAATAGAGCTTCCCTATAACCTGCAATTGCACTACTGGGTATTTACCCCAAAGGTACTGATGTAGTAAAAAGAAGGGCCTACTGTACCCCAATGTTCATAGCAGCAATGGCCACAATCACCAAACTGTGGAAAGAACCAAGATGCCCTTCAACAGACAAATGGATAAGGAAGATATGGTCCATATATACAATGGAGTATTATGCCTCCATCAGAAAGGATGAATACCCAACTTTTGTATCAACATGGATGGGACTGGAAGAGATTATGCTGAGTGAAATAAGTCAAGCAGAGTCAATTATCATATGGTTTCACTTACTTGTGGAGCATAAGGAATAACATGGAAGACATGGGGAGATGGAGAGGAGAAGTGAGTTGGGGGAAATAGGAGGGGGAGACAAACCATGAGAGACTGTGAACTCTGAGAAACAAACTGAGGGTTTTGGAGGGGTGGGGGGTGGGAGGTTGGGTGAGTCTGGTGGTGGGTATTAAGGAGGGCACATATTACATGGAGCACTGGGTGTGGTACATAAACAATGAATTCTGGAACACTGAAAAGAAATTTTTAAAAAAATCAGTGTGTAAAAAGACAAACTTTAGACAAAATATCCAGTAACTGCTAAAATCAATTTTATGAATTGTATCATATAATTTGTGGTAGGTAGTCTGTAAGGTACCCTGTAAGATGTCTCCTTTGTACAATTTGCTCTCCTTGAATGTGGGCTAGACCCATTAAGTTACTTCAAATGAACAGAATACAGCAAAGGTAATGAGATATCCCTTCTGAGATTCGGTTATGAAGGGACTGGCTAGCATATGGTGTACCTTATTTCAGTCTCTCTCTCTCCTCCCTCTCCTGCATTCTGGGAAAGGCAAGCTGCCATGTTGTGAACTGCCTTATAGAGAAACCCAGAGAATAAGGAACTGCTGTGTCTGGCTAGCAGCCTGCTAAAACTCCAAACGACCATGTTAGGAGGATGCAACAAGCTTTTCAGTAGTCAATGAAAAGGTTTCTCCAGTAAATAGAGTATTTAGATTCTGATTTCCCCATCACACAGTGATAAAGTTATACATTGTACAGAGGGAGATTTTTTATAAAGATATGTGTCTTAATTTTCTTTTTCTTGCCTTTTTTCTCCCCCCCTCTGGTGTGGCTACTTAGACCTATCAGTTTTGTCACTTTTTTTTTTTTTCTGAGTATAATCTCTTAGAAAAATAATTCCTTTTCTCAACAGCTGAAAAGTCAAAAGTGAAACAAGTTTTAGGTATCCCCCTACAGAAGAGATTATAGGGAAGCACCAACAGGGTTTCTGTCCATATCTGTCCATATAATCACCTGAGAAACCCTGAGGCAAAAAAGCAGCACTCAGGGAAAAAAAGCCTTTTTCTACCCTTTCCCTGTTGTCTTCCCAGCCCACTAACACCAACACACCAACACACACACACACACACACACACACACACACACACACACACACACTTCGAACAAATGCTGCAGAACTTGGTGTGACTCTTAAAGTTAAATAAATCACTGACTAATGAGAATGTCACTTTTATATTTGTCTCCCCAAAACAATGACAGTAGAACCAAATTTGAACCATTTTGTTTTGTAAAGAGGACAATTTTAAGGAGATTCGGTTTCACTTCTTGATGTCAGCCACTGTGCGCTCTCGTACCACTGCCTTGGTCTGATTCCAACTGGCAAGACAGCAATGAAAGGCAGTAACAGAGTTAACTCATCCTAGTAAAGAAAACACGATGCTTTTAAGAAAGTGCAGTCTATAGAGAATGATAATAGAAAGAATTAGATCATCCACCCTATCTTACTGTTTAATCCAGAATTTTTCCTAAACCATCCTGAAATATTCACAATTTAAAATTTGAATGTATGACACTTAAGTGATAAAAACACAACCTAGAGGTGTATGAGTGGCTCAGTCTGTTAAGCATCTGCCTTCAGCTCAGGTCATGATCTCAGGATCCTGGGATCAGGCCCCCGTGGGACTCCCTGTTCAGCGGGGAGTATGCTTCTCCCTCTCCCTCTGTCTCTCTTTCACCAGCTCGTAAGCACACTCTCCCACTCTCAAATAAATAAAATCTTTAAGAAAAAAACCTAATTTTTAAAAGATTATCACATTTTCAGATTAATGAGGCAATTTAAAGCTCTCAAAATTTTTTCTAAATAAATTTGAAAACAAAATAACAGTTTTAGATTTTACATTTCACATTTGATTGGCCTAAAATTAAACCAGACTCTGATGTTACCCTATCATAGGACTAGAGCCCAAGCTCCAATCTCTAGAAAATTTGTCATTAATCCATGTATATTATATAGGAGCAGATAGGAGCAAATCATGGGTATGAAGCATGTATGAAAGAAGTAGGGCATTTTTCCCTAAGCATATCAAAAATCTTTAGATCGCATGAGTAGGAGTTTCTGCTATGAAATTTTATGGAGGATGTGCTATATAATAGAAAGAAAATCACTAATTTTGCTTTGCTATGGTGTCCTGCAAAGGATAAGAACAAGAAACAGGAAAAAAAAAAAAAAAGCATATTTAAGGCCTTTTGCCCCAGAGTGTATCTACCTTTCATGTCATCACTTTGACTGATTTTTCTCACATTGCTGAATTCCCTGGCTTAGAGAAATAGCCACATTTTAAGAACCCAGTTCAATTGGATGCTACGTGCCTTTATCCAGATGACTTTCTGCTTAAATTTGTTCCAGTGTTGAAAATAATCTTAGCAAGCAATGTATGAAAGCAAAAATCTGGAACTTCGGTCTACCCTCAGAGAAGTTGTTCCTAAATGTGGGGATGTTTTTCTTTATCAGGCACATAGACAAAATACAGCCCTGATAATTCAGCAAACAACAGATGTTCTGCCTCCTAGAAGAAAAATACAGTAACTGCAGAGGATGAGAATTTCCATCTGGATCTAGGCCTGAGCAGATAGCCTTCAACCTGGCACAATGCCCAGCTTGTAGCCTTCTCCCATCATGGTATTGCGAGCTGTGGCCACTTTGCCTGCTGCTCAAGTAACGATGATTTCAGAAGTAAACAAGCTCAAGCAAGGAAATAATTAGCCAATTAGTAAATACATTCTAAACCCTTGTCTAACTCAGTACTGTGCTAGGCACCTAGGCAGACATAGAAAAAACAAAACCTCAAGAAATTTGCAATTATCCAATGGAAAAAGAAATTGTCCTGACTAAGAAAGTTAAATTAATTATGAGTAATTAAGGAGAAATTTTAAAAAACCCTTAGGACTATGGTTTGACTTTATAACCCCAGACAACATAAATTCTGGGTCATAATGAGGCATAAATTCAATGCCTCAGGTAGAAACCAAGGGGAAGTAAACGAAATTACTTCTCCAAGGATTTGGTGATTCCATGAATTAAGTTACAAATCATATGCTCCTGAAGGGCAAGAGTGTCACATAATATTTAAGCATATAAACTCTGTAGTTAAGATCAATTTGGCTCAAATCCTGGCACTGTCACTTACTGTGAGGAGTTGAATAAGTAACTTAATCTGTTAACCCTAAATGTCCTCAGCCATTAAGTAGGGATATTAGTAATTTTATATCATTGTATAAGGAGGCTTAAGAGAGGTGATACTATGTGTAAGCTGGCTATTGCTGTGAGAAGAAAAAAGACACTCAAAATTCAATGGCTTAAAACCATAACCACGTATTATTCTTTGAGTCTATGGAACATCTACATATTTCTGGGCTCATCTGGGCTCACTCTTACATCCACAATCAGCTGTGGATTGAACAGACAGCTTTCTTGCATGTTTGGGGGTCCGTTAGTATAGTCTGGCCTATGAAAGTTTTAGCAAGGACAATTGGGACAACCTCTTCCATATGGATCTCATCTTCCAAGAGGCAGTCTGGGTTTGTTCACATGGTCGTGATGGAGTTCCAAGAGAAAGAGTGAATGCAAACAAGGTCCCTTGACACCTTTGCTCAGAAATGGGACACTGCTAACTCAACTACATTCTGTAATTCAAAGCAAAATGCAAGATCAACCTAGACATAATGGAGGATGGAGGAAAAAACCTTCATTTCTTGATGGATAAATAGATGTGGATACCTGGGGAGAGAGGTCAAAGTGGGAGACTGTTGAAGAATCAAGGCTGTATTGTATCTAATCACTCTACTACTTTCAATAAGTACTTAAAGTGCTTGGTGCTTAAGTAAACATCAGACACTGTCACGACAAGTTGAATAAAAATTCAGAGATTAAAATCATGGGATTAAAGCTAGATGCCCTTAAATTAGTAAGAAACTGTTTTTGCTAGAATGGGAAGCGGGCAACCGAGAACATAACATTTGAGTGAGGAGTTGGCAAGACTTGACAATGAAGAGCCTAGTAATGGATGTTGAAAGTGTATCAGCAATTATCAGAAAGGAAAGGTAGACCTTATAGGGTCCATAGCTTGAGGGTCTTTGAGCATCTCTACTAAATTAGAATTCCAAACTGCCAACCTCTCTTCTGTCCTTTTAAGTCCCTGGATTAAGAAAGGAAAGCAAATAAGGTTGTAAACTATCTGTTGACGAAGCAATCTAGGCCAATTCAAAGCTAATAATTAAAGGTGAGATCCTAACTTAGCTATAGATGAGACAAGTGATACCTACTCCTAAAGCAAATCTGGGCAATGTGAAGAGATCTACCCAGGACCTCCTAAGAGATGTTCATGATTGTGGCCTGCTATTAATGACTCTAATAGAAGGATTTCAGCTAATGGAGGACAAAATCTGGGAGAAGAAAAGCTTTTCCATGCCACCCTCCAATAACAGTGTGGACTGAACCTAGGAACCAACCAAGTTGTGTACATTTTTTTTCATAAACACTTGGCAACATACTGTGAGGGCTGGGATGGAAAGAGAAAATGGCCATGCACAGCAACATTCCTTTGACTGGATTCCATTATACAATCAACTTTTAAACATGATTTATAGTCAATTCCACACAGGTGCTATGGTTGCTCCACACACAAACATGGCAGTATTTTTGTCCCTGAGATATTTGTGTTCTTACTCTCAGGTACAGAAAACACTAGGAATAATGGACAACACTTTGAACATTGGTAAGTCCTCAGTATGAACAACATCTAGCAAGTTGTAATCAGAAGTGATTGTTTAATCAAAACTGGGCATTGCATCAGGCCAAATTTCCAACTATACTGCTTCTTATGCACAGTCCCATGCAGTGAACTAAAATCAGGGTTTATGTCTTGGCTCTTGTGCCAAATAGGCCTTGGAAAACTATTTTTACTTTTTTAGGCCTGAGTTTCGTTCATCTATAAGTTAGGGATCAACAATAATAATACCTATACCATAGGGTTATTGTATTGAATATGATAAAATTTGTTTTTAAAAAAATTAATTATATATAAATTGTTATACAAATTTATTTAGCACCAAGTAAGTACACAGCACCACACCTGGTACTAATAATTCAGAGATAAGTAAAATATGGACTTTGTCCTCAAGGAAATTACAGGCTATTTTGAGAAACACTGATAATTAACTATAAAACAAAGTGTGATAAATGGTAACAAATTGTTATGAAAACCCCAAAGAAGGAGAGTTTAATTAAGAAAGTAGGCACATGGATAAGTCAAAAAAAGATAATAAATAAGATGAAATATAAGAACTGGACCTTAAATAATGACTAGAAATTTGCCCAGCAAATCAGCTGAGATAAAGGCAAACTCATCACAAACTTAAGTTGGGGATAGGGAAAACCACTTGGGGAAGACTGACATAGTCCATGCATCTAGAGTGTGGGGTACATGGTACCAAGAAGTTCTCAGAGGGAAGCTGGCCCAATGATAAAACATCTCTTTGAGGTAGAGAGTCAGGACTGTGTTTGCTGGTCATGTGGGACCATCAAAATTTTCTAAGCAGAAAAGAAAACAATAACACGTTATTGTTAGTGTTAGGAAAATTGTTTTTCTTAAGATAGTAAAAAAGACAAACTGAAAAACCTACATTGTGTATAAAAATGTGATTTTTGCTTGTTTGTTTGTTTGGCACTAATCTGGTTAAGGATGAGACACTGAGAGGATGAAGAGACTGGGGCAGGGTTCTTTGAAGAGAAGAGATAAATTTGGGAGCTATTGCAGAGGAAAGGAAACTAATGTTGCAACTGATGGAATACAGAAAGGGAGAGAAATCAAAGATGATTCAGAGGCTTCTATCAGGGGAATTGTGTGGATGATAGTGCCATTAACCAAGACACAATGTCCAGAAAGAGGACGCATTTTGGAATAAAGAAGAGAAAGAGTTCAATTTGGGGTAAGTTGAGTTTAACAAGCCAGCAGGATATCCAGATGGAATTGTCCAGAAGGTTAGGCACAGTTGCAATGTGAGCAATTTACTTTGCCTTTCTTTTTTCCACCGCAAAAAATGGATGGGATATTGCTTGCCACTTCTCTCCAAGGACCCTGGAGAGGATTAATGAAGCAGTGTTCACATTTATTCCACACCAGGGATCAATGAAAACTTGGCAAAGTATTCGGTTGGAATCCCATTATGTTAACTTGAAAATAAAGCAGCTTTGATATGAAAGTCATTGAGGGAGGGGAATGAAAACCTGCAAGGCCACACCGTAGAACGTACATGTACTTCCAGCAGTCAGTCCAAGCACAGCTTTGATGTGGGCGGCCACTAGCCTGTTTCCAGCTAAAGTCAGTGAAAGAGAACCAGCCTTCCTATTGTCTGCACTTTCCTTTTGAATTCCTTTCCAAAGCCACCACGACTCAGCCCAAATGTGAGCTTAGAAATTTCTCAATTTCTCCCCTCATCAATAAAAGTGTTTCCTGAAGCAAGCTACCATTTGCTGCCTCTGTTTTAGATATGAATATCTTTGTTTTAACTCATATGCTAGTGATTAACAGGCAACACGGAGGTCTCCCAGTAACATGCTTGAGATCACTGCAAGCCAACAGCTTAAGTCTGAGGTGTTCCTTCTAAAAGTGTGAACTCAGGCATGGAATTATATCTAATCATAAAATAGGAAATTCATAACATGAGAAGCTTTCCAATTCAAAACCCTTTACTCCACAAATGTTATGCCCACTTCAGAGAGGGCAGAGAAACAAATATGGAATGAGGAATATATGAAAGAACATGTTCTTTGAGAGTTCAGTCGGACTGGGTTTCAACTTTGTCCCTTACCATGTCCCCTTCATTCTGCTCTTTCTGTGCCTCGGAGTCCTTATTGGTAAAGTGTAGTGTCATGAGGAATGAACTCTAGCCACTTGCTTTCAGTGCGACCTAGTACAAATTACTGAGAGTCTTTCAGCTTCACTTTTCCCACTTATCAAATGAAGGTAGTATCACCTGCTATAGTTTATGTAAGAAGTGGGTGAGATAAAATTGGTCTTTAGCCTTGGGTCTGGTACAGTTATTGCTATTTATTTATTTTTTTAAGATTTTATTTATTTATTTGACAGAGATCACAAGTAGGCAGAGAGGCAGGGAGAGAGGAAGGGATGCAGGCTCCCCGCTGAGCAGAGAGCCCGATGCGGGGCTCGATCCCAGGACCCTGGGATCATGACCCGAGCCGAAGGGAGAGGCTTAACCCACTGAGTCACTCAGGCGCCCCCCAGTTATTGCTATTTAAATGGCAGTTATTATGCTGCAGGTGGTGGAGCTGCTGATGTAATAATCTGAAGCAGATGGCTCACAGAAGATCTTCAAGAAAGGTAAACTTAACTATGGAGTATGAATAGGGATATCACTACAAACGGCTCCTGTGTAATACAGGTTACAATATACAGCATGATCATTTTTTTTTTAAAGATTATTTATTTATTTGACAGAGATCACAAGTAGGCAGAGAAGCAGGCAGAGAGAGAGGAGGAAGCAGGCTCCCTGCTGAGCAGAGAGCCCGATGCGGGGCTCGATCCCAGGACCCTGAGATCATGACTTGAGCTGAAGGCAGAGGCTTAACCCACTGAGCCACCCAGGTGCCCCCAACATGACCATTTTAAGTAGGAAATAAAACCACCAAAGGACCATCTTAGATGAATAAAAGTATCATATTACCTGCCTTGCCTTGGTTTTAAATGAGGAGGCATAATAAGTTGTTAGGTTACTAAAGAATATACAAATAAAATTTATACAAAATAAAAATTTAAAAAATTTTAAAAAAATTTATACAAAATAAAAATTTGGAACATTTAACGAATCCCATTACCCCCAAGGTTGCAAGGTTAAGATATTGTCTTTTACTGCAGCACGCTACTGCTGTTAAAGGCAGTTGTGTAGTTGGCCAATTAACTGCTGTGGGAAATTGACCTTTCACTAGTTATGCTGAGAATTAATATTATGACATATAATTTTGCCCAAAAGAATATCAGTGTTAGAAATGATTTGTGAAAATATAACTTCAGTTGACTGACTTTATTAAAATACTGCTTCCAAATTCTACATATTATAGAAACAACATAAAGAATGATTCTTATTATAGGTGAAAGTGCCTGGAAGAGCAAGAAGGTACAAATATTAGAGTGTTATCAAAATGTTCCTGGAAAAGAAGCGTACTATAAAATTTTTCCATATCTGGTCCCAAAAATAGATTCTTGAGGCAGGTTAAGCAAACCTCATATACAATAAAGTCATTCTAAAAAAGAGGATAATAACAAGAAAACTTGAAAATACCTGAAAGCCATGGGTCATTATGGTTAAGAACTTAAAGTAAGAAGTAAGTCTTGTAACTGATTAGAAAATGTAGTGCTGAGATTCGTGGCAGCCAAAAAAGAGAAGGAAAGCATTTGCTCAGGGGAGACAATTTTATCCAACATTAAACTCTAAATTTATAAAAATTTCTTTAGATAAAGAACATTTAACTAGCAACTGAGCAATGAATTAAAAGTAAGAGTTTTACAAAAGATAGAGAAACTAGATTCATGTAGTAGAGTTTTATGGAAATTTG
The DNA here is from genome assembly GCF_002288905.1 of Enhydra lutris kenyoni. Taxonomy (NCBI): domain Eukaryota; kingdom Metazoa; phylum Chordata; class Mammalia; order Carnivora; family Mustelidae; genus Enhydra; species Enhydra lutris. The sequence continues at coordinate 13,294,690 of NW_019154134.1, read as the reverse complement.
TGAGAGAAAAAAGAAATTCCAAGAAAATGCTAAAGTCATAGTTCTGTTAAGAGTTTCTACCTGGCTTTAAAATAATGCAGTCCTAGGGTGCCTGGGTGGCTCAATGGGTTAAAGCCTCTGCCTTCAGCTCAGGTCATGATTTCAGGGTCCTGGGATCAAGCCCCGCATTGGTCTCTCTGTTTAGTGGGGAGCCTGTTTCCTCCTTGCGCTCTCTGCCTGCCTCTCTGCCTACTTGTGATCTCTGTCAAATAAATAAATAAAATCTTTAAAAAATAAAATAAGATAAAATAAAATAAAATAAAATAATGCAGTCCACAGGTGTTATTTCTGGTATCCTAATTGGTAAAAGGGGGGGGGGGAAATGTCCCATACAAGAGCTCACTGCTCAATGTCTGAAACAAAAATCTTCATGGAATATTTACTAAGCAAAGGATATCTATATCTAGGGCTCAGTATCACTGATCAAAGCAAGATGCTGATTTTATTTAAGGTTTTGTGAAACAGAGAGATCAGAATAGGTGGACTTTGGGAAGTAGGATTGATTAAGAGTTAGTTGATCTTTAGTAGCAATGGAAGTGTCTCTAAAAGTGGAAGTGTCTCAAGCTGTAGAATTGCCTTTAAAACTCAACCACAATGAGGCTATTTTGATTAGCTGACTTTCAGCCACGTGCTGATGTCACAAACTGGACATTTTTCAGAACTGCTGTTATAAAAGCAAATTATCGGGGATTAATGAAGATGGATTATAGCCAAATAACTTTCTTGATTTGGGAGTACAGAAGTTTTTATTCTTGGAGCAGAGAATCTAGAAATGAGCTGTTACCTCTCTCCCCACTGTTGCCTCAGCTAAAATTTTTAAGGAGCTCATTAGTAGTCAATTGGGGTTTTGGTTCTGAGTCCTTGAATAACAAATGTCTTGATTACAGGAACTCAACACTGTTGTGGAGACCAACCATGTGAGTAATAAAGTTAGCATATTGTTATAATAAGTGGGGAATTTACATTGCTATCCATATACCAGCAATGAACAACAGGAATTTGAAATTAAAAACACAATACCATTTGCCCTAGAACCAAATAATAATAATAATAATGAATCTTACTCATAAATTTTAAAAAGTATAAGATCTATACAAGGAAAACTACAAAACTAATGAAAGAAATTAAAGAAAGTCTACACCAGTGGAGACACATTCCACTCTCATGTGTAGGAAAATTCAATATTGTTAAAATTTCCGGTCATTCCAGCTTGATCTATATAGTCAACATAATCCCATTCAAAATCCCAGCAAGTCATCCTGTAGATGTTGACAAAGAGATTCTAGTGCTTATAGAAATACAAAGACCCAGAATAGCCAACACAATATTGAAAAAGTGGAAAAAGTCAGATGACTGATACCACCCAACTTCAAGACTTACTTTAAAGATACATTAATCAAGACAGTATTGTATTGACAGAAGAATATATAAATACATCAGTGGGACAGAATAAACAGCCCAGGAGCAGACCCATACAAGTACAGTCAAGCTGATCTTTGACAAATAAGCAAAGGTAATTCAATGGAGGAAGAATAATGTTTTCAACAACTGGTGCTGGAACAACATGATACTTAAATGCAAAAACAAAAACCAAAAGAAAGAAAAAAAAACAACCCATGAGTTTAGAGACAGACCCTCCAAAAAAAGCACTTTAACATGGATCAGAGACTTAAGTATAAAGGGCAAAACTATAAAATTCCTCAAGGACAGTATAAGAGAATATCCAGGTAACCCTAGGTCTGGCAATGAGTTTTTTGATACATAACAAAGGCATTATCTGTAAAAAATATATTAAGTTGGACTTTATTAAAATCAAAAACTTATACTCTGTGAAAAATACTGCTAAAAGAATTAAAATACAAGTAACAGACTGGAAGAAAATATGTGCAAAACACATCAGGTAAATAACTTGTATCCAAAATATATCAAGAACTTTTAAAATTCAACAATAAGTGTTTTTGTTTTCTTTGAGTTAGTAGTAAGTAGTAGAATTAATGATTCATACAGTATTTCTATTTTGGAAACAACTCAATTTTTAAAAATAAGCCAAAGATATGAAGACACCCCACCAAAGAACATATATCAATAACAAATAAGCATATGATAAGACATTCATCATAAGTCATTAGGGAAATGTAAATTAAAACCATAATGAGATGCCAACATACAACTATTAGAATGGTTAAAATCCAAACCAAGGACATCAAAGCTACTAAAGTTGTGGAGCAACAGGAACTCTCATTTATTGGTGTTCATGGAAAAGTCCCACACAGTCATATCCTCTCTAGCAAGGTTTCAACACTTCAGAATTTACTCTTCTTATCATACTAAACATACTCTTATCATAAGAGATAGCAATCACAATCCTTGATATTTACTCAGATGAGTTGAAAACATCTACCAACACAAAAACCTCACAGAGATATTTATATCAACTTTATTTATAATAACTGAAACTTGGAAGCAACCAAGATGTACTTAGTAGGCAAATGGATAAACTGAGTATATTAATATGATAGAATGTTAGCAATAAAAAGAAATGAGCTCTCAAACCACAAAAAGACAATAAGGAGGAATCTTAAATGCAAATTGCCAAGCAAAAGATGGCAATCTGTAAAGGTTACATATTGTATGATTCCAACTATAAAGCATTCAGGAAAATATCCGTCTATGGACAGAGTAAAAGATCAATGGTGGCCAGGGACTTGGGGGAAGGAAAAAAGAGGGATGAATAGTTGGAGCACAATAAATTTTTAGGGCAGTGAAATTATTCTTTATGATACTGTAAATGGTAGACACATGATATTTAAATGCATGAATTTTATACGCATTTATAAAAATCTAACTACAACACAAAGAGTAAACCCTAAAATAAACTATGAACTTTTATATTAGCTCATCATTTTTAACAAATGCAACACGCTATTGCAAGATATTAATAATAGGAGAAACCAGGGAGGGAGGCAGTATGTGGTAACTCTCTGTACTTTCTACTCAATTTTTTTATAAATCTAGAATTGCTCTAAAAATGAAGTCTATTAATTAAAAAAGACATGAAAATTCTGACTTGATTTCTTGCCCAGAGGAAAGTCATTCTACCCCTGAAAGGAAATAAGCTACATAAGTCAAAGAGTCAATCAGTAGCTCTTCTCAGGAGGCAGATTTAAATTTGTTCGTGTGGTCAAAATTGCATAATTGAAGCCCCAAAATTATGTTTTTAAAACTTAATAGGCCTCTGACAAAAAAATGGCTTACTTTTGGTTCTCCCAACATCTTTAGCATATCAACAAACTGCCTCATCAGAGTGCCTTACATCTACACTCCTAGCACTGGGTAGTGGTGTGAGTTGAAGGGAAAGGCAGACCTCATAGAACAATCATAGTTGAAGCATCCTTGGGCATGTGGAATGATGAAATACAGAAAAGCAGAGACAAGCCTAAGATCAGTGGGACAGAATAAACAGGAGACCCACATAAATATAGTCAAGCTGATCTTTGACAAGGACCTTTGACAAGCACCTACTATGTGGCATGTCATTTCATCTCTCCAGTGTATATTTCTGATATTTTATAAAGAGTTGCCAAATGAAGTTACACAAACATTTGTAATTGAACTAGGTCAAAATCATTGTAGTGATTCCCTTTGAAAGTTAGGGAAGTATTAAAACAAAGGACGAGCACTTCAGAACATTATAGACTAATTCATTAACAGATTATGTTAATGTTATTGCCCACAGCTGTTTCAGTGGAGTAGTTTTTGGCAATGGTGCTAGCACCCTACAAAGTAAAAATAACAAAAAAACAAAAACTGAAATGTACAAACCCATTAAAGTTTCAGAAAGGCACTGGAAGGCTTTTATATTTTATAGACTATGTGATGCAAAATTTGATTAGTTTAGCACTAAATTATTCATATTCTATATAATTCTTCACTGAAACACCAAAAGCACACCTTGGATAAATTTCAATGAACATTTTCTAATTTTAAAAAGATAACCAAAGGCATCAACTGTACATTGTGCTAATAAGATGTCACCATTGGGCACCTTAACCAATAAAGCTCTGGAGGCAATTTTTTTTCTAGTCAAGAAAGTGACTTTAAGTCAAATAAACAATAACTTTTATGAATCAGGGGAAGTCATGGTTTATGGTTTGGCATGGTTTATGTGCCTCAGGCTCAGAGACGTTTATAAGATGCATCTGTGCCTAATCGTACCTGACATAATTACTAAACACATTGTTACAGGTACTATCAATAAAACAAAACTGGGAAGTTTCCAGGATTCTTATCCTTTTTTCCCCTGAGCAGGAAAACCTCCCATGAATTCTCCAGCTCCTTAAATACAAGCATTTAGGTGTGACCGTATTGCTGAGTTCTAGACATAGGAATAAACGTCAATGGAAATATATGCCACTGCAAGACCTGACCCTAAGACATCTCACAGCAGTTCCCCTCTGACTTTTTCCCCTTATGGCTGGCTGAAATACAGGCAGTGTATTTCAACCCTGTAGAGACCTTGGAAGCTACATATTAAAGATGCCAGAACCCCCATCAGCCAGGTCCCTGGATAGCGACATGGAGGAACACCACCATGTCAACACTGACACACAGTACACTTAGCAAGAAATAAATCTCTCTTGGCTTGAGCCACTGTACAGATTGGGATCTATTTGTGACAGCAATTAGCCTAATCTAACTAACACGCTGTCCAATATGTGGAGGACCTAAATTTAGTCATGCCCACTTGCGTTTGGTATTCTTAGAGCTTGATTCCTTAGAGAGCATACTCAAAGAGCTAAAACATCTCTAGCTACTTGAGATAGTTCTCCCCTAAGCTTTGCAAGTAGAGGAAATCTGGATTTTTGCACTGTCAAGTCTAAATGCTCCCTGCAGACCTCCTCCTCAATATCTTCCCCATTTTCTCTGTCCAACTACAGACCAACTCTCTTTATCCCCACTTCCAATTTAAGCCCTTTTCTTCTTCTGCCATAACCAGCAATGTTTTACTGATACGGCTCTTCTTACCTGGTATTCTGAAATGGAATTCATTTGCCTCATTTAACCTGAACAACTGGTAATGTTTTATGATATACTTTTCATCACTTCTGAGCTTATGTAAAGAAAAAGAGGACATTTTGTTCTCTCCCAGAGTATATCCCTGGGTTCAACAGTATACAGGGCAACAGTGCACAGATTACAGCTACACTGACAGGAGGAAAAAAGAGATGGGAAAGTTGGACAGGGAATCCGACTGGCTCACTAGCATGACCAGTTAGCATCCCAGGTGAGTGACACTACCATGGTTCTTCTGCTACCATACATTAAATATAATAAGCTAGGTTTAATCTAATAAAGATTTACAAAACACCTGCTACATGCTAAAAATCGACAGTTAAATCAGATACCAAAAAGGAGAAGGCAAAATACTTTCCCACTATAGGCTTGTGGCCTAGTGAGAGACACACGTCATTCACAAAAACATTTACATTACAGGATAGTAAATGATTAGGAGCCAATATAGATTGTATAGACAATACATGCCTCAGGCAGGTCAAAGATGAAGAGATCACTGTGAAGTGCATCTGTCAAAACACACTTCAAGAAGCCATAGGAAAGGGGCACCTGGGTGGCTCAGTGGGTTAAGCCTCTGCCTTCGGCTCAGGTCATGATCTCAGGGTCTTGGGATCAAGCCTGCATTGGGCTCTCTGCTCAGCAGGGAGCCTGCTTCCCCCTTCTCTCTCTGCCTGCCTCTCTGCCTACTTGTGATCTCTCTCTCTCTCTCTCTCTCTCTCTCTCTCTGTCAAATAAATAAATAAAATCTTTACAAAAAAAAGAAGAAGAAGAAGAAGAAGAAGAAGAAGAAGCCATAGGAAAGGGACAAATACTGAACCACATCTGATCCAACTTTTCCTGTACCCTACACAGTTTATTTTTGCCTCCACTCTACACAACAGCATGCATAATTATATCAAGTGCCAGGAACTAGAAAAGCCTCCCCTCTGTTGACAGGTATAGTTTATGTGGAAAGGAGAATGTCAGAGATTCAAAGAGTATGCGCTCTGGCCGGCTCTTATCTTCATTATGAGTTATCCCTTGGGCAAAGCTATAAAAAAGTACATCACTTACATATCTGAAACCTAATGAAATGGCATGTTTTTAAAAGGTCAGGATGCCAGAATGCATACAACTATTGTGTTAAATTCACTTTTTTAAAAAAGGGACCTTAAATTCTTTGCAGAAAATCATAATTAAATGCTACATAGAACATGACTGAGCCCCTGAAAAATGTTATGAAAAATTTCATTCTAACAAAATCCCAGAGGTCTGAGGTAGTGTATCTTGTTTCAAGTATCTTTCATTCTTAAAGAATTTCCTTTTCAGTTATAAAGTCTGACTTAGCACAATGTTTTAGATCAATAACAGCTCAAAGCTAAATATAAGGATTTGGGTGGAATTATAGGAATTATAGTACTTAGCTCACAGCTACTCATCTATTTTTGCTCTACTAAAGTGTCCACACTTGACTTAGAATGTATTTCATTTGGATGACTGCTTCTTAACTCTGAGCTCTTTCCAAGGGAACCCAAGGTCTCCTGTATAACTTCTCAAAAGGCAAAAAAATGATGTGTGGAATGCTATTAAGATATTCAGTTTAGGAAACAGGTTGTCAAACCCAAAGCTTGGAGGTTGACCTCCTCAATGCTTTGTCAAAAAATGGATTATCAAAAAATAAAAAAACAATCATTATTTTTGACAGTTTCAGATTTTAAGTCAATCCATCATAATTTGGTTATTATTATTGGCATTATTTTTTAAATTTTAATTCCAATGTAGTTAACATAGTGTTATATTAGTTTCAGGTGTACAATACAATACAATGATTCCATATATTCCTCAAAGGATTGGTGTAATATTTTTTTTTAAATATTTTATTTATTTATTAGAGAGAGAGAGAGAGAGCATGAGCACAGGCAGACAGAGTGGTAGGCAGAGGCAGAGGGAGAAGCAAGCTCCCCGCTGAGCAAGGACGCTGGGATCATGACCTGAGCCGAAGGCAGCCGCTTAACCAACTGAGCCACCCAGGCATCCCTGGTGTAATATTTTTAATATAAAAATGATTCAGGTCTCTACTTAGAATTAAATTATATATGCCACATCTCTACTAATATCTAGGATGTCTCACTCCTTTACTCTTCTTAATAGTATGCACATCCTAACAAACTCCCACCTCTAATTCAAGAGTCATTTCAAAGTATGACCTCTTTGGGGAGGTCCCTCAGACTAAAGAAACCATTCTAAACTCTGAAGTCACCTGATATTTTGCATGTTTCTTCATTTGGACAAATAATATTGCTTTATATTTGCGCATTTTTTCACTAGACTTCCTCGAAAAAAGGATTGCTTCTTACTCCCTTTTGCTTTCCAGTACCCATTAAATAGTTAAATATAGAGTAGGAATTGAATACATATTTTTAAAGAAATGTATAAATGAGTGAAACTAAATTCTTAAATTACCTCTACCCTTAGTCATAATCAACATATTTAGCATCCTTTCCAGCCACAGCAGTCTGGAGGAAAGATGGATTAGAAAATTTTACCTTCGTGAATTCAATTATTTATTTTTCCACTCACCTGTTTAGTAAATGTATTTTAGTGCCCAACATATGCCAAGCACTATCATAGGAGCTAAAGAAAAAGTCTTGGGTTTTGATGTTTAAGTTCATTTCTGAATTGTTTCATATATTTAAATATTTGCAAAGCGTGTCACTGCCAAGTAGTCAAGCAGTACCTAAGCAATGTTATGGTTGCAGCTGCAAGGCTGGCTTGTCACACTTCCACAAATTCCTTCAGTAAGGAAACAAGGAGTCCAAATGGAATTAAATAGTTTATTACTTTCAGCAATAGTACCATCTTGCCATTGATCCCAAGCTCCAGTCTACATGGTGATGTGACTAGAGCTAGGTATTGCCTGCACACACACTGGGAATGCATTACAAGAGGAAAACCCTTGGATCTGGAGACTCTCATCTTCTATCAGGACTATTAGAAAATCTGCCCACAATCCCCTCTGAAAAGAGGGGTTGTCTCTATTACCCTGGAATATAAGCAAATATCTCTGGGGAAAAGAGGAAGGTATCTTCATCTTTAATGTGGGGAATATAAATAAATTTGTGCCAGAGTCACTGGCCCCATCTTTCCAAGACATCTGTTTATACAAACATCTCTGAAAAATAGGTGTGGAGCATTTCGCTGATAATACCTAGACATGTAGAGATCTGAGATTTATGGAGAAGTATCTTCCAAATTTATGGCATATTATAATTATATATATTTTTAAGTAACATTGTTATATACCTCTTTTAAATTTATCTAATGTATAATCTAAATAGTGCAAATATGATACCCACTGTCATCTATTTAAAAATTATACAAACTCTTATAGAAGAGATTTTAATTATTATTTTCCTCCTTGATTTCATATTTTCATTCCATTTCTAACACAAAATTTACCCATTATAACTTTAAACCTGAAAATATTTTATTAATGATTCTATCATGCTTATTTGTAACAAATTAATTTTGTTAGATCCTATGGCCATAATATTCTAAGGGTTAAAAATACTCTGAAATTATCATTGTAATCATACTACTACTATATGATTATAATAAAATTCTAAATAAACATTAATACAAATAAAGTTAAAATTATATTGGACATGCACTTTTGAAGAGAAGAATGAAACTTTAACAATTAGTCCATGTATCCATATAGTGAGTGTCATCCATTGTTAGATAAAGCATGTTCAAGACCAGTTCTATTCTGATATTTCCATATCTCATAAATATATAAAATCTTACATATATAAAAATTAAACTTAATAGAAAGAGTTGTAAGCTGGGGCTCCTGGGTAACTCAGAGGGTTAAGCCTCTGCCTTCAGCTCGGGTCATGGTCTCAGCGTCCTGTGATCGAGCCCCACATCAGGCTCTCTGCTCAGTGGGGACCCTGCTTCCCCCTCTCTCTCTGCCTGCCTCCTGCCTACTGGTGATCTCTCTCTCCATGTCAAATAAATAAATAAATAAAATCCAAAAGAAAAAAAAAAAGAAAGAGTTGCAAGATGGAAACCACATACTGATTTACAAACAGTTTCAATGATCTATGTGCTTACAAGTATTTAAATTTTTTAAAAGAAAATAATTAGAAACCTCATGACTTACAAAAGATTTGTTACCTGATAACCATCCAAAATGTTTTTTTTCATTTAAATATCTTTTTATTTTTTATTTTTTTAATTTTTAATTTCTTTTCAGTGTTCCAGAATTAAGTGTTTATGCATCACACCCAGTGTTCCATGCAATTCGTGCCCTCCATAATACCCACCACCAGGCTCACCCAACCTCCCACCCCCCACCCCTCCAAAACCCTCATATTGTTTTTCAGAGTCCACAGTCTCTCATGGTTCATCTCCCCCTCCGATTTCCCCCAACTCCCTTCTCCTCTCCATCTCCCTATGACTTCTGTGTTATTCCTTATGGTCCACAGATAAGTGAAAACATATGATAATTGATTCTCTCTGCTTGACTTATTTCACTCAGCATAATCTATTCCAGTCCCATCCATGTTGATTCAAAATGGTTTTAATGATTTATCAGCTCACAGTTATTTAAAAGAAAAAAAATGGAAACTACATGACTTGCAAAAGGATTTGTTACATATTCATTAAAGTATTTAATTTTCAAAATATAACTGTGTAACAAAGGCTTAATCTACCAAATCTAGGTTGTGTAAATCCTTAGTAATTCAAAGAAAGGTTTGTCCCTTCCCCTGCTCCTAGAACGTAACCTCTTTGCCCATGGAATATCCTGCCTGGTAAGAGTGTTTTTGTTCACCTGGGAAATGTGGGCCATTCTAGATAGTCTATACTAACAATACTACTTGTGTTGTGGACCTTGAATTATTCAATACCAGCTTGACCCCTTAATGGGGCTGGATACTAAGATCAGGCAGGCAGGCAGCCTTGCCTACATAACTAATCCCCAATAAAAACCCTGCACACAAAGCCTTGGGTGAACATTCCTTGGCAATGCTCCATAAGAGTTATCACTCATCACTACTGGAAAGACAGAGTTCTACATATTTCACATATTTCAGTATAACACATATTTCAGTAACATTTAACAAGCGACTGTTAATTAGACCTACTACTCCTCACTTTGAGATATTATAGTCATGAAATCTAAAATTAGACAAAATTGTGTTTTAAAACACCCTTGTAAAATAAAACCTTGCACAATGGACTTTTCTTCTTTAAATAAATATCAAAGTATGCATGCCAAATTTTATTTTTCTAGATTTCTCACAGTACCCTAAAAATGTGACAGATGAACTGACAAATTGATTCTAGAATATTAGCATATGGACATCAAAAAGAAAGAAATTAATCTTAATTAAACAGGGAACATAGCATTTTAGAAACATTTTGTCATAGATATCTACCTAAGTAGAAATGTTTTTTAAAGCATATACCACATGATGCAAAAGGACCTAGAAAGTAGTAAATCACTGACTTCACACAAGTTGTTGTAATAATTATTATGGTTAAGTACATTATTTACAACAGAACTCACATATAATCCTACAACCAGCTTGGTTAATTAAAATCCCATAAGTAATGGAAGAATAAATGAGTATTTAGGAAATAAACAAGAAAAGCGGTTGATGAGTGATATGAGTAAATTTGTGCAGGTAACCTAAAAATGAATACGCATTTACACTCTCAAATGATTTTCTGGAAACATTTAATGAACGTGTATCTCTTGTAATTTAAATGATGAAACTATCATACTCTAATTGAGCTCTGACACATTCTCCTTTTTAGCTCTTATCTGTTGCAGGTAAATCTCTTCCTGATTATATTCATGCCAACCATGCAATTCAAGTGGAAACTAAGACCTGAAAGTGTAAAACTGCTCCTCAAGCTCTTTCTCATTTCTGAGAAATGATGACAGTGGCAAAAGCAAACTGCATTGCAAAATGTACTTCCCAACATTTTCCAAATCTTGAAATTCTATTACTGAGTTCTATGGATAGGTACATATACAAGATGTGTAACCTTGCCGTGATTTTGTCACTTAGATGAAGTAAAATCTGCTGCTGTCACTATTTCTTTGGGGCTCTCTTTGTCCTGTTCTTATGATACATTTTCCCAGGTGGAACACATTCTGTGACAAGAGATCACGGGGTCCAAGCAGAAAAGTTCTTAAAAATTTACCATTCCTATTGCCCAATAATATTATATACTGTATCTGAACTCAAATTATCTCAGCATTGATCAAAATATCCATTCCTAATCCCATTAACAAAAATATATCTAGATTGGAAAAGACATGAAACACTACAAGGTCATGGTGACTTGACCATCCAGAGCTTCACAAGATTCTAGTTCTCCCAAGATATAGTAGCTCTATTCCTCCCAGTTCTGTCTTCTTAAAACAAAAACACTGTAGATGTAACACCACAAACAAGCAAAGGAAGATGCTGAAATCTATAAAAAAGAGAGATAGCCTAAGGGACCTGGGGAATCTAAGCAACAACTTAGTGAGTTCCCTGGGTCTCTTTGGTCCTTTCTCCTTTATCCCAGATATAGAACACTAAGCCTCCAATTCAGGACCACCAACAGGAACTGATCTTTTTTTAAACTCTAAGCAAAGCCTGTTTATACCACACATTTTCTACCAACTGTTATTTATTCTAGAGGAGACGTCTGTGTGTGTTCATGTTTGAAGAACTGCTGACACTCAGAAGACATCAGCAAGAACACAGAAGTTAGCTCTTCATTTCCCATTTGAAAAACAATCACAAAGTATGTTTCTGTCTAGACCAGCAGTTCCTGGTGTTGGTTTGCAAGCCCCAGGGGAGCTTTCAAGTTGCAATCTGAAACGGTCTCAGAAAGCAGAAGGCAGAGAGAAACTAAAGAAAGAAGCAGGCCACTCCCAGGTTGATAGGTGGCTTTTAGAAAGCAAATTGGACTTACATACAAGATTATCTTTGGTGGCAACACGGTGAGTTGATCCTTGTTTCCACCCACCAAACCTTAAAAGTTTATATAGAGGTCTTAACTACATTTAGTCATGTATACCATGTAGGTTTTTAATACCACATCACTTTCTCAAAGCTATGTCTTTGGAGCACCTTTTAGAACAGGAAACACAAGGAGAACTGATATTCCAAGAACAGGAGAAGGGATGAGGAGCTTCTGGGTACCCAGGTCCCACTCACAAGTCAACCAGCAGTCATGTCTTTTCGATGACCTCCCTCAACAACAAAACTCTATCCTTGATCATAATCTCCCAAAGAACTGGTTTAAATAGATTGCTGCTGCTCATCCCCAACATTTCTAACTTAGTACATAATCTGGGATGAGGCCCAAGAAAGTTAATACAATGTAGTAAAGGTAATACCAGTGATACTGGTTTGAAGACTACTGTTTGAGAACCACTGGTCAAAACCAAGCACTCTCAATCTAACTGTAAAGTTAATATTCTCCCATTGACAGTATAATTTAGTCTGGAATTCCTGGATATAAATGTACTTATTATGGAAAATATCATTTAATGTGTATCCTGCAGGGAAAAAAGATGTGATCCTCTGAGTGAATAATATGGTTTTACCAGGAAGGTAGAGAATATTTCTACTGTCTACCATTTTAAGAAGAGATAGGCTTGGGAGCAGGACATGGGCATATGGAAGGCAAGCCACAGATTATAAAGTATGGGGAAGCACTAGGACAGATCCCCCTCCTTGAATGTCATGGCTATTAGAAGATGAATGCAGAAAGTATAGAGATGATCTCCTGAAGTCATAAAAGTTAGTCTTATTTAGAAGGCTGGGTGAGTAGAACCACAGTCTGGAAAAAAGAAATAATAGCAGAATTTCTGGTGTTAGAGAGTTAACCCCTATGTAAGGAAAGAAGACAGTGGTTTTGGATCTGTGAAGTGACCAAAATACTGATCTTGTCTCAACACTACCAGGAACCATGAGAGCAGCTTAGCACTAAAGTATTATACATCTTCAAAGAACACAACAGACTCTGGAGGACTCTGGATTATTCAGTGATTCCATACTAATTCCACAACAGCAGGACCAAACTCAAAAGTCAAGCCCACCACAAAGCAAGAGATGCCATGGCCTTAGATTCATAAGACCCTAAGGTTCCTTCTTGTTGGTGCAAAAATATGAACTGCTCTGTGGCTGTGTGAGACTCTGAAGTTCTTAGGTAAATTCAGGGTAAGAGGAAACCCCAAGAGGAAGATTCTAGGTTTTCTGATAGATAAGGAAGATGGGTACTGAAGTGATTAATTGAAAAAATTAAGGAGATGTGACCAAATTGGTCTTCTGAATTAGTGGAGCATTTCATACCAATTACATGGTGGTTGTTAAATTAATTCCCTGTGGCTGGTTGGCTCATTGGTTAAATCATGATGCTAAGAAAGAATGGAAAGGAGATTTAATTTTGCAGTTGAAAAGACTGGTTTTGCTCGTGTCCACAGACTCTGGAATTTCCCCCTCACACTAAAATGCCAGGCATTGTACAAAAGTGTGGTGATGATCCAAAACAGGAATATGAAGAGATCATGGTTGATGAGCACAAATTTATTACCGTAGTACCACGGCTGGCATAAAGAGCTTAAAGATTGTGACTGATGCCAGTGGGCAGCAGTATCATTTTGGTATTCCAATTACAGTACTATTTGAAAAAAGAGCTCTGTCTTGGCAGAAATGTCATGTGCACTCTTACAGAGATCCTTGAAATTCATTTAACAAATTTATTATGTACCATACACTACCTATACTAAGTGATTGACTGTATTCTCCATTTAATCCTTATAACAACTATATGAGATAGGTATTAGCTTCCAATTACAGATGTAGGAAGCATGGTTTGAAGAGATTATGCAATTTAATTTGATTAAACTTGAAATTTTTTTCTAAAAAAGGGATCTGACTTATTAGGATATGCTAGCAAAACAAGTTAAGTTTTATCTATTTAATATGGGTTCCATCAGCAAAAAAAGCATGAAAAACCAAAGTCAGAACTTTGTCAAAATTATGCTCATGTAATTATAAATTAACATTATGCCTTATGAGTCCCTCTGGAACTCTTTGGAGTAGTTTAACCTAGGTCTCCAAACCTGTATGTATATGAAGTTTTCCTGGAAAAGTTTTTTTTTTTTTTTTTAAATGTAGTTTCCCCAAGTCTACTCAAGAATGTAAATCTATATATTATTGAAACTAACCCCAAGGTTTTCTGACACACAGCCAAGTTTAGAAACCACAAATGTATTCTGGTTTTTGTCCCAAAGAGCTGGAATAAGCCAATGTAAAGAAAGGTGACTTTGGTAATACAGCAGAAGTGGTAGGTTGAAAAGACTTCCTGCTTTAAATCACATACATATTAGGTAGATTATCACAAAGAGGCTTTTTAAAAAATATTTACAGAAGAATAAAACAGTAAAGTATGCAAAACATAAGCATAAACTCAATGAATTTTTATAAACTGAACAAAACCATGTAAATAGCACACAGATCAAGAAATAGCATATTATACCATCCCAGGAGACATTTATACTCCCTTCCTGTCACTGCCCTGACCCACTTCATCCCAGGTAACCACCACCTGACAAAATAGCATAAATGAGGTTTGCCTAGCTTTGTGTCTTTATAAATGAATCATACAGTACATCTTTGCTATCTAGCTTCTTTAACTGTTATAAATGTCTTGATCTCATTGCTGTATAGAATTCCATAATTTATCTTACAACAATTTAGTTATCCATTATATGTTTAGAAGACATTTGTGTAGTTCCCAGTTCTTAGCTTTTACCAAAAGTATTGCCATGAAAACTCACATACAGGCCAGTAGGTGAAAATATATACTTACTTCTGTTGGTCATATACCTACAAGTATAAATACAGGATCAGAGGAATAGTTGTTTTAGTTTCAATACACACTGCCAGTTTCACAAACCGATTGCACTGATTTATATTCCCACCACAGCAAAGGAGAATACCAATTGCTCCATATATGAGTAAATACTTAGTATTTTCTGTCTTTTTTATTTAAGCAAATTTAGTCATGCAGTGATGTATCATTCCAGTTTTGATTTTTATTTTCTTAATGGATCATGAAATAAATTATCCTTTTAATGTTTACTGGTACTTGAATATCCTCTTTTGTGAAGTTCCTGCTGCTTTTTTTGTGCCATTGGATTATCTCTTTTGTTTTTATTAACTTCTAGAAGTTCCTTATAAATTCTGGGTATAAGAAGTCCTTATTTGAAGCTTCTGGGGAAGACAGCAGAGTAAGAAGATCCCATGCTCACCTTATCCTACAGATACAACCAAATAACAGCCACATCATTGTGAATAACCCAGAAAACAAACCAGATTCTCCACAGCTAAATGTAGAGAAAAACCCACAGCTAAATGTAGAGAAAACAAACCAGATTCTCCACAGCTAGACGTAGAGAAAATGTAGGAAAATCAGAGACATAGTTGGGAGCCAAATGGACTCATGGGACTATCTCAAGGAGCAAAGGACAACAAAGGCTCGCAGAGGGGAAGAAAACAGACCCTCACACCAGGCCCCTCAGGCACAGGGAACCCACATAGGGAAGACAAGTCCCTATTACACTTGGCTTAGAAAACTTGAGGGCCAAAATTTCATGAGTTCTTACATCATCAGGACTTAATATGTGGAACTTTAAAAATCAGTGGACTTGGGCTCTGGGAGAGCCAGGAGGGCTACAGAAAACTGAGTCCCTAATCTTAAAGATGGGGTATGACCAAGAGTCCCATGGAGATGCAACACAGAAGCAGCAATTTGAAAATGACTGGGATATACAGAAGGGAGATTTGTGTATTAATCTCAAAGCATGTGCTGGAGGGGCAGGGATCACTGGGGGACTTCTCCAAGAACAAAAGACCTGGTAGGCACCATTGCCCTCCCTTAACCCACCCCCCCAACAGTCAACATATACAGACAACTGCAGGAACCAGCACACCACGAATACTCTCCACCTAACTTATCAACAGCACACCCTGCCACACACACTTATGCAGATCTGGCTTCTCCAGCCAGGCCTTTTTTGCAGCTCTCCTGCCACACCGACCCACACATCTTGCTGGCACAGTGTGCCCTGCACCAGTGCTCTCCTATAAACTTCCCCCTCCAATATGTCCTTGGCCAGAGCTCATCCAAAATAATGTCACAAGCCTGGCAGTGTGAAAGCCCTGACAGGGGCCAGCATCACTCCAAAGTTCTCCTGCCCTGGGGAAAGGGGGAGATATCCATACAAGTCAACCTGAATACAGCCCCTGCAATGGGCTAGAGGCAGTGCAGGACCTACCCACCAATAAGACCTTCTCAGGGGACAACACAGGGAAAGCACTCTTTAATTTCATGCTATTAAATCTGTGGGAAACATCTGGTTTTACTCAGCTCAAATCCAGCAAGGCCCCAGACTGAACCACACTAAAAACATAGGGACCAAAGCCTACCAAAAACAGTGAGAACCACTGTAGATGACCAGACTGAAAGAAAAAGTGGCTCAGCCACAATAGTAAGATGCACACAATATATATAGAGGACACCCCAAGCGCCAGGTTCTAGTGACAGAGTACATTTCACTGCAGGGATTTACAGGACATCTTCTTCACAAGGCTAGTACCATCAAGCCTAATAACATTCATATTATAGGCACTCCAGAAGAAGATAGAGAAAATAGGGCAGAAAATTTATTTAAAGAAATAATAGCTGAAAATGTCCTGAATTGGGGGAAGGAAACAGAAATCCAGATCCAGGAGGCACAGAAAGCCCCCAACAAAATCAATCTAAGGAAGTCAACATGAAGACATATAATAATTAAAATGGCAAAAAGCAATGATTAGGACAGGTTTTTAAAAGCAGTAAAAGAAAAGAAAACAGTTACGTACAAAGGAAACCCCATAAGGCTATCAGCTGATTCTTTAGCAGAAACTTTGCAAGCCAGAAGATAATGGCATGATACATTCAAACTGCTGAAAGAATAAACTTGCAACCAAGAATATTCAATCACTGAGCATCTCCCTTCAGCTCAGTTCATGATCTTAGGGTCCTGGGATTGAGCCCCGTATTGGTCTCCCTGCTCAGCAGGAAGCCTGCTTCTCCCTCTCCCTCTACCTGATGCTCCCCCTGCTTGTGCTCTCTGTCAAATAAATAAATAAAATCTTAAAAAAAAAGAATATTCTACCAAGCAAAGCTACCATTAAGAATAGAAGGAAAAATAGTTTTCCAGACAAAGAAAAGCTAAAGGAATTTATAGCTATTAAACCAGCCCTACAAGAAATATAAAAGGGGATTCTGAGTGGAAAACAGCCCTACAAAAAATGTGAAAGAAAGACCACAAGTATGAGTAAGAGAAACAGGAAACCCAAAAGTAATAAAAATAATTATATATGTAAAAATCAGTCAAGGGACTCACAGAATAAAAGGTAGTTAAGTACAATACCATATACTTAAAACAGAGGGGGAAAGGAATAAATAATGGATTCACACATAAGCAACCACCAACTTAAGATAGATAACTATATGCAAATGTTGTATACAAACATAATAGTAACCACAAATCAAAAGCTAGTAATAGATATGCAAAAATTAAAGAGAAAGGGATACAGGTATATCACTAAAGAAAGTCAACTAATCATGAAAGAAGAGAATGAGGGAAAAAAGGAACTGAGAAGAACTACAAATACAACCATAAAACAAGTAATAAAATGGCTAAATACATACCTATCAATAATTCCTCTGAATGTAAATGGATGAAATATTTCAATCAAAAGATATAGGGTCCTGAGTTAAATCCAACTTGGTCATATTAGTTTAAGTTATTTATACATTGCTTGAATATGTACTCACTTTTCAAGGATATTTAAAATGTCCCCACAATTTTCTTTTCTTTGACTATACTCATCTAATGATTTATATTGATCATATTAATGTAATAAAGTATTGGGAAAACTTTTCAAATATTTAATTTTTAAGAATAATATGTGTATGACAGAAATATTGCTTTCAGAAAATCACCTAAACCTGCTAATATTTTGATATGTAAATTTTAACTACTATTCAATTTTTAATGGATATAAATATATGGAAATTATTTTTAACTCAGGTTTGATAAATTCTACTTTTCTAGAATATTTTCCATTTTTTCTGTTATTAATTTATTGCCACAAAGTTGTTACCATTGTTCTCTTATTATATATGAATCTATGAGTTATGTCCCCTGTTTTATTCCTAACATCATTTTATAAGTCTGAGTTTTTAAGTTGATAGGTCGTGGTTACTGTGTAAATCACTAAAGCATAGAAATTAAATATAAAAATTGCAGATGTGAAGAAGAAAAATAAATAGGATGGAAGAAAATAATCACCCTAAAAGAAAGAGTGAGAGGAGAAAATGGGATCCAACAGAAAGTTTAGACAAGTAGAAATCACACAATAAAGTACAAATATAAACCCAGGTATGTTGTTATAAAAATAAACATGAACATATTAAGCTCAGAAAGCTAAGCACTGAAGCTGAGACATAAGGAAAAGAATAAGAATAAATCTGAAGTATATGGAAGAATATAATAAAGATAAGAGCAAAATTAGTATTAGTAGAATATAAAATGAGTGAACAGCAAAGTTTAAAAAGGTAAATATTAGTATTCTAAAAAGACAAATAAAACAGACAAAACTCTGTTGAAGTTACCAGGAAAAAAAGAGAAGTCACAAATGAACACATTTGGAATAAAAAGGGTTAATTACAGATAATGTAAAAATTTTAACGTAAGAGGATTCTATTAATAGACTAAACATGAAAATACAGATGAGATGTCAAAATACAAATATAGATGACTTTTAAAACCTGCTCAAGAAAAAATAGAAAGCCCTTCTATTTCCATAAAACATTACACAATTTGAATAAGAAGTTTATAACATGTCTGTGTCCACAAAGAAAGCAACAGACCCAGCTAGTCCAATAGGTGAGTCCCAGCAAACTTTCAAGAAATAGATAATTCCAGGGGTGCTGGGGTGATTCAGACAGTTAAGCATCTGCCTTCAGCTCAGGTTATGATTCCTGGGTCCTGGGATCAAACCTGGTATCAGGCTCCATGCTCAATGGGGAGTCTGCTTCTCCCTCTGCCTCTCTCCCTGGCTTCTGCTCTCACTCTCACTCACTCTCTCTCAAATAAATAAATAAAATCTTTTTTTTTTTTAAGATACAGATGATTCCAATTTTCCAAACTTTCCCAAGAGTTTTATAAGAGTCCCAACTTCTGGAATTGTTTATGAGGCTAAATGGAACTAGATACCACAAACAGACAAGTACAATATGAGAAAAGAAAATCATTCACTAATCTTACTCAAGAACACATATCCAAATCATAAATAAAATATAGACAAACCAAAGCTGAGTTATTTAAAAAAAAATAATACCTCATAGATAAGTTTGTTTGTTTTTTTACACAGGAATGCAAAGCTGGTTTTTTTTAACTTTTTAAAAATTTTTAACTTTTTAAAAATCGAATTAATTGACTTTATCACATTAACAGATTAAAGCAGAAAAGAATATGATCTTATCAATAATGAAGGAACATCATTCAATAAAACTCAATATACTTTATGATAAACCAACATATAAACCAAAAAAATTATCTGGTAAAATAAGGAAATAACTTAATAAAATGGTAACAAGGTATTTTCAAAACTATACAGCAAACATCAGAAATACGGCTAGAATTGGGGTCAGAGGCTTTTATCATGTGGGTTAAGCTGAAAACTTTGAAATTTTCAGAAATATTGTAGAGAACACTGAAGGCTTTCAACAGATCCTATGTTGATTTTGAAAAGACATTTCTATGGAATGTGCTAGAAGGAAATACGATTATAGGTAACAGTCTGAAATCTAGTGATTGAATTGTTATGTGTGAATGAAATGCAGTGGGAATGGTAGGTTTGGAAAGGAAAGGAGTAAGAGATTCTCAAACAAAGTAAGACTGTAAAGTGTTTCCTGGGAAGGGAGGAAGAGCAGAAGTCACTACAATGTTTAGATTTATGGAGTGGATCCTGGGAGGATGGGTGAGTCTCACTACATGGAGCAGCAACATACAAATGGAAATACGCTTTAAGCAACTGTATGCACAAGTGTAAGGCTCAGCAGAACAGGGGTAGGTAACTATATGCCTGATGCCATTAATTTAGGTCAATTATATGATGTCATCAAAAGTAAAAGTACAGAGGTACTATTAAAAGGTAGAAAAAGAATTCAAAAAGAGGAACACAAAAACTGGAAATGAAGATCCAGGGAAATGAGAGAACCAACGACTTGTCATTAAGTCTTAAGAAGAAACTGCTCAACATTGTAAAATACTACAAAGCTTTAAATCCCCTTTGTTGGGGCACCTGGGTGGCTCAGTGGGTTAAGCCTCAGCCTTTGGCTCAGGTCATGATCTCAGGGTCCTGGGATCGAGCCCCGCATCAGGCTCTCTGCTCAGAGGGAAGCCTGTTTCCCCCTCCCCCTCTGCCTGCCTCTCTGCCTGCTTGTGATCTCTCTCTCTCTCTCTGTCGGATAAATAAGTAAAATCTTTAAAAAAAAAATCCCCTTTGTTGCCTCCTATTCACCAATCATACATCATCACATCACACAAGATCTTCTGCGAAGACCATTAATGTATATAAGTGATTGAGTACTATCGGACTGGGTCAAGAAAAAAGTAGCTGTTTATTCCCAACTCTACCTTGTCTTAATAGAAAGCTAGTTAGGGGTGCCTGGATTGTGCAGTTAGTTAAGCATCTGACTCTTGGTTTTCGCTCAGGTCATGATCTGAAAGTTGTGAGATCAAGCCCCGCATCAGGCTCCACTCTCAGTGAGAAGACTGCTTAAGGTTCTCTGTCTCTGTCCCTCCCCCGACTCATACGCACACACTCTCTCAAATAAATAAATAAGACAAAAAAAAAAAAAAAAAAAAC
>NW_019154134.1:13130958-13273585 GCF_002288905.1 Enhydra lutris kenyoni | reverse complement strand
AGAAAGAAAGAAAGAAAGAAAGAAAGAAAGAAAGAAAGAAAGAAAGAAAGAAAAAGAAAGAAGGGAAGGGAGAAAGCTATTTAGCCTCATCTGCCCCACAGCAGAGCAAAATAGTTGTCACAAGTTAGCATTGGTTAGGACAAAGCTTCTATCAATGAAGAGAACACCTAAAAATGTTTAAGAGTGCATTGGAAAGGGCTTATCACAGAAAATGAGATGAATAATACAAAAGCAATTCCAAGCAGACTTCCAAATACTGGGCTTGATAAAAGGGAGATAGAACACAACCAAAGCAAAATGTTAGGATAAAGGTGCCCTAAGTGGACAACGGCAAAGGTGCCCAAGGGAGATTAATGTGAACTCATTTAAATCCACTTAAGAGCTAAGTTCTAAGAATTAAGTGCAATTTTTGTCTCCTTCTTTTTCTTGGGAAAAAAAGAAATTGAAACAATGATGAAAGAAGGAAAATAGATTCTATGTTATTGTTTCAGCAGCCCACACTCAATTCCATTCTAAACTCAATCTTTGCCCCAGAAATGACTTTTCTTTACCATTTTAAACAAGGTATAATTGACATAAAATTCTGTACATATTTACAAGGTACACTTTGCTAAACTTTGATATATTCATACACACATGAAACCATCACTGTGTCAGGATAATAAACATATCTCTCACCCTCAAAAGTTTCCTCAGGTCCACTTCTAAACCTTTCCTGCTTCCTCCCATCCCCAGCATACTACCCACCCCCATATTTCCAGCTAGTTACTGATCTAATTTCTGTCACTAGAGATTAGTTCGTTTTTTTCTAGAACTTTTTACAAATGGAATCTTACATTGCATTAGTTTCGTAGGACTTCTATAACAAATCACCACTGGCCAAGGGTCTTAAAACAACAGAAATTAATTATCTGACAGTTCTACAACTAGAGGTCTGAAATCAGAATTGTCAGCAAGGCCTCATTCCTCTAGGATCTAAAGGATTTCCTCCTTGTCTCTTCTACTTCTGATGGTTACTGGAATCCTTCACATTTCTTGGCTTGTTGTTCCTTAACTCCGGTATCTGCCTCTGCCTTAACATGGCTTTCTTCCCTGTGTCTTCTCGATGTCTCTGCTTATTCCCAAATCTATCTCTCCTTGCAAGGATATGAATCATTGGATATTTCAGCAAAGACTCTATTTCCAAATAAGGTCACATTCATAAGTACTATGGTGAGGACTTC
The DNA here is from genome assembly GCF_002288905.1 of Enhydra lutris kenyoni. Taxonomy (NCBI): domain Eukaryota; kingdom Metazoa; phylum Chordata; class Mammalia; order Carnivora; family Mustelidae; genus Enhydra; species Enhydra lutris. Next base: position 13,272,362 of record NW_019154134.1, on the reverse strand, counting down.
AATATATCTTTTTGAAATCATAATTCAACCCACAATAGTCCATTATCTGGTCACCCAGAATTCAGGTCCTTCCCAAATACAAAATGCATTCACCCCTTTATAACCTTCTCAAAAGCCTTAACCCTTTCCAGCATGAATTCTAAGCCCAAAACCTCATCTAAATATCACCAGTTCAAAAAGTTCCAAATCTCACCTTCTAAATCAGTTGTCTCAGATGTGATGAGACTCTGGGTTTGGCTCCTGCTAGGGTAAAATTCTTCTCCATTGGTGGACCTATGAAAGAAGAAAGTTATCTGCTTCCAAAATAAAATGTTGGGACAGATATAGGACAGACACTCCCATTCCAAAATGGAGACACTGGAAGGAATAAAAGAGTCATGGTTCCAAAATACCTCAAACATAGTAAGGCAAATTCCATTAGGTTTCAAAGCATGAGAATACTCCCTGTGGCCTGATTTTAGCCCTCTGTACCCACCATCAGCCCCAATCTTTAGTCTGAGGAGATCCCATCATCTCTGCCAACCTCTGAGATGCTCTCAGAAGCATTCTCTCCTTTCCTTCAAGGATAACACGTTTGTAACACATGCTTCACTGACTTGTTTCCTATTTGTAGAATCCCCATAGCCTGACAGTGTTCCTTCAATCTATCCTTTCTCAATACCCTTGAGTTCAATTGGCAATGTTTTCCATAGTGCAACACTCTCAAAACCCTAGTGGCTCTTCCATGTAGGTTAAGGGAAATCATCTTAACTAGTTATATTTGCAAAGATCCTACTTCCAGATCAGGTTACATTCATGGGTTAGGACTTAAACCTGTCTTTCGAGGGCATACAATTCAATCCATAATATATAGTATGTATTTTTTTGTACTTCTTTTATTTGGCATAATTATTTTAACACTCATCCACATTTTTGCACATATCAATAGTTCATTCTTTTATTACTGATTAATATTCCATTGTATGGAATAATTTCCCTCTTTATGGGCATTTGGAATGTTTCATTTTTGGCATTACAAATAAACAACAATGGATAGTACAAGTCTGTACATGGACATATGCTTTCACTTCTCTGGGTAAAAGCTAGGACTGGAGTATCATAAAGTAATATATGTTTAATCTTTTAAATAACTGCCAAACTATTTTCCAAAGTCATTGTCACACTTCACATTTCCACAGTGGCATATTAGAGCTCCAGTTGCTTCACATCTTCATCAACACTTTGTGTCATCAGTCTTTTTAATTGTAGACATTCTAATAGATATGTAGTGGAATCTAATACACAGAGAATGGTATTATAGCACATTTCCCTGATGAATGATAGTACCTTTCTATGTGCTTATTTGTTTATCTTCTTTGGTAAAATGTCTCTTCAAAACTTTTGCCTGTTTTGGGGGAGGTAATTTGTCTTGCTAACTGTCGAGATTTTAAAATTCTTTGTATATGCTGAATACAAATCCTTCATCAGAAATTTGATTTGCAAATATGTTCTCCCTGTTCATGACTTATCTTGTCACTCTTCTCACATATATTTCAAAAAGCAGAAGTTCTTAACTTTAATGAGATAATTTATCAGTTTTTTTTCTTCTATAAGTTATATTTTGGGTGCTACATAAAGAAATTGTTTTAAAGCCAAAATTCTTACAAAGACCTGCAAGATTCTAACTGAACTACCCTCCTCCATTTTCTTCCTGACCACATCTTTTACTGTGGATTCCTCCCTTTCTCACTCTTCTCGATCTAAAGTGGCCTCCTGCTCCTTTCTGAACAATGCAGATGCAGTTCTGTCTCAGGGCATTTGCACTTATTCTTCCTTTTGCCTGGGATTCTCCTTTCTCAGTATCTACAGGACTCATTTCCTTGTCTCATCAGGTCTGTATTAAATATTCAGTCAGTGAAACTGACCCTGAACTTTCTTTTAACAGCTATGACTCTCCAACATTTCCAAACACCCTCCCTTGCTTGCCCTTTGTCCACAGTACTTTTTATTATGTTGTATATTTTTCTTTATTCTTCTTTTCTTTTATTTTAAGATTTTTTACTTCTTTATTTAACAGAGAGAGAGATCATAAGTAGGCAGAGAGGTAGGCAGAGAGAGAGAGGGAAGCAGACTCCCTGCTAAGCAGAGAGCCTGATGCAGGGCTTGATCCCCAAACCCTGAGATCATGACCTGAGCCGAAGGCAGAGGATTAACCCACTGAGCCACCCAGGCATCCCTTTCTTCTTATTTTCTGATTCCCCTACTAGAATATAATCTCCATGAAGCCAAAGATTTTTGTCTTTCCACCAGAATTCCCAGTTAGAATATTTCCTGGCAGTTAGTAGGTACTCAAAGAATATATGCTTAGCACATGAATGAGTATCTCAATATATATATTGATTTTGTCTTCATAGTTATTTGATAGTTTGGCTAGATTTAGAACTCTACTTAAAACTAGTTTTTTCTCAAAAGTTTTTAGATAAACCTTTCATTTTGTAATAATTTAAATTTACAGAAAGTTTGTAAAGATCGTATAGAGAGTTCCTCATGTCCCCATCGTTCGGTTTCCCATACTACTAATGTTTTATACTACCTTAGTACAGTTATCAAAACAAAGAAAATGACATTGGTACATTATTATTAACCAAATCCCTGACTTCTCTCACAATTATAAAGGCAATCCTCCAATTCTCTCTAGTTTGTAGCCTGCTAATAAATATAATATAGTAAGTCTGCTTTTTATTTTTCTATGAGTAGGCCCATGATAGGCCCAACATATAGTTATGGGAGATCTTAGCCAAGAGAGGCATGAATACACTGCACCTTTCTCCTTTGCTAGTAAATTATATTCTATCTGGCAGAAAAAGAACAACCACATTTCCTAACAGATTCTTCCATCAAAAGTCCCAGACACTCCAGATACAAATTAATAGTAGACATCCTGTGTACTTGAGGGAAAGCTGTTTTGCTAATTAAAACCAGGGATATTATAATATCAGATGAAATTATCAATCATATTAGCAGAACATCAACTTATGTCAATTTATGAGAACATTCTAAAGGAGAAGGATGTTCCATATGGAGTACTGCAAAGAACTGGGTATATGGAACAATTTGACTAGATGGACACTGATCCTTGATGGTGCAAACAGCAGGCATCTGTAATTTAGGTTGTTTTTCCTTTGCCTGGTCTCCGGGGGGAGACCTGTGTTACCTTGTTTGTACCTGTGTTACCTTGCCTCCTTTAGAGCAGGAAGCCTGCCTGCATAGATGTCTGAAATTGACCTTGGCTAAACATTTCAGTCTTCTTAAAAAGGCTCGATTCCCCCTGCTTCCTCAAGCTCCCAGCATTCATTATGTGACATTTAAGTGCTAGCTGTCTGGAACTGCCTTAAGGCTGATAAGACCCTAGCACCACCAGACTGGTATTCTCAGGAGCTTGGATTTCCATGTGTTCATCATTCTTAAATGTTTTAGGACTGACATTGCTTTAGGCTTATAGACTACTTAAAATCTAAGACAAAAATCACCTAAAAATTAAATAATATTCATTTGTCAGGAAAACTATGTGCAATGCAGACTGTATTATTTCAAAAATAAGTGGCATATGGAGTTTTAAGGAGAGTCAAGATATTTGGAACCAGTTTACTGTGGCGCCAGTATTTTAGCGAGAAAAAAAATACTTATTTTTCCAATAACTGACTCCTAGTTGTGCCCTGATGAAGCTCTTCTTCCACTAAATACTAGGTTCTTCAATGACATCTTGACCAGATTCCATAACTTTTCTGTCTCTTTTGATTATGTAGCCTTATTTCAGTAATTATACTCTGCCCTTACTGGAGAATCACTATAATTATATACATGGGCTAGTACCTGAACTTATCATGAGCTGAGGCATCCCAACCTTGTAGTTCTCTGGGTATATAATTTAAACAAGCTTGTCTTGGTTTTACAGATTCTATTTTCCAAAGATATCCTAACAATATCTCCCAGTACTATATTACCTGCAATATAGCCTTGACACTTCTCTGGTCAATAAGTGGAGTCTATGACCTCTGGCCTTCACTCTGTGACTAACAGAATAAATATTGTGGCAGATGTGATTCATGGGACTTCTAACACTCAGTAATAAAACGCTGTGTAGCTTCCACCTTGTTTGTTGGGATACTTGCCATATATTAAGTTTGACTACCCTAAGGCTGCCATGCTGTGAGGCCACCATGTTACACATTGAGGCCACATAGTGGTATTCCAGTCAGAAGCCACTGGAGAGCATCCCACGTAACAGTCCTAGTCTTTGAATCTTGGAATAAATCTGGGAATAAATGAGTCTTCATGTTTTTTTGCCCCTAACAATTGAGTCACTGCCCCCATCCTTAAATATTCCCAACCAAGGACCCAGAGATCATGGACCAGAGAAAAGCTATCCATCCTGCGCTCTTTCTGAATTCCTGAAGAAAAGGATCTGTGAGCAGATTAAAGTAATTTTTTATGGCACTAAGTCTAAGATGGCTTATTATGCAGCAATAATAGCTGATATATCTAGGGTCCTAAAAATGAGTCTATCCTCTCAGTTATCTAGGGTATTTATGCATTTAAGGCAAAAATAACTTTCTCTAAACCTGATTAGTTTAATGTTTCTTGTAATGACTTCTGAACCATGAATATAGGTAGAGCAGACAATGGAATTTAAAAACTCCCAATCCTATTAGACCTCTAGGGAGACACAGTCTCATTGGCAGGAAAAGTAGACCAACTTTAACTGTATAATTCAGGTTATGATTTCTACCTCTCCACTTATTTTGGTGTAGCTTTTTAGTCATGAAGGAGCTTCCTGCTTTTTCCTAGGTATACCTATGTAGTAAGGAGACAACACCCTATTAGGATGAACAAATTTTATGCATTGATTTTAGTTAACAAGAAACCCAGGTAACATGCCAGAGGCATTCTTTAGCTTACTTCATTATATTAATCATAAAAAAGGTCATGAAAATCATGAAGCCAGGGAGCCTGGGTAGCACAGTTGATTAGGCATCCGCCTTTGACTCAGGTCATGAACTCAGGGTCCAGGAATCAATCCCCTCACTGGGCTCCCTGCTCAGCTGCACATCTGCTTCTCCCTCTTCTTCTCCCTCTGTGATCTCTCTTACTCTCATTCTCTCTCAAATAAATATGTAAGAAAGAAAAAAAGAAAGAGAAAAGAAAAGAAAAAGGGGAAGAAAGAAAGAGAGAAAGAACAAGAACGAGAGAGAGAGGGAGGGAGGGAGGAAGAAGGAAGGAAGGAAAAGAAAAGGAAGGAAATCATTAGGCCATGTTCACCATGGCTATTTGTTACTCTGGAGCTTTCTACATTTTTCCTGGGCACACAAGCTGTTTATTTATGTCAAACTGCATAAATGTACTTACTGACATACCCTGTATAAGGTCTTTCTTAACTTCTCTATTTCCTATTTTTAGGGTACCATTAGCTGCAATCTCTTTATACTAAATGGTCTATGTAGAGATAAGAGAGGCAAAATTAGCATTATGTAGACATGCACTGAGATTCCAGGATTCAAAAATTTAAAGCAAATCTCTGAGGATAATAGCCAATGCTTATTATCCTTCCGTTGGTACACTGAAATTTGATTACTACATTTTATCAGTGGCTAAAAATTACAGCAATTCCACTTTCATAAAAGACAGTGAGCAATGAATGTATAGATTATATTCTTTCACCACCCTGAGGAACCATTTAGGGGTTGGCTAGAGTTTTTAGGGAGAATGCGTTAGAGTCTTCTAGTCCCCCTGATTTTTATAGATGCAGATGTTGCCACTATTTTTGGTGACATCCTGTTCCAACAAGCTGCTCTACAGGTACGAAACAATATTTTATATTCAAAGTCAATGTCTAAATCACATCCATCAGACTCTCTTTAATTTGAATAATATGACGTCAAACCCAAGAGAGGAAACCTAAAAAGTCCCTTTACTTCTCTAAAGTGCCGAGTGCTCATATAACAATTAAATTTACATAAACCCTCAAAGTATCTATACAGTTTAAGACCTAAAGCACCCCTACAATTTAACAGAATTTGGGAGGTTTGGTGAGCTGGACTAGTAACATAATGATTCTATATTTACCAGACTTAAGTACTGGGTAAACAATGTTTAATATTTTAATATTTATTTAATTTATATTTAACATCTTAAGTTAAATATATTTATATCTACAATATTTATAATAATATTTACATTAATTTAATATTTGTTTGATATTTAAAATATTTTAATAATTTTGGAGGTTGGAATTTATCCTGTGGGATAAGAATCATATCTAAAGCTGAGAAAATGTTACTTACCCTGCCATCTCAAGAGAGCCAATAGCATACCCCCACTAATGAGAGTGGTATATAGCAGAAGCCAAGAAACTTTTGGGAAAGAGGGATGGATTAATTATATCGAATTCACATATTTAAAATGACAATGACAAGAAAAAAATAGTGCCAGGTCTGGCAATTAGGAAAAGTTTTAGCAAAATGGTAGGAAATGATGCCAAGATGCACTGAGTTGAAAAATTACAAACAAATTAAACTAATTAGTACAGAATACTCTTTAAGAATATTTGAGACAGGAAGAAAAGAAACTGGATGGGAGCTCCAATTCAGATGCTCTGATAGGAAATTAAGAAAGAAAAATGGAAAATACTCAAAGTAGAAGGCAAGGCTAAAGATGATGAAAGATAATGAGGCAGATTGAGGTCACTCAAATGGTTCAAAGAATACCCAACTAGTTGATATTATCTAAAAAGTGATTTTCTCAGTTTTCTAGAAGAAACTCTGTAAGTAGTCAGTTGAAGGGTCCAGGTGAACTTTGAATTCCCACTTTTGAGTTCATGTGTTTAGCTTATTGGCCATACTACCTTGTCTTTCAAGATATCACAGGCTGAATATAAAGCTTTTTTAAACAGTATATTTCTTTTTTAAAAAGGTTTACTTATTTATTTGAGAGAGACAGAGACAGTGGGAGCATGGGGATGACACAGGGAGAGAGAAAATCTCAAGCAGACTCTCCACTGACCATGGAGCCTGATGTGGGGGCTCCTACATAAATAAATACCAATGATTTATTCTTGCCATGAGCCTGAGTTCATGACCTGAGCTGAAATCAAGAGTTGGACTCTTAACCAGCTGAGCCACCTAGACTCCCCACAATTAATATATTTTTAACATGTTTTGTGATGACCTCTTGGAGAATGTAATATAATTGCACTATACTCATTTTATAACACTGAATTAAATATTTTTAAAAGCATATCAATTTCTATGGTACAAATTAGGCATTAACAATTTTATGCATAATGAAGATATCAAAAATGTGGAATTTCTCTAAAAATTACCAAGAAAGTGTTAGAAGATGAGGTCTCGTATAAAGGCTAATAATTTATTTTTTCATGTATCAGACATTTTCAGAGTTAACCTTATTTGGCCATAATTTATAGCAAAATAATAAAATAAACTCTCAAAAAGATTTTAATATTTTGCATTTCTTGAAGATTATAATTATCCCTATGTCCTCTGAGGCTCACAATTTGATAGCACACCACTCCTAATAAATAGACCAGTTCTGCAATTCTAATATAATCCTATCACATCTTATTATTAGATGATCATTAACATTTAACCCAATGATTTATTCTTGCCCCCTGTTAATACATACTGTCATCTGAATGTCAACTGAATATGAGAACTATAATCCCTTGTAAAAGGGATTAAAGGAAATAGAGAATGTGTTCTCTCTGGGGAGAGAGATGCAGTTTATGATAAAGTGGCAAATAACCCTCATGAATAGCTCCTCTGCAGCCCTATTATGATCCGAACTTTTAGCCTATGCCAAAAAAAAAAAAAAAAAAAAATAACAACAACCCTCCCCCCACCACACACACAAAACAAAATAGCCAGGACATAATGGGCCCAAGCACAAACCATGCAGAACGAGAATCCACTTGAACAATATCTGTGTTCAGATGACTTAAAGCACCACATGTAAGTTTCTATACTTAATTCACATCTACTTTGAATGTGAGATGGCTGTGGCATAGTCTGTTTGGCCAAGTACTGAATAAGATGCTAAATCTCTTACAAGACGAGGTGCCTGGGAACAATCTGATGATTGCTCTTTTAGCTCTTTCTGTGTAAGCATTTGATGTCCTGGTGATGGGACCTTCACAGCTGCTCACATTCTGGACTCCCAGACCAGGAATTTACTCCATCATGTTACCTCAAAGCCAAGAATATTCTTCTGAAAAGGAATTAGGAAAAACTAAAGCAGAAGACCAAACTCATTTGCGTCCGTGAGGATAGGTTAGTAAGGGGAAGAAAAAGTCAACCAGCCTATGAAATCACCACTGGAAAAATTTGCTCAAGATTCTCTCTTCATCAGTCTTCCTCCAAGATGTGACAACTACCTTAAAACAGCAGAGAGCAATGGGCTCATAAATTACTCTTGAGTCACTTCAATATTTGGCTAAATAGTAATTTCCCCTGGTGGCTGAAAACAGACAGGATGTTCTGGTATTCATGGTTCTTGGCTGCGATGCTTATATCTCATTTGGGATCAAATGAACAGACAGTTCATTCTCTAAAGCAAGCTGGATTTAAAAAAAAAAAAAAGAAAGAAAGAAAGAAAAAAAAAGGATACAGCCATCATCAGAATACTCAAGAGAAATCATAAAAGTACAAGACCCCGCAATAAGGAAGAAAACTTTTCAAATTAATTTTTTCAAAGGCTCCTAAATGCAAGTATTGGGAAACCTCCTCCTGGAGCAATTAATGAAGTCTGTGCACTTAAAATGGACCAAAAGAAAATTTAGAATCTTCATTATAATTAAAAAGAGCTCCACTGTGAGACACCAAAGGCATGGGGTAGAACAGAGCAGAATACTTACAAAGGAATTAAGGTAATAAACCTAAAAATCTGAAGAAGGTCAAGTCAGAGACAACTCTCTCAAATAAAGCTAAGGTTTTCACTACTTCCTTAGGAAGGAGAAAGTAAAATGCTAATCTCAAAACCCTAGTCTACAACATTTTAGTTGTCACATCTACAAAATAAAGTTTATAATGTTCTAAGTCTACAACTTATGTTCATTCAAATAAATCTTTTTATTGTTCACATGAAGCCCTTCTAGAAGTAGGCTGAATCATGATGTGGCTCCTGTGGGCTCTGAAGGGCTATGGCTTGTGCTCAGAATGGGCAGGTCATGCAAACCTCACCTTACAGAACAGCACCTTCATATTTATTGCTGAATATGAGAACTATAACACCTGATTTTATTCATTCTTTGAAAAGCGTCCACTGAACACTAACAATGCACAGTCCCTTCTGAGAAATACAGAGGTGACTATTTGTGAATGGGTAAAGAGAAGACTGCAAAGGCATACAAATAAAAACCAAATGAATGATAGATAAAAAATCTCCTAAGTCCCCCAAAAGTTGTTCCCCCAGCTGTTTTGTAATGGCATTTGGCCACATATCTCTTACAAACATTTGTACTCTATTGTAATTAGTTACTAGGGAGAAGGGACGGACATGCTCAACTTTGTATTCCCATAGTATTGTAAGTACAGTGGGTGTTTTGGAGTACATTTTCAGAATGAATGAATGAACTCAGCAGAGAGGGACTAACTTTCAATTCATATGAACTGTAAAGACTTCAAGATAAAGGCAACTCAGCCACAGAGATTATGGTAGAAAGAAATCATAGTGGGAGATAATTTAGAGGAAAACGAGTCTAGTCTGGATAACATAACCCAGAGATCTCCATCCTATCTCCTACTTCATAGTTTTCCTCCCCATGACCTCTTCCTAGATTAGCTTTCAATATGTAGCACCTATAAGAAAATAAACAATTATAAGAGAAGTAGAGATCATTTTTATATTAATTCAACTTTTGCAGACATATTCAGTTCATGGAAGGAAAGGATAAAGTCTTGATTTGAATTTTCCAGATAAATTAACAGCTGTCAACATAGCTATATTTGTTGAAGAAGTCCTGTTCCCTTAGGACAGTTTGTTTGCTTACTACATGTTATAGACTGAATTGTGTCCCCTTAAAATTTCATATGTTAAAGTCCCAACCCCTAGGACCTCAGAATTTAACTATATTTGAAGATAAGGTCTTTAAAGAGGTAACTAAATTGAAATGAGTTCATTATGGTCGGTCCTAATCCAAGATAAATGATGTCCTTATAAGAAGAGGAACTTCCAGCACAGACAGGTACAGAGGAAAATGATGAGAAGACACAGGAGAAGCCACAGAGGCCTGGGACAGAAGGAACCAACGCTGCCTATGCCTTAATCTCAGATTCTAGCCTCCAGAACCATGAGAAAATAAATTTCACGTGTTTAAATCATCAGCTCTGTCCCACAAAAATTGTACACTGCACATAAACTTTGTAGCACTTTGACCATGGTTCAGTGGTTTCTTACTGCATTCATTCCAGGTAGGTGGAAAAGACTGCCCATCTTTGGCACTCAGATTAACTGACAAGAGTAGATAGAGGGGCTCCCATTCTTGGATGAAGGTGCTATTATGTGCAAACCGTGGTCCTGGGGATAAATGGCCCCTTAGGCTGACCCCCAACTTTAGCACAGAAGACAAAATCATCCCAGCCACGTGACTACCTTCAAGAAAGAAAGAAGGAAATAATTCTATAACAAGACAATGACCTCTAGTGGAAGCTGCGCAGAATTGCAGAGATCCCAGTAAGTCGCAAGCCTTAGAGAAAGAACAGATGTAAAGGTTAGAAAGAATGACCTCGGAGTTGGGCACTTGGGTGGCTCAGTGAGTTAAAGCCTCTGCCTTCCACTCAGGTCATGATTTCAGGGTTCCGGGGTCGAGCGCCGCACCGGGCTCTCTGCTCAGCGGGAAGCCTGCTTCCCTTCCTCTCTGGGCCTGCCTCTCTGCCTACTTGTGATCTCTGTCTGTCAAATAAATAAATATTTAAAAAGAAAGAATGACCTCAGAGGAATTTCCAAGGGACGATCATGTTATTCGCAACCATTTAGTAAGTCCTACTTGAAAACAAGTATAGACAAACAGAAAACTAGGAACACGTGCAAATCACGTTGATGTCTCAGCAGGGGGCAAGGCAGAGGAGAGGAAGAAGCACTTGTGCAGTAGAGTCTCCACACTCCCATCCCGGGAAGGTTTTCTAGCTCATTAATGAGCATGTGCTAGGGGGATCAGAGCGGAGGCCCACCCCCACCCCCCAGAGCTGCTGAATGAGAACCTAAATTTCAAGGAGGCTCCCCAGATGATCTATAAACATCAAAAATAGGGAAGTACTGTACTTTGGCTCATTCGGAAAGCGGACATTCTAGTGCTGCCTTTGGATTTTCTCTAGTAATTCCAGGTGGGGAAAGGCAACTAACCCTAAAGAAGCTACCACCCACGACACTGTTCCAGGTGCTAAGTTCCTAAGCTCATTTTTCTGCACGGAACTTCATGTAGTAGATGGTGCAACTACTCAGAAAATATACAGGTTAAATTAACAAATGTTCAATTTATCACTTTTTTCCCCTTTAAACTAATGACAGCTTTGAAACTCTACGATTTCCAGGGGTTTCCATGAAAATGCCAATCCTTCTAGCTCTCCTATTAATCATCATCCTGCTGTCAGGGAAGCAGGGAGTTTGAATTTTAACTCTTCTTAATGAGTATATTTCACATACCAAAATTATCTCAGCAATTTGCTTGGCAGCTCTAGAAGCCATTACTAACTTGCATTCAAGTGCATTTCATCTGTTTCCTAAACTGACTACAGTTTTTCTTCACAAACGGTTATCCGTTTGTGGTGCATGGTACAAAAAAACAGAAGTTTTTGCTCATCAGGAAAGACAGTTTTTCTTGTAAATGCCCCCCAAAACCAGAATATTAATTTGTTCAAAACTGAAGTTCATTTCCAGTGGTGTTTGAGTGACTGATTAATAACCAACTTTCAATGACAACAAAAAAAGGTGTAGCATTTTGTATACCTTTTACTTGTAGTTTTACTTTACTTACACTTGTAGCATTTGCCAGTTGCCAAGTATAAACATCCCATCTTGAACAGTTCCAAGATACGAACATGATCAGAGTTGGGAAGAGATGTACACAATTGCCTCATGGAAGTGCAAATTTATTTTTTATTTATTTCCAAAATACTACCAAATATCCATCTCCATTTCCCAAGCTGTTTCTTTATTAGCTTTAAAAGACATGTCAGTGCACAGTATGTGGGCTGTGCAACTGTACCATCTTAATACACACCAAAACAAAACTACCAAGTTTGGGATAAAGTACTTCTCTTAATAATGAGGGGATTCATGTTTTCTCATAATAGTAAGATGTATCATAAAAACTTAATGCTACTTTGTATGAAACTTTAAGGGGCATAGATACAAAATAGAAGCTGTCTCAAAACTTACTCTAAAAAGGTTATCCATGGGGTGAGCCTGGGTGGCTCAGTCAGTTAAGTGTCTGACTCTTGATTTCATCTCAGGTCATGCTCTCAGGGTCGTGAGAACAAACCCCACAATGATCCCCACACTGAGCCCCACGAAAAGATTCTCTGTCTCTCTCCCCTACCCCTTCCCCCCTTCCCTGTCTTAAAAAAAAAAAATTAAAAACTTACCCTTCCCACCCTTACCTGTAAGGAGCATTAATGAAGAAGGCTAACTCTGTGTTTGGTGTCTTTACAACTACTATAAAATAGTCTCCCTACTTATGGCAATACCTCTACAACAATTTATTACCAATTACTTTTTGTTGGCAAGTTCAAGGCCTTTCAATCTTGACCAGTCATGCCCCTGGCAGTTCCTGCACTCCATCTTTAAACTCTCCATCTTACTCCAGAAAAAAAGAAAATTGTCTAAAATTGTATTAATTCCCTAAAGACCATGACCCACCTCCTAAATTAATTCACTGATTTTTCAGCATCCGTGCCACAAGGCAATGGAATGCCACACTGTTAGGGGTTTAATTCTATGTTCCCCAAAGATGTTGAGGTCCTAACCCTCCATACTTGTTAATGTGACCTCCTTTGGAAATACAGTCTTGGCACAGGATCAGGTGAAGATGAGGTCATCAGGATGGGTCCCAATGCAATATGATAGGTGTCCTTGTGGAAAGAGGAAATTTGGACACGGAGACACACATGCCTGGAGAGAAGACAATGTGAAGAGACTCAGGGAGAATATGGCCATCCACAAGCCATGGAGAGAGGCCTGGAATACATCTTTCCTAAAAAGGAACCAACCCTGCCAACCCTTTGATGTCAGACTTTCTGGCCTCCAGCACTGTGAGACAATAAATGTCTATTGTTTAAGCCACCCTGTCTATGGTACTTGGTTGTGGCAGCCCGAGCAAATGAATACAGTCACCATCAGAAAGGGTATGGCCCAAGTAATTTTTTATTACCTATATCAAACTTAGAGAATTAGCTACACTTTTTATTCTTTCAAAACTCGACCAGATTCTAGGTTATTTTACTAACAACGTCGCTGTCAGTGTTTGCATTCTGAGATGCTTTCACAGAAGGAAGGAAAAGACTAGAGATACAGCTGGCATCATCCACAAGCCTGACTCTATCAGTAAGAGGGGGAAGCACACATAATGATTTGTCACAGTGGCATAATAAAAAATGTGGCGGAGAAATCCTAAAATATTGATACAAACTATTAATAATTGCCAGTATACTTACCGACCCCTACTAAAGGGGACCTAAGTGTGTAAATAAAGAGAACTTGCCTTAACCCATCTCTCTAATGGAGACATTTCTGAGACTTAAAGCAGGTTGGGGTGGAAAATGTGCTGAGGAAGAAAGTCCTCCTTGGCACCCTTCCAGTGGACTCCATAGTCAGCCACCAACTCCATCTACATTAATGGTGGGATCTGAAAATGAGTTTCTAAGCCCAAAGGCACAAAAACAGAAACATAACTCCCAAAACTATGCTCAAAACTCTCATTTATTGAACCATAACATTTCAGAGCCTGGAGGGACCTGGGAGGCTCATATTTTATAAGAAAGAAGTGAAACCTAGAGGTACTTCACCAAGACTGCAATGAGTGGGAAAACTCAACTTCATTTCTTGGTTTCTTACCTTCTCACTCCAACCAACAGAAATGGAGCTTAAGCACCATGTCTATGATCTTAAGGTATCTTCAGGTAACTATAATCGTGTCTCATAGTTACCTGAAGAGCTTTTATAAAAATGGAAATTTCCAGGGCCCAAACTTAAAAATTGTGATTCAAACCTCAGGTTTGGTTCACGGATCTGTAGTTAAACTCTGGGGAAGATTTGGCCATGGAGCAAGGTTTGGAACCACTGTGGAAACAATTCTTCCCAGAGACGTATGACCATTGATCTGCTTCTAATCCACTTGGACCCAGCCCTGTGTGATGATTTTCATGTCTTCTTGCAGCCTGAGAAAGATGCTAAGAGTCCCGTGGACCTGCTTACCATGCCCAGTACACTCACACTGAGCCTTATACTGTAGAAGATGCTCCCCGCACCCAACTTCTGGGCAAGTTCTAAGTACACAGAGTATTTTAGAGCTGATGGGGAAAAACCTACTCAAAATTCCTTAAAACAACCTCCTTGGATATTTTCATTTCATACTCTTTGACTTCTGTTCCTTCACATGCCTGAATACAGGCATTTTGCTGCCTCCCAGATAGCCATGGTGAGATGATTTATGTCAGGAAAGCTGTAATAAGCACAGGTTTCATTTATTTTCAATCACTGTTATGTATCCTAGGGGGATGAGAGTGGATTTAAAAACAAAAACTAAACAAAAAATTAATAAAACTATAGCATAGTGAATCACAATTACTTATTAAATGGGATAGCTCATACCTGGACACGGTGTTTCCTGGGGGCTGTGGAGACTGAGGAGAACACCAGAGAAAGCTGAATCAGGACTCTGGCACCAGAAGTAACTTGGTGTTGCTGGCAGTGAGGGTAAGGGTTATAAACTACAAGCTGTGTGACTAGAGTGAGGTTTTGTCTAATTTCTGGACATCCATCCATCCATCCTTTCTCACTCTCACACTTGAAGACAACATGCGGCATCATAAGGGAAGACTGAAACAGTAAAGTTTAATAAGAGGGATGGTCATACTGGGGATTTCACCCTTAGAACATGGATCAAGTAGTCTCTGTCTTTTTCATTCCTACTCTATTTCCTTAGGTGAGACTCTTATCAACTCTGAACTACTTCAGCAGCTCCCAACTGCTTTCTTGCCTCTAGATGCATCCATACTCATGCCCACGTAGCAATATCCTTCTCATTCAAGATCTTCATTCTCAGTATCTGTGCCCCTGCTCCCCACAGTGATCCCCAGGCTTCTAGGAAATGGGAACCACCTCCTTTGTTCACCTCTTTGGAGATTCCTGCTCTAGAATACAGGCTCAGGCTGACCTGTAGCCTATAGAACCTGTAATAATGCCAGGGTTTCTCGACCAAACTGGAGAACCAGAGGAAGATACGGAATAACCCTATTTTGAAACCTTCCTAGTTGGTCTGTCTCTCTCAAGAAACCATATTTCTTTGTAAGGGGGTAATGGGGCTCTTTTGGAATTTGTGCTTCAGGGTCTAGAGTTGGTCTTTTGCTTTTGTTTTCAGCCCTGAAACATGAGGCTAGCTTGTGAGACTGCGGCAGACTGTGATTAGCATGAAATTCAACTTTAGATTCCTTCTGTTCTCTTCAGACACTGCATTATGAACCAAAATTGTCCCACTTTTTCAGTAATTAAATAGGTACACCACATTTTTACATTGGCATTACATCTGACTTTGGGTTTCATGAGTCTGTGACAAAATACTTTCATAATGAGCAAAGCATCTTCTGGTAACAGAGACATGCTGCACAAATCACCTCATGAATATGAACCTATGGCATTTTAGGTTTAAGTCAAGCATTTACTCAGTCCTTCAGTATCATGGAAGAGCAGGGAAAAACCTTCCAGCACTCTGGTATGGACTCCCCAAGAAGTGATTTGGAGATTCAGAAGCTTAACTACAAGATGTCAGAGAAATTCAAGTCACTGATCTTTCTCTTAGGGACATCTATCTACTGAGCCCGAGAGGCACAGACCCACCTGGCACTTGTTTTAGGAGTTCACAGAAAGCTCCCAGATACCTACAATGTGGGGAAAATCTTCCTCATGCCTGTAGCTTCAGGAAGCCAGCAGTGGCCAGGCCATGGCTGAGATTTTCCAGCCACCTCAGGTCCACCATGGCCATTTTAGGAGCATGGAGCCCTCAGTTCCCTGGCTTTCAGGGGCCTCCATAAAGGAAGAAGAAAGAATTAGAGAACCCTCTCCTCACTGGCTTTTCCTATTTTCTACCCCCAGTCACTCCTGTCTAGACAAATATATACAACATAGCACTATTCCTAAATCAAAACTTAGGCATCATGGAGCATCAATCACCATGACAGCTAGAGCAACTTCAGTCCATCTGGTAACTGCTCATCTTTGGAGCCTAAACCACTGAAATAAGTAAATAAGGTACACGATGTAGCTACAGAGTCCAGGATTTTCCTACTTTGGGTATCACTTTCATTCTGCAGATTTGTCTCCAACTTTAAGTGTCACCAGTTTCTAGGACTGTCTTCTTTATGGTCATTAAGCCCCTGATGCCACGGCAAAGTCAGAACCTTCCAATCTATGCAAGGCTATCTCAGAAATTAGTTCTTTTAACCCTACAGATGTTCTCTCTGGGTCTTAGCCAGAGTGCTCCTCTGATCCTACTCACTGGTGAGGCCAGTCATCTGTTCAAAGGAGATGGTGGACACAGAAGTTTCCTCCGCCTGAGGCCACCAGGGAGGACTCTTCATTCAGGCCCAACTCTCAGCAATATCTCAGCTTTATTCTCTACCATCCCATGTCTTGTCCAGTCTGAACACAGATACGAACATCCCTTTCATTTTGAAACCTAACTTCAGCCAGCTCTCTGCTTCTGTTATTAGTCTCCCCTCTGTGTTTTTCCCTTGGATAATGACTCCTTCATCCAAATTAACTTTCACAAATACCTTAATTTACAAAAGCTATAAATAAAGTTCCATCAATGGGACTGGAGATGATATCTGAACAGGGCACTTTGGTGAGAATTGGTGTCCTGACCTTCCCTCTGCTTCTTCAAATTCCCCAAAGGTGGTTAATTGCCTTTGACAGATTAGCCAAGGGCCTGCTTCTTGAGAGCAAGAAATCAAGGCCCTCTGAATTATTCCAACTAAAAATCAAGAAGCATATAACAAGGATGAAGCTAAATTCATGCATTCTTAAGGAGAAGGGAAACTTCAATCACCCTCCCTGTGCTTTGGAAAATTCATGAATAAATAAATATGTTAATGCAAATAGCTCCCACCTCAGAGATGGGTTTGTAAGAGGATGCCCTGTCCTTAAACTAAACTGCATTCTAAAGCAGCTGTCCCACCTGACAGTACATCTGGCAGAATTAGAGAGTAGGAATGACCTTTACTCAGCCTCTAATCTGAACATGTAATTGATGACAACCTCCAAAAGGATACTAACATCTGACCAGGTACTATTACATTTTCAAGGTAATTTGTGTCACAATGGTTGATTTTAAAACGCATACAAGCAAACATATGCAGTATTGAATATAATCGCTTGTTCACATTCTCAGGATCTAAGAGAAGCAGAATAGGTTTTTAAAAATCAATACACAAGCCTAAACTGGATGGATTATTCATTGGAACTTGTTCAGCTGAACCACAGACTCACAATCTCTACGTGGTCCTCAGCAGAACTGGGTTAAAATGGAAGCATCTCGGCTACCCACTCTCCACTCTGAGGAAATTCTAGGTGTCAGAGGGAAGAAAGGCTGCAAAGCAGTCCCAGTGACCAAGAAATTGTCTCAGACAGTTTTAGGACGAGCCAAGTTCTACGTTGGAACAGGAGAGAAGGTTCTAAATACCCACCCTAGCTCATTTTTCTTCCCCCTTGAAAAACAGTGTTGTTCATAGCAGTCCAGACCGCGGAGCATTCTGTGGGCCTGGTGCCCTGGAGAAGCACAGAAAGAGATGTGACAGGCTGGGAAGAGAACACAGAGCATGAGGTGAGGGACCTTTCTCAATGGAATGTGCCCTGGTTGGTAAGGCCAGAGAACCAGGGGGTTATTTTGATTGAACAAATGATTCTACAGACAATACTTTCCAGAACACTGTGCCTTCATGAATCCTTGGGGGAAACGAGTGTGGAGCAGAGGGTTTTAGGGTGAAAAGAATGAAGTTTCTTCCAACGCCAGGATGCACTGATGAAAAGAGCAGTTTTTGGATCAGAGGCACTAGCCTGGCCTGGACTAGGCTGACTGACCAGGGTGATAATGGGACACATTAGAGCCCACAGAATTGGAATCGCCTGGGTCCTAGGACTCCGCACTGTGTCTCTAGCCACATGACAGGGGTAGGACTCAAGGGCTCAAGGGTGCCACAATTTTTTCTAAAGTAAAAATAATGGGGGTAGAGTCAAGATGGTGCAGGAATAGCAGACTGAGATGATATCAGGTCACAGGAGTTCAGCTAGATAATAATCAAACCATTCTGAACACCTACAAATCCAACAGGAGATCAAAGAGAAGAAGAGCAGCAATTCTTGAAACAGAAAATCGACCACTTTCTGAAAGGTAGAACATTGTGGAGAAGTGAATCCCAAGTGATAGGAAGATAGACTGCAGTGGGGAGGGGCCGGTTCCTGGCAAGCGGTGGAGCAATGGAGCACAAAATCAGAACTTTTAGAAGTCTGCTCCACTGAGGGACATTGCTCCAGAGGCTAAGCAGGGGTGGAGCCCTCACAGCGACAGTGTGGTCTCAGGTCCCAAAGGGTCAGAGAAGGATCGGGGGTGTCTGAGTGTGGCAGAGCTCGCACATATCAGAGCAGGGAAGCCAACTACAGAGACAGAGCCAAGGAGTGAGGTCTCAGCTCTGGGATACCTTAAACCATGATCCACAGCACAGTCAGACCACTGCTCTTTAAGCAGGGACCCCACAAGTGGCAGATCTGGGGAGACCCACCTTCCTCTGCCAGAAGAGCAGCGCAGCAGGAATCTGGTGGGTTTGGAGACTCCAAGGGGGCTGAGTGCCACAGACAGAAAGGCTTGGTCACAGGCTGGGTGAGCTTGGAGTGTGGCTGGAGACCAGGGAGATGGGAATGACTGATTGCTTTTCTCCAAAAGTGTACTGAGGAATGGGGCTCTGAGCTCTCGGCTCCTCCAGGCTGGAGATCGGGAGGCCAACATTTTCATTCCCATCCTCTAGAGCTCTATGGAAAGCATTCAGGGAACAAAAGCTCCTGAGAGCGAACCCGAGCAGATTACTTAGCCCAGCCCCTGTCAAGGGGGGCACAATTCTGCCTCAGGAAAAGACATTGAAAAATCACTGCAACAGGCCCCTTCCACAGAAGATCGGCAAGAACATCCAGCCAAGACCAAGCTCACTGATCAAGAAAAACAGCAGAATTCCAGAGGAGGAGAAAGCAAAGCATGGAATTCATGGCTTTCTCCCCATGATTCTTTAGTCTTGCAAAGTTAATTAAATTTTCTTTATTTTATTTTTTACCTTATTCTAATATTTTTAACTTATCTTCTTTCTTCTTTAACATTTTTAACTAGTTTATCTTAACAACACCTTCCTAAAACAAAAAAAAATCTTTTTAAACCTTCATTATTATAGTCATATTTTATCCTTCATTGTATCTAACTTTATTTTTTGTATACATACAGGGTTTTTTCTTCTAAAAAATTTTGGGATACAATTTCTTCTCATAAATCAAAATATACCCTAAATCTAGCACAGGGCTTTGTTCTAGTCTCCAGCCTGAGCACATTCTCTCCACTTTCTTTTTTCTTTCTTTTTCCAACCAACTTATCTTATCAATTCCTTTTGTAGAGTTTTTTTTCATCTTTGCAGTCATATTCCATCCCTTCGCCGTGTTTACCCCTATTCTTGTATATATATGTTTGTCTTTCTTTAAAATTTTGGGAGGGAGTTTCTTCTAAGAGACCAAAATACACCCAAAATTAAGTGGGTGGCTCTGTTCTATTCACCCGACTAATAGATAGATAGATAGATAGATAGATAGATAGATAGATAGATATAGATATAGATATATAGACATATATCTATATCTATATATATAGATTTTTTTTAATTCCCTTTTACTCCCTTTTTCCTCCCCCCAATTTGGGGTCTCTTCTGATTCGGTTAGCATACATTTTTCTGGGGTCTTTGCCGCCCTTGTAGTATTTTATTCTCTCATTCATATATTCTTACCTGGATAAAATGACAAAGTGGAAAAAATCACCACAAAAAAAAAAAAAAAAAGAGTCAGTACCAAAGGCTAGGGACCTAATCAGTACGGACATTGATAATATGTCAGATCTAGAGTTCAGAATGATGATTCTCAAGGTACTAGCTGGGCTCAAAAAAGGCATGGGAGATATTAGAGAAACCCTGTTGGGAGAAATAAAAACCCTTTCTGGAGAAATAAAAGAACTAAAATCTACCCAAGTTGAAATAAAAAAAAAAAAAAAACTATTAATGAGGTGCAATAAAAAATGGAGGTGCTTACTGCTAGAATAAATGAGGAAGAAGAGAGAATTAGTGATATAGAAGACCATATGATGGAGAATAAAGAAGTTAAGCAAAAGAGAGACAAGCAACTTCTGGACCTGGACCACAAAGGGAGAATTCGAGAGATGAGTGATACCATAAGATGAAACAATATTACAATAATTGGGATTCCAGAAGAAGAAGGAAGAGAGAGGGAGGCAGAAGGCATATTGGAGCAAATTATGGTAGAGAATTTCCCCAATATGGGAAAGGGAACAAGCATTAAAACCCAGGAGGCACAGAGAACTGCCCTCAAAATCAATAAAAATAGGTCCACACCCCATTATCTACTAGTAATACTTACAAGTCTTAGTGACAAAGAGAAAATCCTGAAAGCAGCCCGGGAAAAGAAGTCTGTAACATACAATGGTAAAAATATTAGATTGGCAGCAGACTTATCCACAGAGACCTGGCAGGCCAGAAAAAAACTGGCATGATATATTCAGAGCACTAATTGAGAAAAACATGCAGCCAAGAATACTATATCCACCTAGGATATCATTGAAAATAGAAGGAGAGATAAAAAGCTTCCAGGACAAACAAAAACTAAAAGAATTTGTAAACACCAAACCAGCTCTATAGGAAATACTGAAAGGGGTCCTCTAAGCAAAGAGAGACGCTAAAAGTAGTAGACCAGAAAGGAACAGAGACAATATACAGTAACAGTCACATGATAGGTAATACAATGGCACTAAATTCATATCTTTCAATAGTTACTCTGAATGTAAATGGGTTAAATGCCCCAATCAAAAGACAGAGGGTATCAAAATGGATAAAAAAAAAAAAAAACCATCATTATGCTATCTACAAGAAACTCATTTTAGACCCAAGGACACCTCCAGATTTAAAGTGAGACGGTGGAAAACAATTTACCATGCCGATGGACATCAAAAGAAATCTGGGATGGCAATCCTCATATCGGATAAATAAGATTTTAAGCCAAAGACTATAGTAAGAGATGAGGAAGGACACTATATCATACTCAAAGGGTCTGTCCAACAAGAAGATCTAACAATTTTAAATATCTATGCCCCTAACATGGGAGCAGCCAACTATATAAACCAATTAATAACAAAATCAAAGAAACACATCAACAATAATGCAATATTAGTAGGGGACTTTAACACCCCCTCACTGAAATGGACAGATCATCTAAGAAAAAGGTCAACAAGGAAATAAAGGTGTAAAATGACACACTGGACCAGATGAACATCACAGATATATTCAGAACATTTCATCCCAAAGCAACAGAATACATGTTCTTCTCTAGTGTACATGGAACATTCTCCAGAATAGATCACATCCTGGGTCACAAATCAGGTCTCAACTGGTATCAATAGATTGGAATCATTCCCTGCATATTTTCAGACCACAATGCTCTGCAGCTAGAACTCAATCACAAGAGGAAAGTTGGAAAGAACTCAAATACATGGAGGCTAAAGAGCATCCTACTAAAGAATGAATGGATCAACCAGGAAATTAAAGAAGAATTGAAAAAAGTTATGGAAACAAATGATAAGGAAAACACAATGGTTCAAAATCTGTGGGACACAGCAAAGGCAGTCCTGAGAGGAAAGTATATAGCAATATAAGCCTTTCTCAAGAAACAAGAAAGGTCTGAAGTACGCAACCTA
Organism: Enhydra lutris kenyoni; assembly: GCF_002288905.1. Classification (NCBI taxonomy): domain Eukaryota; kingdom Metazoa; phylum Chordata; class Mammalia; order Carnivora; family Mustelidae; genus Enhydra; species Enhydra lutris. Next base: position 13,250,092 of record NW_019154134.1, on the reverse strand, counting down.
AGCCCACACCTAAAGGAGCTGAAGAAAGAACAACAAAGAAAGCCTAAACCCAGCAGAAGAAGAGAAATAATAAAAACCAGAGCAGAAATCAATGAAATGGGAACCAAAAAAACAGTAGAACAAATCAATGAAACTAGGGGCTGGTTCTTTGAAAGAACAAATAAGATTGATAAAACCCTGGCCAGACTTATCAAAAAGAAAAGAGAAAGGACCCAAATTAATAAAATCATTAATGAAAGAGGAGAGATCATACCAACACCAAATAAATAAAAACATTTATGAGAACATGTTACGAGCAACTATATACCAGCAAATTTGACAATCTGGAAGAAATGGATGCATTCCTGGAGACCTATAAAGTACCAAAACTGAACCAGAAAGAAAGACAAAACCTGAACAGACCCATAACCAGTAAGGAGATTGAAGCAGTCATCAAAAATCTCCCAAAAAACAAGAGGCCAGGGCCACACAGGCTTCCCAGGGGAATTCTACCAAACATTTAAAGAAAAATTAATATGTATTCTCCTGAAATTGTTCCAAAAAAATAGGAATGGAAGGAAAACTTCCAAACTCATTTTATGAGGCCAGCATTAACTTGATCCCAAAACCAGGAAAGATCCCATCAAAAAGAGAATTACAGACCAATATCCTTGATGAACACAGATGCAAAAATTCTCACCAAAATACTAGCCAATAGGATCTAACAGTACGTTAAAAAGATCATTCACCACAACTGAGTGGAATTTATTCCAGGGCTGCAAGGTTGGTTCAACATCCACAAATCAATCAATATGATACAACACATTAATAAAAGAAAGAACGAGAACCATATGATACTCTCAATAGATGCTGAAAACCATTTGACAAAGTAAAGCATCCTTTCTTGATCAAAACTCTTCACAGTGTAGGGATAGAGGGTACATACTTCAGTATCATAAAAGCCATCTATGAAAAACCCACAGCAAATATAATTCTTAATGGAGAAAAACTGAGAGCTTTTCCACCAAGGTCAGGAACACAGCAGGGATGTCCATTATCACCACTGCTATTCAACATAGTACTAGAAGTCCTAGCCTCAGCAATCAGACAACAAAAGGAAATTAAAGGCATCCAGATCAGCAAAGAAGAAGTCAAACACTATCACTCTTTGCAGATGATATGATTCTTTACATGAAAAACCCAAAAGACACCACTCCAAAGCTGATAGAACTTGTACAGGAACTCAATAAAGTGTCAGGATATAAAATCAATGCACAGAAATCAGTTGTGTTTCTATACACCAATAACAAGACAGAAAAAAGAGAAATTAAGGAGTCAATCCCATTTACAATTGCACCCAAAAACAGAAGATTCCTAGGAATAAACCTATCCAAAGAGGCAAAGAATCTGTACTCAGAAAACTATAAAGTGCTCATGGAAGAAATTAAGGAAGACATAAAGAAATGGAAAAATGTTCCATGCTCATGAATTGGAAGAACAAATGTTGCAAAAATGTCTATGCTACCCAAAGCAATAAACACGTTTAATGCAATCCCTATCAAAATACCACCCATTGTTTTTCAAAGAAATGGAACAAATAATCCTAAAATTTGTATGGAACCAGAAAAGACCTTGAATAGCCAGAGGAATGTTGAAAAAGAAAGCCAAAGTTGGTGGCATCACAATTCCAGACTTTAAGCTCTATTACAAAGCTGTCATCATCAAGACAGCATGGTACTGGCACAAAAACAGACACATAGATCCATCAAACAGGATAGAGAACCCAGAAATAGACCTCAACTCTATGGTCAACTAATCTTCGACAAAGCAGGAAAGAATGTCCAATGGAAAAAAGACAGTCTCTTTAACAAATGGGATTGGGAAAATTGGACAGCCACATGCAGAAGAATGAAACTGGACCATTTCCTGACACCACCCACAAAAATAGGCTCAAAATGGCTGACCGACCTCAATGTGAAACAGGAATCCATCAAAATCCTTGAGGAGAACAAATGCAACAACCTCTTCTACCTTAGCCACAGCAAATTCTTCCTAGAAACATCACCAAAGGCAAGGGAAGCAAGGGCAAAAATGAACTATTGGGACTTCATCAAGATCAAAAGCTTTTGCATAGCCAAAGAAATAGTCAACAAAACCAAAACACAACTGACAGAATGGGAGAAGATATTTGCAAATGACATATCAGATAAAGGGTTAGAATCCAAAATCTATAAAGAGCTTATCCAACTCAACACCCAAAGAACAAATAATCCAATCAAGAAATGGGCAGAGGAATGTACAGACATTTCTGCAAAGAAGACATCCAGATGGCCAGCAGACACATGAAAAAGTGCTCCACATCACTCGGCATCAGGGAAATACAAATCACAACCACAAGGAGATACCACCTCACACCTCTCAGAATGGCTAAATTAACAAGATAGGAAACGACAGATGCTGGTGAGGATGCGGAGAAAGGGGAACCCTCCTACACTGTTGGTGGGAATGCAAGCTGGCACAGCTACTCTCAAAACAGCATGGAGGTTCCTCAAAAAGTTTAAAATAGAGCTACCCTGTGACCCAGCAATCACACTACTGGGTATTTATCCTAAAGATACAAATGTAGTGATCCGGAGGAGCACATGCACCCAAATGTTTATAGCAACAATGTCCACAATAGCCCAACAATGGAAAGAACCTAGATGTCCATCAACAGATGAATGGATAAAGAAGAGGTGGTACATATATACAATGGAATACTATGCAGCCATCAAAAGAAATGAAACCTTGCCATTTGCAATGATGTGGATGGAACTAGAGGATGATATGCTGAGTGAAATAAGTCAACCAGAGAAAAACAATTATCATATGATCTCCCTGATATGAGGAAGTTGAGAGGCAAAGTGGGGTGTTTGGGGGGTGGGGAAGGAAAAAAATGAAACAAGATGGGATTGGGAGGGGGACAAACCATAAGAGACTCTTAATCTCACAAAACAAACTGATGGTTGCCGGAGAGAGGGTGGTTGAGTTATGGACACTGGGGAGGGTATGTGCTATGGTGAGTGCTGTGAAGTGTATAAGCCTGATGATTCATAGACCTGTACCCCTGGGGCAAATAATACATTATATATTAATAAAAACAAATTTTTTAAGTTTAAAAAAAGTAAAAATGGCAAATTTGATTTACTCTTAAACATTCACATAGGCCATATAACAATCTGGGGGCTGACAGGAATTTGTGAAAGAGAAGACGGGCACTGGGTACAGGGAGAAAGCTATCCCATATCCATGGGATAGTCAAATATTGAATACTTTCATATTAAATAAATTAACTCAAATGCCAACACTCCACAGCCACATAATCAGATGTAATGTCATATTATGTTATCCTTGTTTATTTTACTCTTAGGGACTGATTTTTATCAAACTTCATTCCAGATTACATTTTCTAAATTTCATAATCTGGATTCTGTCATTATAAATCAGAAGCCCACACATTCAAACATCGCTTCAGCATTAATAACTTGCATGGGTATAATTTAAAACACATACACATGATTTAACTTTGCTTTCAGTACACAATGGAGATGAGTAAACTTCACAAAGCTCTCATATTTACAAAAGCAATAATCCTTGCTTCTGTAACAACAGCTGTCTAATAAATGAAACTGAAGCAATAAGTATAATTATAAATCTATTGGGTACCAAAAAAAGTAGAATCATGTGCAGATATGTTTTACTATCAAGACTCATTATTTCCCTAGCTGTCATCATAATGATGGGGAAAAAAGCACCTAAATGAACACTAAGTTAAAGTTCTGACCAAAATCTTCCTAAGCAAAAATTCTAACTCTTGTTTTTTGGTTAATAGGGAAAGTCAAACACTAACATCATTCATAACTAGGGTGTGACGGTAACAGATGAGCCTCTTCCCCACTTTGTACCTCTCTACCAGGAATGTGAGATCCAGGTGTCAGCTGTTCCATACTTGAGCCTCCATCTGGACTTCCTGGAAGATAATGGGCATAAGTGTACTTAGCATATAACCAAGCAGGTACTCCATAACTATTATTTTCTCGTCCATCGTCCTTCCAACATTACTAACTCACCTGATTGTAATTAAGTCTTGTTTCCTTAAGGCATTGGAGCTTGAAATGAAATATGAACAAACTCCACTGTCCAAAAAAATATGCATAAACAAGAAAAGCCTACTCTTCCCAATCCCTTTTAAGTGTCCTGTGTCTATTAAAACCATTTTCCTTAGTTCTAACGCCTGTTTACCAGCAGGTCACCATCAAGGCCCTCTGCATCCTCTCTGCACACAGCATCATGAACCCCTCAACAGAATCCCCTATGTTACCCTTGCAGGGATCAATGGGAGATTGCTATATACCCAAGTATCATCACTCAGAAAGGGAGCATTTACTCCCAAGTGCTATCAAGTATCATGACAGAAGGAGTAGTACAAAATGGCACAATCCTTCAGGATAAACATATATGTCATTAGTTTATGGGGCGCTTAGGTGGCTCCATGGGTTAAAGCCTCTGCCTTCGGCTCAGGTCACGATCCCAGGGTCCTGGGATCGAGCCCCGCATTGGGCTCTCTGCTCAGCAGGAAGCCTGCTTCTCTTCCCCTCTCTCTTTCTGCCTGCCTCTCTGCCTACTTGTGATCTCTGTCTGTTAAATCAATCAATCAATCAATCAATCTATCTTTTAAAAAAATCGTATATGTCATTAGTTTTAATATCACTTAGCTATAATAACAAAAGGAGGGGAAATCTATACCCTACACCTCTACCTGGTAGTCTTATCTTATTTATCATGTTTCCCAAGACCGTGTATCTCCTTTACCATGGATGACTGATTAAAAACCTATATATACTCTGCTTTACAAGCATTCACTTATTTATTGATAATGCTCAAATGCAAATTTCCATTCCTTTCTGTAACAGAAATATTGCAAAACATTAATACTTTACTGCAATGGGAAAATGCAAAAAAAGAAATGTTCCCACAGAGTACTCTAGAGGCCCCTATTCTGTTTCATACCTCTCACATAAAATACCTCATGCATTCATTCGATAAACAGTTATGAATGTCTACCATGTACCAGGTGGTACTATACCCACCAGGTTCTGAACTTGTAAGAGTGAATAAGACAGAAATTGTCCCATAGAAATTACAGTCTAGAGAGAAAGACTCAAACTAAGCAAGCTAAAACTCTTTGTAAAGTCTCTAGAAAGATGAGCAAGGTATTGTGATGGAGATTAATAATGCAACTGGCAGAAGAGAATCTAAGAGAGGGGGAACAGTCAGGAAAGGTCATTTTGAGCAGGTGATGTGTGATCTAACATTTGAAAGACAAGAAGAAGCAACTGCGAAGAGCTGGCGAAAGAACATCTTAGGCAGTGGGAATAATGAGTGAACCCTACGTTAGAAACATCATGGACCTTAACTACGGCATAGTGGAAGGCAGGCTAGATGGCTTCAACTTGACCACATTTCTGCCTCCCTGAGGCCCACTTCTGTCACCCTTCTGTACCATCCAGCACACAATGCTCCATGACTCAGGTGCCTTCTCACACTGCCCTTGGAGGCCCTCTGTGTGGTGTCCAGCAAGGTGTCCCTCCCCCAGGTGCTGAATCCCACATGCATAAAGAACTAAGAGGTCACAACGAAAATTAGTCAGACTGACCATGCTCTCCAAACCACCATCAGAATGCATGGCTAACACAGCAGTTTTCAAGCTGTGCTCTGCAACGACAGAGATTCACTCAGAGACTATTTTCATACGAGGCCAAATAAGTGGGGTGCCATCTGACTATGACCATTTTGAGCTATTTAACAGAGTGCAATGTGTTCAAGATTTCATTTAATAGAAGATTTTCATGAGTGAAAGGGATGTGAAAATCATGGTATCCAGCCCGTTCTAGGACCTTTAAATGAATCCAAGTCCCCCAAATATGAGAAGACACGTTGGCACCTGATCTATGGTTCCTCTGGGCCACCTCTTATTTTTCTATTCACTAGACCTAAATCTCTTCTGTCCTGGTGCCCCAGTCCACACTCCATTTTGGCATCATGCCTTGCATCCAGTTCTCTGCCTCACCTATAAACTATCTGATGAGCCAACTTCCTGCTCCTTACTTTAAGACCCTCCCCCCCCCAAAAAAAACATTAAAATTAAAATACAGAGATAATTAATGTATAAAACTTAACTCAATCCAGAAACATACTTCTGACATTGATTCTAAAAATGTTACTGATTTTCTCTGAGGAAAAAAATGGAGAAAAATAATAAAAATTCAGCCTGCCAACTTTTCAAAATAGCTACGTGAAAATATGTGATGACATTTAAATACAAAATTAATCAAAATACATGCTACAGTCTCTTATTATGACCCTCTCTTGTATTGGAATATATCTCCCCCATCTACCATCTCTTTATTCTGGAAGTACAAAAAGGACATCAGGGTTGAAAGAAGAGAGAAAAAAATACAAAGACTGGAAAAAGTAGAAATAGAAAGGGAACAGGACTGTTTACAGATAGGTTTGAAAAACACAAGGTCATCTTTAAAAATTCCAAAAAATTGCTACTTCTAAAAATTGTTAATCAATTCTCCCACATAGATTATTGTAGAGTGACTTCATGTCAATAGTCTACATAATAAGTACCCTATAGAATACATCCATCTCTAATTTTTATGAAAATTTTACTCATTGCATTCCAAGCTCAGTGTACTCATTTCATTCTAAGCCCAGATGAACTGGTCTCTGCTGATTTGCAGGGCAGCACACACAGTTTTCTGGACTTTTGTTTCAGGGTTAGTTAAAATGCTGAGACACCAAGGAACAACGGGACTCATTTTAACTGTCACAGATGCCTGTGCAACCCAGAGAAGAAATCTGAATCATATTAGGTATGTCAGAGGTGCCCACTTAATGTCTTCGTCAGATTTAGTCTCTTATGATGAGATGATTTCCACAACACAATTTCCAATCAGAAGCGTGAAATCAAAATCGGCCGACTACATTCTGCTTCCAATATGGTGCAATGAATGAGTAGAATTAAAGTCAGCTAAGTCACCACTGATTAGAGAATTAGTGAAAACCTCAGATCCATAAATTAACAGGATTTATATATGCTGTGAAATCTAAAGAAATCAAGTCATGTGACTCTAAAATAAACATACTGAATACTAATACTCAAAACTATTCTTTATTTAAATTCTATAGAGCTTAGGAACCCAATATGTATTCTCAAAAACAAGAACAGAAATAATTTACTGGCCTATCTGCATATTAGCAGTCCATGGAAGGCTTTTGGTAACCATCATCCATCTGTTCCTGCAACCTGTCAAAACCAAATTAATTGATTGAATTTCCCTGGCCTCCTGATACAGAAGATTTTTTATACATGCATATACAAGAAGTTCTCTTGGATTTCATTGGGAAGAAAACTTATATTAAAACAAAACCACAAACACAAGAGAACTACTAGTTTTTGGCTATCCCTCAGAGCAGATACAATGTTCATTTAACACTTCAGGACTTAATAAAGAAAATAATTCTGTGATCTCCAGCTACTTCTTGAAACTCAAACTTGGGTCTCCACTGGGGCTCTAGAGATGTAGGTAGTGAGCTCTTCTAGGAAAAGTTTGGAAGAAAGGGTTCCAACAGAATAAAAAATAAATAAATAAAAATAAACAGTCACTCCTCTGAAGAAATCTGGAGGGACACATTTTTGCAGGCCAGAAAACACAGAACAATTTTAAGAGACAAAATAAACTCTTCTAGTTCTACTTCAGGCACGGCTCCCATTCTGGTGTTGCCAAATGGTCCTACACTGGCTTAAGATGAGAAGGTATTTAAAGGTGTTCACACACAACATGTGCCACATATCTTTGCCGAGTCTCTCCTCCCCACGTAATGAGATCATGACATCTTCCAGCAGAACATCTGTGTCTTTGTAAGACCATAGGTTCTGAGTTGTCCCTCATATTGCTTCACCAAGAAGACAAACCTACATCAATTTACTTTATAAATATGGTTCTAACTAGAATTCTATCTGCATTCATCCTCTTGTAAAATTACATATAAAAGAACATTTTGCTTTTTGTTGTAATTGCAATTTAAAGAGGCATAAGGTATCTAAAAATATTTACAAGGATAATGAAATAAACCCTTGTTCTTAATAACTCTTAAAAACCAAATAGATCATCGTGCCTAGATAAATCAGGACTCTTAAAATAAACATGTATTTATCAGCTTCACATCCATTCATAGATATTTTATTTGAGAAGACATATAGAGTAATCTTGAAATATTAGAAATTTGTATTTCTTCCTATAAATTCTATAATTAAGTCCTAAATTCACCAATCATTCCCGTTAAACACAGTGCAACCAGTAAAGTTTATTACAGTAACACGCCCCTATGATCAACATACAATATGTCTAGGGCTTTGTATGCCTTTCCACCTACCATAATTACTTTAAAGGCAATATTACAAAACCACACTTTAATTCCTATCTTGACTACAAATAGAATGGCTTAGTGAGCCTTCATAGCCTTATCTTTGTTAAATTAGTCTGTACACTGCAACTATAACTCTTTTACCTGAACATGTTACAATTCACTTATATTAATTTGCCTCCCCAGGAAATGAAATAATTGAAAACTCATAAACTCTTCTTTTGAGGAAAGGGAATTTATTATTTCATCCAGGAGAGGACTGACAATCATATCTGCATTCAGTCCTCCCCTCCAGACACAATATACCGATGAACCTTGTAGCTGTCCCCAGAACACCAGGCCTGTCCCTCTTCCCCAGACCCACTCTGACTGCCATGCAAGCTACCACTCCACATTGCTAAAGGAATCCCAGGATGCCTTATGCCTGAGACTACATGAATTAGACAGTAACTAACAGTTACTACAGAAAATAGAGACTAAGCTTGGGGGAACAAGTTCTAGAAGGTGAGTTTGAATTAGCATTTGGGGGAAGGGATCTGCAGATAAAAGACAAAGACAATATGAGACAGACCCAAAAAAGGACAGGTGACAGGACTTCAAGTAAGCATCTTCACTGTCTCATGAACACATTATAGTTTCGTAGATAGAAAAAGGACTCGAAAATAGAATTAAGTTTGCAGTAGGTACAATTTGCCACATTCCCTACAGTTGGCCTCATCAGTGGCCCTTTGACCATAGAACTTTCTGGGTGAATGGATATTTGATAATATCCTGCCAGATGTCTCTTAGCTTGGGTATTTATTACTACATTTTCTCTCCTAAATAAATATGAAGGAGAAATTACAGGGGCCATGCAAACAGAATCCACTTGAGATACCACCTCACACCAGTCAGAATGGCTAAAATTAACAAGTCAAGAAACGACAGATGTTGGTGAGGATGTGGAGAAAGGAGAACCTTCCTACACTGTTGGTGGGAATGCAAGCTGGTGCAGCCACTCTGGAAAACAGCATGGAGGTTCCTCAAAAAGTTGAAAACAGGGCTACCCTATGACCCACCAATTGCACTGTGGGTATTTACCCTAAAGATACAAGTGTAGGGATCCGAAGGGTTACCTGCACCCCAATGTTCATAGCAGCAATGTCTACAATAGCCAAACTGTGGAAAGAGCCTAGATGTCCATTGACAGATGAATGTATAAAGAAGATGTGACTGAGATATATATATACATAGCCATCAAAAAATGAAGTCTTGCCATTTGCAATGACGTGGATGCAACTAGAGGATATTATGCTAAGTGAAATAAGTCAATCAGAGAAAGACAATTATCATATGATCTTACTGACAGGAGGAATTTGAGAAACAAAACAGAGGATTATAGAGGAAGGAAGGAAAAAATGAAACAAGATGAAACCAGAGAGGGAGACAAACCATAAGAGACTCAATCTTAGGAAACAAACTGAAGGTTGCTGGAGGCGAGGAAGGTGGGAAGGATGGGGTAGATAGGTGATGGACATTGGGGAGGGTATGTGCTATGGTGAGTGCTGTAAATTGTGTAAGACTGATGAATCACAAATCTGTACCCCTGAAACAAATAATACATTATATTTTAATTTTAAAAATCTCAATTTGAATGCTGAATGAGAAACTTTTTCAGAGAAGCAAAGCACAAGTGCCCAAGATGTTCTCTTCAGAGCCAGACCATGTCACAGGCAGAAATAAACCTCTGAATACGACTAAAACCCCTAGACAAGTTACTGTTACATGTTGCTATTGACTACTGTTAAAATTCTATATACAACTATTCCCATTTAGTACGACTGATATTTTTTCTAGGCTGTCTGACTAGTCACTGCCTCTTTTGATTGGCATTCATTAAGTCAATTACTATCAGAAAGTATTTTAAAGTTCAATTTGATAGCTATTTAATTCCTCTAAACCACTTCAAACACCATGTTAAAATATTTGATAGATATATTTCCCAGGAAGACTCAATACTTCATAACCCAGTGAGTTGAGTATACATCAAATCATGAAAAGCTTTCCTTTAAAGATGGAAAAACAGATGAGCAGAAATAAAAAGTATATTTCTATTGTCATTGTCATTGGTAAGCCAGCAAAAGCGATCATAAAAAGAATTTGCAAGCAAGAGCAACTAATAAAGAGGAATGCTATGAAAGGCATGAGAAAAATATCTTTAAAAATTAAAAGAGATAAGTATTCTTGTATTAAAGTATTAAAAAAAAGTTACTGAAAGATGCGACCCACCCATTTCACTACGGATGTTCTCACTAGTGGAACCAATAAATATACTAGATCACACATCCTTTGGGAAAGGGATCTAGGATTTGAACTCAGATATGTCTGAATCCAGATATAGTTCTTTTCTACTGTAAAATACTACCTGAAGTTCTGGCTACCTATTTTGAAAATAGAAAGGAAAGTTCTCATTATTCAAAATCTCTGGAAGTTTGTCCAGAATCAGACTAATAGTATCCTATTTCATTATTCAAATTCTCAACAAACATTTTTTGGAGAACCTGTTATGTGCAGAAGCTGCACTAGTCAACTAGCACATCAAAGATATTCAAGAAATTTTTCTTGGCTTCTTCTTAGTCCTCTTTAAAGGGTCTTAGGTGCCTTCCTATCCTTTCATCCATCCTGCCTTGGGCCTTACAAATTTGTTGTGTTTTTTTTTTTTCTTACATTAAAGCAGTAACCTTTCAAGATTATTTTTTTAAAATATTTTATCTATTTATTTCCAAGTGAAAGAGAGCAAACACAAGCAGTGAGGAGGGGCAGAGGGAGAAGCAGTCTCCCCACTGAGCAAGGAGCCCAATGAGGTGTTTGGTCCTAGGACCCTGGGATTACACCCTGAGCCAAAGGCAGACCCTCAACCAACTGAGCCACCCAAGCGTCTGTCTTTTAAAATTATTGAATGCTACTTACTCACCCTTCTGATTGGCTCTCTGGCAAGCCTTATAATGTATACACATCTGTTTCTAATATGCTTCATTTCCTACTTTTTTTTACACTCTCACTTCAATTTCAGATTTCTGATATGAACTGTTGCCAAAGGGATACTAAGAAAAACACTTTTAATTTTCAAAAGTTACCCCTCAACTAATGTTCCATTTGTACCACTATCTCCACAGAAAATTACAGTAGCATTGAATTTTTCTGCTAATGGCAGTTCTCCTCTCTCCTAGGGAGACTGCCTCTGTAAAATAAATGATCTAGTTGACCACTGGAACAGTATTGTGCAACTTGTTTTGGTTACCTGTTTTTCACTATCTGAATTTAAGTTTTAAAAAGTGATGAAGGGGCGCCTGGGTGGCTCAGTGGGTTGAGCCTCTGCCTTCAGCTCAGGTCATGATCTCAGGGTCCTGGGATCGAGTCCCGCATCGGGCTCTCTGCTCTGTGGGCAGCCTGCTTCCCCCTCTCTCTCTGCCTGCCTCTTTGCATACTTGAGATCTGTCTGTCAAATAAATAAATAAAATCTTTAAAATAAAATAAAATAAAATAAAAAGTGATGAAGACCAGAGTGTGAAACTACTATATCCCCACAGAGTAGAGTGATGACAGCTTTTATCCTAATTTACATATATGGTTAATTTGAGAAGTGACAGCTAATTACTAATTATTAAATAATAGATGAAATGTGTGCTTCATATTTCTTCACTAAATATTAGATTACCAGTAAGCAAAAGTTGAATTTCACCTGTTTTTACAAAGAGTGTAATAAAGCATTAATGTAACTATGTAATCTAACATTTCAATTATATAATAATTAATAAAACTAACAATAAAACTAACAAAAAGAGTTTTAGCTTGAACATAGTATTCTTCAGGACGCTTTTCAAGAAGAAAATATCATAGTTTAATAAGGATAACTTATCTTGATATATCAACATATTATTTAACATAAAGTTTAGATTAAACAATATGAAATTATTGAAATTTGTTTGTTTTGACTCCACCAGAATGGCAATCCCATATAATCCGAATTTATGCCACAACAATATGCTGATATTCAACCATTTGAAACCTATAAGACATCAAATTTCTATGGTTTAACCTAACAAACAAAAGCCAACTGTTATTATCATTTGCAAAGTGACATTTTCTGGGCTAAGCAATTTTTGTGGATTATTGCATTTAATCCTCATAACAGTCCCAAAATACACAAGACATAGAGAGAAACAACATGTAAAAATGCAGGGACAGACAAGCCACAAGCCAAGGACGCCAAGACTGCTGACAACTACCAAAGCTAAGAGACAGGCATGGGAGATTCTCCCTCATAAACGCCGGATGGAATGAACTGGTGACATCTTGATTTCAGACTTCTAGCCTCCTGAACAATGAAAGAATAATTCTGTGGTGTTTTAATCCATCCAGTTTATAGTAACTTTCCATGGCAACTCTAGGAAACAAATTCAGAGAGACAACCTAATGTCAGCCATTGAGTAGGTAGTAAAGAAAGGAATTCAATCCCAGCAGACACACTCCAGGACTCAGGCCAAAAATCACAATGAGGTACAGTCTTCAAAATCACATCCATTATCTCATTTTAATCTTATCTCATTCTATGAGGTAGTCATTTAGGGTTATATTTTATAAATTGTGAAACTGAACCTCAGAAAATGAGGCAACTTGCTAGCCAGTGGCAAGATCACAATTTGAGCCCACATGAAGAAATTTCAGTGCACTTTTCACAAAAACCCAACCCGCATTTAGTAATAATCCCCACATAGTTGTATTCAGAATGAGGGCATTTCAGTGGAGTGTTGATTTCTTATGTAGCTTCTCAATTCATGGCCATGCATTGCATTCCCTGGGGAAGATGTGAGAACTGAGTCAAAGGCTTGGCCATTAACTACTACCTACGTAAATTTTTGCAGGCACCTAGATTTATGAGACCTCTTCAAGTATAATTTCATGGTGAGGGATGAATCCCCAGTACTGTTTTCTGTACAACTACTACCACTACAACTATTGTTCCGTTAAAAGCTTACTCTTTGCCTTTTGGAACACCTTAAAAATCCATAGTAGCCAATGGCCTCAAAGAATAGAGGAACTATGTAATTTTCAGTTTTGCTAGGGAAAGACTTTTCATCAGTAGTTCCACAGAACACAACAAAGCTAAAACTATAAGAGGTTTGGATAAGTGTTGACAATAAAAGTGTAGAAGACCATATTATTGTTCAGTAAATACACACACATGTACATGCACATGCACACACACCACTGTTGTGGAAGGATTACACATTCCCACCCCTACTGAGGTAGGGCTTAGCCATGTGACTTTCTTTGGCCAATAAGACTTCTAGTCCATTTGTCACAAGCAAAGCCTTCAAATCTGCTCAGCTGGGCTTTCTGCCTTGGGTCTTTGTTACTGCCAAGAAAAGAACATATCTTGAGTAGCCCAATGGTTCCAGAAAAATAAGCAACAAGTAAAGCTCAAAAATGCCTAGGCTAGGTCTCATGAGCCTCAGCCAACCCACAGATGCATAAAGAAGAAATGTATGGTTACTTCTGCATGCCAGAGATATTTTCATGGCTGGTAATTACACTGCGATTACTCTAGTAATAACTACTTAATACAATATGATACAAAATTTGTTTTAATATTATCATTCTTCAGGGAACTATGTCCTAGTAAAAAGGAATTTCCTAGTCTTCTACAATGGCTCTTTTTCTCCTGACTCTGAAAAATCTTGAGCAACAAAGCCTATCTTCCATATGCTTGCATGCTTTTTACTGTATTTTTCAATTGCCTGAAAGGCAACATAACAAGAGATAAATCCAATGGGAAGAAGAAAAAATCCATCTTGAAAATAGCCTGCAAAATCCCAGAAGAGAAGCCCCTAGTAAAGGTAAGGTCCAGATCCAGAATACAATAAAAAGGTCACTGGTCTTTTTGCATTGACCTTCCACAAGGCAGTAATCTCTCCATTGTTCATTAATCATTAAATTTATGAAAAATATCATTATACAAGTTTACAATCTTCGGGAGTACTTTTCATTTACTAAATAAATAAAACGCAATTACCTACCTCATGCAATCTAAAATATTCCTGCTGGGGCACCTGGGTGGCTCAGTGGGTTGGGCCTCTGCCTTCGGCTCAGGTCATGATCCCAGGGTCTTGGGATCGAGCCCCGCATCAGGCTCTCTGTTCAGCAGGGAGCCTGCTTCCCCCACTCTCTCTCTGCCTGCCTCTCTGCCTACTTGTGATCTCTCTCTCTGTGTGTGTCAAATAAATAAATAAAATCTTAAAAAAAAAAATTCCTGCTGTTTTGCGTATAAGGGAAACTCTCAAATTCATGAATTCCACCTTTATGCTTAGAAGTTAGTTAACCAGATTTTGATTATGGGGCTAAACTGTCTTTACCCAGATGCTTCACTTGTTTAAAAAAAGAAAAAAGAGTTAAAAGTTTTTAACCACACAGGAGTCTGTTCTCGTATAAAACGAAATTAAAAAAAAAAAAAAAACCACTAAACTTTCATAAAATGGGAATTCTTAGGCAGGAATTCTAACTTGTCATCTCTGTTTTGTTTTGTTTTGTTTTGTTTTTTCAAATTTGCCAAAAGTGGTTAAACAATTGTTAATGACACTCTTAATTTCCAGTGATTAAAACATATATTCATACAATATTTGTACAAAACCAACAGATTAAGTACAAAGAACAAAAGAAGCTATTATATGACGGGTCTGAGGAGACATTTATTATAGAGCACTCACTCTAAAAACATTTAACAAATTACTTAGGGGAGACATTTTTTTCAGCCCACACACTTATTCAAAGGAGTTGAAGTATGATTAATATAACAAGAACAATTACAACAGAAGCCACTTTACCCATTCCCAGATCAGGATACCCTGACAAAATAAATTATGTGCAAATATACTGGAAGAGATTATGCTGAGTGAAATAAGTCAAGCAGAGAGAGTCAATTATCATATGGTTTCACTTATTTGTGGAGCATAACAAATAGCATGGAGGACATGGGGAGTTAGGAGAAGGCAGTTGGGGGAAATTGGAAGGGGAGGTGAACAATGAGAGACTATGGACTCTGAAAAACAATCTGAAGGGTTTGAAGAGGTGGGGGGGTGGGAGGTTGGGGGAACCAGGTGGTGGGTATTAGAGAAGGCATGGATTGCATGGAGCACTGGGTATGGTACAAAAACAATGAATACTATTATTCTGAAAATAAATTTAAAAAAGGATTTAAAAAAAATATATATACTTGAAAAAATACAATGCTTTGAAACTATTTCTATAAAATGCATGCTACAGATGTGAGCAAAAGACATTTCCTTTGCCTCAACAAGTTGAGAATAGAGGAGCAGAAATGTGTTCTGGATAAAGAAATGGAAGAATTTAGCCATGTCCTTTGACAAGTTACACTATGTGACTGCATTTCTTCTTGCCCTAGATATTTATGATCAGTAGACCACTTCTCCAATCAGTAAAACAACTTCATAGACAGGAAAAGCATGGTGTTTAACTGGGAGGAATGGGAAGAGCCCAGAGACAGTCACCCTGAGACCTTGGTTCTAATGATGGCCCTCACCCTGGTCTGCTGTTTATGCTTGTGGAAAGTCATTTCAGACTTGAAGAGGGCTGGGTGAAATATTTTCCCTAAAGACCACTAGGTATACGGAAGTTCTCCCTCGTTTCAAACATATATTGGGCTTAATAATGTGCCAAAAGGAAGGATCATGACTTAATAATCCTAATAATAATCCTAATAATCCTAATGATGATCTAATATTCCTGGGTCTGTGGCACATAGTTCCCTCAAGGAAACTTGCAAGGAAAATTTGCCCATAATAAATACTCAAAACAGGGAGTCCAGTATCAGTTCTTTTTTAATTGATTTGTAGCACCCCACCCATCCCCAAAAAAGCTTAAAGCAATGATTCTCAGTCTTTGGTGCCTATCATTCCTGCTTCACTTATTAAAAATATATACTGCCATGACCCACACTCAAGGAATCCTGATTCAGTGAGATTTAGGGCTAATCCCAGAAGTTGCATTTTGAAAAATGACTCCTAATAACTTGGAGACAGGTAGTCTGTGAACCACCGTTCACACCCCTGCACCCCCATATGGGTCCCTTCAGCCAGGAGGGTAAATAATAAAATTTGGAGGTGTTTGTCATTATCATCGTTACAGATCATTTTTTTCTTACCTGTATTTTCTACATTGGTGTATAGTAGTCATATAATGGAGTAATCAATCACAAAAGATTTTTGAAAGAAAAGAAACAGTCTTAAACTCATATGAAAGATCCCGTCCTGTTTAGAAAGCACATTTGTAAGCAACACCATGGCAGAAAGTGGCTGAAGGTTTTCTCCTATAATTCAGTACAACCTAACTCAGTCCTACTCTTAAAGAGATGAGAAAACAGCATTTAGCAATGCAAAAGCAGACAATGAGTAAAAGAAGAGAGGGAGACAGCAGAGGAGGATTAAGGAAAAGAGAAAGTGGCATGGCCATGGTCCTTAGAAAAATTTCCATTTTTCTCCAGTTTCACTTTTTCTTTTTAAAAATTCCCTTTCCCCTCTTTCATCCCCTCCCCATTTCCCCTTTTTCCTTTTTGTCCTCCTTAGATACCAGTAAGCAGTTTCAGGAACCTAGCCAAAGAGAAAAATAACTTCCGAATTCTATTTTTTTTTTTAAGATTTTACCTATCTATTTGACAGACAGAGATCACAAGTAGGCTGAGAGGCAGGCAGAGAGAGAGAGGTGGAAGCAGGCTCCCCGCTGAGCAGAGAGCCCGATGCGGGGCTCAATCCCAGGACCCTGGGATCATGACCTGAGCCGAAGGCAGAGGCTTTAACCCACTGAGCCACCAGGCACCCCCGAATTCTATTTTTATTCCACCTCTTGACCCAACCCTTCCAGATCACGTACTTCTTAACTGTGCGACACATCACCTGTCCCGTATGGGGAAACTGTACTGTTTTTACTTATCCTCCTGAACAACACAAAAACTGGTACAGAATATTTCTGTATAGTGTTCTTTTCTCTGTCACTGCTATGTGGCAGACCCCAGTAGGAGGAAGCTGTGGTCAGGCATGATACAGAAAGGGACCACTTACCTTCCTTGGGCACTAGTGTCATAACCTCCATGGTCACTGGAGGTTCATCAAAATCTGGAAGGCTTCTTTTAACTTACATCTTTGAAGAACAAGAAAGAGAAGGAGAAAGAAAAGAAGGGTAGAGGAGGAGGATGGGAGGAGGAGGAAGGGAATGGGAGGAGGAGAAGAAAGGAGAAGGAATTGAGAAAAAATAAAGCAATACATGGGATGAATTAGACATGTTTTATTAAATAATTAAACTTGAGTATGCACATAGCAAAATACAATGTACAGCTGGCAAGTCTAATGCCCTTTTTGTCAATATCCCCTCATGAGAAGGGATACAGGTTTAGTAAAAACCTGTACCTTTAGTGATTTCTAAAAAAACTACTCTATTTCTATTGTTACTTAAGTTGGGTGCAATCCATTGATCATCTTCTATATTCAGATACCATTCCAATACAAATCCATATCAGTCCATGCCAGACTGGTCTCTGCCTCAGATCAGAACTAACACATACAATGTAAAATGTTGTCTTACTCTGTCCACAATTATTCAAAGATCAGACTGCAAAAGCAGAGCTTTTAACAATTCAAAAAACCACAAGTTAATACAAAATCTGTAAGTACAACTTTTCACTTTTACAAATAGTTCTGCTGTAACAACTTGTGAATAACCTGGGTTTCATGTCCACGAAATTTTTCTCCTCTGCTCTTGGAGAACTTTTATAGATTGTCAAGATTTTTCTTAGAAAAGTATAACTCGAAACAAAAAGAAAAAGAAAGAAAGAAAGAAAGAAAGAGAGAGAGAAGAAAGAAGGAAAAAGAAAAGAAAAGAAAGAGGGAGGGAGGGAGGGAGAAAGGGAGAAAGAGAAAAGAGAGGGAGGAAGGAAAGAAAGAAGGAAGGGAGGGAGGGAGGGAGGGAGGGAGAGAGATAGAGAGGAAAGAAAAATATTATTTAGGCTGAATGCTACCTGAAAAATGATTTTCTTGTAACAGGAAGTCATTCAGCATATTATACCATAAAATTATCTGTATCCTTATTGCAGTGACTATAACTAGGGAGAAAATTATTTAATTCTTTTGAAACTTTGCTATTTGTATTAGTTTGGATTCTGAAAGGAAGCAGAAAGGAAGCCAAGGAAGGAGGGAAAGCCAATTCAAGGATAAATTTTTTAACTAGTCACTGCCATGATCAATAGGGACTCTATCTCACTGGAGACCCTCTGAAGAGTTTTATAAAGTGAGTTTCATAACTTTGTCAAGAGACAAGAGAGTATCTGTTATCTGTTAGCTTTTACCCCTCATTAGTCAAAGTTTTCTTCTTTGAAGTGGAAAAGATTCTGAGAATAGGAACCCAATAGTCTTTAAGACAATGATGACAATGATGGGGGTGATAATGATCATGACTATGGTGTTCAGCATCCCCTCTGTTTGGGGTATTGGAGAAACAATTACCCACATTTTCCCACTAGGTCCTTAAGATAATTAACTTTATGTGTCAACTTAACTGGGCCATGGGCACCCAGACATTTGACCAAACATAATTCTAGGTATATCTATGGGACCAAACATTATTCTAGGTATATCTATGGGGTATATCTAGGTATATCTATGTTTCTGTATGAGATGAGCATTTGAATCAGTACAGTAAGGCAGACTACCCTCCCTAATGTGGGTCGCCCTTGTCCAACCAAAGACCTGAATAGAAAAAAGGTTGAGTAAGAGGGAACTTCTCTTCACTGACTGCTTTGAGCTGGGACAGTATCCTTTTCCAACCTTGAGTCTCAAACTGAAGCCTCAGTTACTCCTGAGTCAAGCCTGTCAACTTATGGACTGGAACTACACATTGATTCTCTTGGGTCTCCAGCTTGCTGACTACAGCTGGAAATTCTCAGCCTTCATAACTGCATGAGCCAATTCCTCAGAATAAGTCAGTCAATTTCTAACTCTTGCTCTTGCTCTATATATGTGTATATACATAAACACACACAAATACATCCTATTGATTCTGTTTCTCTTGAGAATCCTAATTAATATAGTCTTTCTGTCACTGCTAGTAAGTCAGCAATATAATCCCCATTTTGCATAAGAGAAAATTAAGCCACAGAAATGTTAACACAGCTAGTAGGTTGCAGAGCTGCCCTGTCTAACCCCAAAACTACCTCTAATAATAGAAAACAGAATAATAATTCTTTGTTTTATGCAATGCTGTTGCATGTGGTATCAACATAGGGTAGAGTAACAAAAATAGGTAAGAGCTCAAATAGGTTTTATAAATGTAAGAATAAACAAAATGAAACAGGTTTTTATACAGTCAATATAATAAACAAGCATACTCATAAATCTTTGACTTATCTTACTACTGACCACTGTTACACGGGAAAAATTCCCAGACCTAGAAGAAGGTATAGCATATCTTCCTGATATTTTTATAGATTGCCTTAGATTGCAACATTTGGGTGACTCTCTGTGCTATTTCTCTTCCCAGCCCTTTGCTGACACGTTGGTCAAGCTGAGCCAAGTGGTTAGATGAAATAATATAAGTCAACAACAACAGTAAAATTGTGCCTAGAACCAGAAAGAAAGTTGCTCTGAATAGACCAAGAATTCCATTTCTGAGGAGATGACAGGAATTACGATTGCCTATTGTTCAGAAATGAGATTTAGTTTAGTTTCTTAATTAAAATACTGTGACTATAGGAACCACTAAAATAGTGATTTGACATCCTAGAAATTCTGGACTATGAATGGCATGACACTCAATGTTCTGAGAAGAAACAGCCATTATATTGATTCTCAGAGGGCGATAAATCATAAAATGGGTTTTTTTTTAATTAGAAAGTTAAGATAAATTATCGATGGTATACCTTCATTAGCAAGGAATTTTTAAAATTCATACATGACATGCTTAAGGAACTTGGAATTTCAAAAACAGGTAAATGCTCTAGCATTTACCATAGTCAGCAGCAGAATCAACCAATGCATGGTTGAATAAGTGTTTGATAAAACTGTGGAACACCCCAAATGATATCCATGGAACTCCCCAATTTGTGTATCTAAGACATCACTATGGCCAGATTTATACGATGGCTTAGTAAAAATATTCTCATCTCTACTCACACATAACAAAAAGTAAGGAAAGGGAAAGGCATGAGCAGATAGAGGCTTCCAGTCAAACCCAATTCAACTGTGTGAGACACCAAAGTGGTGGAAATTGGAGATTCTGCATTAAAACTAACTTAACCATCATAATCAAAGATGAAAAGATGGTCTAATTTGAAATGTTATTAGACCAGAGAAATAATAAATGTTTATATTATGGGGAAAAAAGAACTGGCATCCAGACGGAGAGTATGAGAGAGAGAGAGAAAGAAATGGAGACAGAGACATGGAGACAAAGCAAGTGAGAGAGAGAGAGAGAGACAGAGATACAGAGATCTATCTTGTGCTCCAGACGCGGAGAAGGGAGAAAAAGAAGGAGGAAACTAAATTGACAGCACTTTTCTCCAGATTCCATTTGACAGCCTAAATTCCTAAGGCAGCATGCATTTCCTTCAGGTCTGTGACCTCATTTTGAGGCTTTCCGGAAGGCATCCTCTTAATATAAGCACTTTAAAATATAATTTCCCAAAGAGCCCAGTTCCCAGGTAAGCAGAAACGTTTTCATTAGCAGAGGACTGAATGGAAGTGGATTGCAGCTGAGTCATCTGATCTGATTATCAGAAAGCTCTGCTCCTGACCCAATATGCCCACAACGACAAGAAAAAGATTCCAATCTCACCCGTTTTTAAAATTTTGAGTGGCCTGATGCTAGTGCACTGATGGGAAAAGAAGTACATTTCACTTCTCAAAAGAAAATCTGGACAAAAATGAATAAAGAAATTGCAAAAACAAGAGGTCTACACTTAACCCAAATTGTATCTGTTTTATGCAAATGGAGAAGTATTCAAATTATCCTTAAACTATGGCTTAGTTTAGCAGAGCAGCAAGTAACCAAAAGTAACAAAAAATAATTTGAATTCCATCACCGGAATCCTCATGCCAAATATCACCCATCATACCCACTGTAGCACCTAAAATAGCAATAACTGGGGTCATTCCTCAAAGTCAAGACATTTTTTTTTCTATAGACTCATGTTAGAATAAATATAACATCTGGGAAGAATACATATTTGCATCTAAGTTTGTATTTTGCTATAAGGTGCTTCCCAATTTGAATCCATCACAAAAACTTACTTCTGAAAGATATCGTGAGCTAGTGAACATCATGACTCTTCAAGAGGATGGTACAGAATCCAGGATTTTCCAAACTTATTTTGCCAAAGACTCTTTTCCTATTTCCCTAAGTTGTATATCTATAAAATCTGGAGGAACACTAGTAGTAGATTGGAAAAAGACAGGTTACCAGATAAACTCTTACCTAACAGCAAACAGGGTCCTGGGATCATGGGACTGAGAATGTGTAAGTTTCAGTGGGACTTATATAGAAAGAAGAAGGCTGGAACATGGACACAGCCAGCAACACCCCCAGCAGGTGCACCAGTGTAAAGTCTTGGGGAACCAGAGGATGTGCATGGGCACCAGGGAAATGGGAAATGTGGGAAAGATCTGGGCACAGGGTCATAGGAGGCCAGTGGGAGTAAGAAAAACCCAGCACTAATTTTGTCTACATACCATTTTGCATGAGCTGGCACTGTTCTTCCAGGAAGCAGAGTTCAGCATGAACAAATAACTTCTAGTGGACTTTCCAGCTCAGTATTCTTTACCAACCACATCGATTGTACCAGGAATCCAAGTAATACAAAAGGTTGTATATGTTTAAGCTCTTAATTTGTTTGCAGTATAGTCAGCCTGTCTTTGTTAGAGAAGAAATTGAGCCGGAGAATTGTTGGACTGTCTTCAGAAAGATGAGGAACCAGGCCCCTCACCACAACCCTTATTATCACCCTAGGAATGCTGTCACCCTACATCTTTAACTGTCCAGTGTCCTGTGTCCTGCTTTTCCCCATAATTCTAACCTAGATAAAGCCTTTTGCTATAAATATAACTGTTGAACTGATGTACATTATGGCTTAAAATCCTATGAGGCTTGAACATTTCACCCCTCCCTAGGGAGTCACACTTCCATGATCTATACACATGTCCAAAAATACATGTCCTTGCCTGACGTTCCAGATAAACTCTTACCTAACCTAATGATAAGGCAGAGAATCTCCTCCTGAGGAAGCAAACTAGGATTCTTTCTCAGTTTATATTATTGCCTTTAGGGAATAAAATCCCATTCTCCTGTTTCTATACTTGTTTAATCTTTCTTATTATTTACCAAAATTTTATTTTCCATTATAATATCACCCAGCTGACAGTAGTAGCTATGTCTATTACTGACTTGGCTCTTTGGGGCTCTGGTAGTCTAACACTGAATTAAATTAGTGCTTCTGAAAATAGCATTTTTCCACTATAGTAAAAAATCAACTTAAAAAAAAATAGCTTTCCACAAGTGATTTTTACAGTAACAAGTAGGCCAACCAACTGTGAAAGAGGAAATCATTCCTGAGACTGAAACAAGAAAGAGATTACCAGAGTCATTTTAAACTGAGAGTTTTTTCCTGTGTTGACTTAAATAATTTGACAAATAGCAGATAAAATCAAATAATGTCAATTTTAGTCAAGAAAACTGGAAAGGAATAAAGAATCTATGCTTTTCGCCTTAGAACTATAATAGAGAACCTCAGAAGCCTCAGTTTCTTAGCCTGAAGTGAGAATCCTTGTAATGTAAAAAATTAAATAAAAAATAAAGTCCTCAAGAGAGCTGGGATACCAAAGGGCTCTAGTCAAGGTCATATGTTCTAACTCTGCCACTCACTGTGTGAGCCGAAGAAAAACAAACAAGAAAGTTTAGCTTATGTTTCCTTATAAGAAATACAGGAATAATAAGTTCCTTCATACACTATTTTGGGAGGATGAAATGAGATCCGATGTATATAAGAACTCTCTTATGCTGTAAAGCACAGTTCAAGAGCTAGTTACTGTAAGGGTTTCTAATAAATAGAACTCACATTTCCATTAAAATCCTTTGCCCCCCAAAATCTTAACTTTGTTTGCAAACCCATTTGCAAGTCAGTATCTCTCTCCAAACTTCCAAACTTCCTTCCTCAAACTCTCTGTAATTCCTCCAACAACCATGGAGGTCATCTCCATTAGGCACCCTATCAGCTATACAGAATTTTCTGTCCTTTCTCCAGTGTTCCCAAGGAATCCAAACATAGTCAATATCTTGTGAAATGAGGAATTATACTGAAAATTTCAGGATATCACCAGAGAGTGCCCGCTGGATTCTACCATCTCTCCATCTGGGCTCCTGATACGCGACCCCCTATGCTGAGAGCAGCCCCATAGCAAGTATAGGACATTCTCACATTACAAATGCTTTTCTTCTGGGAAGTCTCTTGGGTCTCTTGGGTTCCCAGTGAATATAATGATCCCCAGATTATCCTATAATAATAATTGTATAATTATTATTGTATAATATTATATAATTATATAACTGTATAATAATAATTATTATTATTATTAAAATGAACATAAGACACAAATTAAAATTATGATAGGAAGATTGACCTGTGATCATATCCACACTTGCAAATTACTAAAAATGTGTTCCTTTTAATTTCTGCACTCAGGAAAATGGACTAATCCTGAAGCACATTTTGGAAGGAATGTACAGTATACCCATGGCTCTTTTACCTATTAGACTTACTCTAATCTCTGAGGAAGAGGGAGAGCAGGAGAATGGCAGTTCCCTATGTAGATGAACTTGCCTTCTTCACCAAATACCACAAGTGTCAGGATCCCTGCATTCCATCTTTTTTTTTTTTTTTAAAGATTTTTTTTATTTATTTGTCAGAGAGAGAGAGAGGGAGAGAGAGCAAGCACAGACAGACAGAATGGCAGGCAGAGGCAGAGGGAGAAGCAGGCTCCCTGATGAGCAAGGAGCCCGATGTGGGACTCGATCCCAGGACGCTGGGATCATGACCTGAGCCGAAGGCAGCCGCTTAACCAACTGAGCCACCCAGGCGTCCCCCTGCATTCCATCTTAAAAAAGATAGACTTCACTAAGCAACTACCCAGCATCAGAGACCTGGAAACCTCTACGCAACTTCTACTGATTCGACTGAAAATAATATTGGGGAAATAAAAAGCTTCCATGGATAATAAAACACACAGAAAATTGGCCATCCTTTTCAAAACTATAAATGAAATGTGTTTTACTTTCCTGGGATTCAAAACTGTTATATTACAATGTTCTTCCTTGTGCTGAATAAGGAAGAAACATCAGAGGCCTTATATCATTTGAGAAAAGAGATATTTGCATGCAAAAAATATATATTTCTTCTCCACATCTTGCTAAAAAGATCTTTCCTTTTTTCTCCTGACAGTCTGGGCTTTTAGAGCCATTACTTTCCTCCATTTTCTACTCACAGAGATTATTCAAAAGGCCATAGGAAAGTAGGAAGAGTTTGAATCAGAGGCAGATCACCTGTAAGGGTAACTATGAACTGGGACTCCCTCCTACAAGGCCACCTAAGGAATTTACACATGTGTCCAAACATCCATTTCTATCTTCCCCTTCTCTTTTCATCTCCCTCCTCCCCAGCCCAACACACCAAAGGGAGAAGAAAGGTAGGAAGTGCAATATAATAGCAAGTACTCCCCACCGAGGCCTGTCCCCTCAGGCCAATGATCAACCCTCAGCCACTGATAAATCCTGAACTACAAAAAGAGGATAGCTGTGATTGGGGTTTTATTTTGGACTGGACTGAATAACTAGAATTTATATGAAAGAGATCTGACCAAGATGTCAGTAATGTTCAGGAAAATCCAATTAAGCAGAGCCATAACTTTCCTCCGTGAAAAGGAGGAAAGTACTTTACTCCAATGAAAGTAAAAGCACTGGTTAAAAAGAAGAACACCATTGCATGTTTGTAACCTGCTAGAATAAACTTTCAACAAACTAGTTACAATCTGATTGCTTTTATTATTTCTATTCACTCTCCTATTTCTCTATCAGAATTTGGTTTACCTTCCGAAAGATAAAGGAACCAGAACCAATATAACCAGTGCCCTCAACCAGGGCCATAAAAGTGTCTCACCATCCTTTGAGCCTTTTCTTATACAGCATAGACCTGAATCTTCACACCCTGTGCCCAAGACAGATGGAGGAAAACCATCTGTTTTTTTCCTTTCTCTGATACTGTTTCCTTTGCAGACTGTTTGCACCCAACACATATCTTAACTGGAGCAGTATTTAGGAGAGGGTATCATCATTCCCTCTTAACATTAGACCATGATCTGTTTCCCAACACCCATGAATTATAATATTGGAACGTTACAGAATAGCTTCTGAAATTCTAAATAGTAGATAACTCACCCTGGAATTTTGTTAAAGTGTAAATTCTGATTCTATAGTTCTGGGGAAGAACGTGAGATCCTCCATTTCTAACACATTTTCAGGTTTGTGGACCAAAACTTGTGTGCAGGGCTCTAGAGTAGAGAAAGCTTTCCCTCGTTTGATGAGAGAACAAAATAATCATAATCATAATGATAATAATAAAAAAATTGTAAAGCTCTCCAGCACCTCTGAAAAGGGAATTTAATCAAGAGACAGACAAAAGAAAGTCCTCCGCTTTTAAAATGGGGAGGCACCAGATGGCTGGGGAAGATGGCAGGGCAGGAGGATCCTAAGTTCATCTCCTTCCAAGGACACACGTGGATAACAGCCACATCGGTGCAACTGATTCAGAAAACAACCCCCAAGCTGGCAAAACAAACTTTCCACAGTTAATCATGAAGGGTCCCTACACATCATAAAGGGCAGGGAGCGTGGAGCGCCAGAAGGGAACCAAGCTCCCAGCAAGACTTGAACCACAACAAGGAGGGACACCATAGGCACAGAAAAGGGAGAGGAACAGACCTCACATGAGGCACCCCAAAAGTATATATGCAGCAGAGTATTACTCAGCTGTAAAAAAGAATGAATCTTGTCAGTTGCAACAACACAGATGGAACTAAATGGTATAATGCAAAATGAAATAAATCAATCAGAGGAAAACAAATACCATATGATTTTACTCATATGTGGAATTTAAGGGAAAAAAATGAAAAAATTTTAAAAATACAAACAAAAAAGCAGACTCTTATATACAGAGAAAAAACTCTTGGTTGCCAAAGGGGAGGTGAGTGGGGAGGATGGGTGAGATAAAGGGGATTAAGGGTACACTTATCCTGATGAGCACTGAGAAATGCACAGAACTACCGAATCATTTCATTGTATGTCTGAGGCTCCCATAACACTACATGTTAATTATACTTAGATTTTTTAAAAATGGGGAGGACCTATGGGGGTCAGGGCAAGGGAAACAGCAGAGGGAGTCACATAGGGGGCTCTACTTGACAGGAGTTATGACCCTAAGTTGAAAGACAAAGTCAGCCCAAAGTGACCTCTAGGAAAGAGATCCGAGTTCGTAATAACTCTTCCTCCAAGCTCCTGCTGGGGCTCAGCCCTTACCAAACCCAAGAGGAAACCAAAAAGCCAGGAAGCCTCTGATGTAGTCATAAAGTTCAGCCACCTGGGGCAGAAGGGGTTAGAGAAGGGGTGGGATGGGCATCCAGAGGGCAACAGGCAGTTATCTTGCAATTGAGGTGCTCTGCCCTAGAACACAGAGCTATTAGGTAATAGACAAGACACAAAAACACAGGCTTTCTTGTTCTCCAGTCTTTTCTTGCATGCCACTGTGTGTGTGTTATGTGTGTGTGTGTGTTCACTTGGGCACACGCACACAGGGAAGTATACACATGGGCACCTTGAAGATAGGAAGTTGCACACTGAACAGATTCACCAGGGACTGTTTGGCTCAAAATGCTTCAGTTGGTCCCCTGATTCTGTAACTCGCCTAGACCCTCCAGGTCAAGCACTCCTTGGAGTTCTAGAGCCAACTGATCGGACCAGAGCAGAGCTGCAGCATGAACCCGATGGCCTGCAGGGCCTTTCCAGTGCCGTGCTGCAACATGACTCTAGGGATGGTTTTCTTCCTCCTGCTGAGTAAAACATAAAGCTACTTTCCAGATTTACATGAGCCCAAATTACCTTACCTTTCTGACCCACAATATTACTGGAAATGTCAACCTGTCTTCAACTCAATGTTATTTTGCAAAGTCCTGCACCCTTGACTCAGTGTCATGTCCCAACCTCCTATGGTATTTGGTGAGAGTAAACAAAGAGGAGTTATTCATGAGTGGGGCATTGATGACTATTTCAAATGCCACAAATTTCTCAGTCGCTACTATTAACTAGGAAAGCTTTCCTCTTCTTTTTGTAAAGCTCATATCATGAAAATATATGTTGAAAGCACGTATTTGGGTCGGAACAGCTCTTTGGATACTAAATCTTGTAACAGGACCCTATTTCTTGACATTCAGTGAAGACATTTTTGGTATGATTTCATATAGGATTTTTTTTTCAAAATACTTCAGTTTCCCACTCCAGTTTTTACTGCACAGTCAGTATATTAAATTTCCTATGGATATTACATGCTCACTTACCTTGATATAAAGAAATTAAATCACAACTAGAGCAATCAACTAGGAAATGAACACTTGCTTGTTTTCACATCCAATTCATACCACTTACTGACTCTCTCCTGTGTACTCAAAATGGTCCTATTTGCTAAACAAATACAGCAACAGGTAACACACAATTATCCCAAAACATTGTCCTGCTTCAAGCTACTCTGTCATCAAAATCCCTGACAGTGTCATTAGTAAATATGAACAATACTGATAAATATTCATGATTTTTAAAATGATATAATCTGTGTGAAAGACTTTTCATTAAGAATAATAATAGTTTCTAGATCAGTCACTAAGAGAAATTCTGTTTTTGCATTAGCAGCAGGTCACAAGAAGAAAGGATGAATAATACAACGGGGTCCACATGCTCCTGGTGGCAGAGCCCTCTAACATTTACTGGGTGTAGTGCGTAAACAATGAATTTCGGAGCACTGAAAAAAAGAAAAAATTAAATAAAATATAAAAAAAAAACCATGAAATCCTTTTACGTACACTTAAACTTCTGCAGCAGGTGAGGCTTAGTAGTTTGAACAGGTAAAAGGCAATGGGGTTGACAAAGGGATAAGAGATGGGAGGGAAGAAAACACACTAGCAATTGCTTCACAGAAGGGGGCCCATATTTATTTATCAGAGAAACAAAGCTACCTCCCAGTTACCCAGCTGGTCAGTGACAGAGCCAAAAACAAGCGGAGGATTTCTTACTCCTCTGGTGCCACTTTCCCTACATTTCATCTGATGATTTTCCTATATTTGCAATGAATTCACAGCCCCTACCTTCCTACGCAGAGTACTCCAAACAAATGGACAACGAATTCAGTTAAAACGAAAACCAAAAAACAAAAAACACCTGTATTAGAAATCAAAAGCAATTAAGGAGAACACACCATCTATTTATGTGAGATAATCTTGCCCCAACAATTACTGGCTCAACTAAGAAAGTAACAATGCCCCTAGGTTACAGGATCCCAGGTGGCAGCTCATTTTAATGTGGAAATCACTTTTTTACAGGAAAAAATATCTATTTGGAGACTCAAACTGTGTACAAAGCTACATTTAAAATACTATGAAAATGATCATGGACCATGAAGCCAGCCCAAACGAACACAATCAGGGAGTAGGCAAAATGTGATGGAAAATTAATACTGACAACAGACGCAGCTAGTCTGTTTCTTTTACTTTTTAAAGTTTTTATATAAACTTCAGTTAGTTAAAATACAATGTAATGTCAGTTTCAGGTGTGCAATTGAGTGATTCAACACTTCCATACATTGCCTGGTGCTCATACAGGTGCCCTCCTTAATCCCTGTCACCCTAGTTGACCCATCCCTCTCTTCTGGTAAACACCAGCTCGTTCTCTACAGTGAAGAATCTGTTTCTTGGCTTGTCTCCCTCTCTCTCTTTCTTTCCCTTTCCTTGTTTGTTTTGTTTAAATTCCACATATGAGTGAAATCATATGGTATTTTTCTTTCTCTGACTTTTCTAAAACAGTGTTTTCCACCTGTATGTGGTTTTCCTCCCATTTCCACCAATATGCTAATTCAGACTCCTGCTGTCTCATACCTAAAAATGATGTTCCTGATTCTGCCTTATAGCTTTTGCTCCTCTAATATACCCTCATTATAAAGTAAAAGCAGTGAGTGAGAGAGTTTCAGTAAATAAACTAATAATTATTAAACCCAAACTAAGTGCCAGGCTCAGTACAAAGGACTTTACAGATGTATTTTCTCATTTAAATTTATACTCTTTGAGGTGAGTAATAATCTATCCGTTTTAGATGAAAAAACTCAGGTTCAAAGAGGTTCAGCAACTTGCCCAAGATCATGCAGCTACTAAATGGGAAAACCCCAAATATCAAACCACGATCCTCTCCATATCTAATCGAATCCATACCTAAAGCATACCCCTTTCCTACACTATGTGGATAGACATGATTACTAGCACAACTGGTAAAAGTGATTCCCTTGGGATGTACAGCAAAGCTGATCCCTTTGACAAGTGATACTTAGGCTCATGATCCTTTCCCTGCCTTGCACAGTTCCTCCATCAGAAATTGTCCTGCCAGTCTTCCAAGACTCAGCTTTAGTTGTGTTTCCTCTCTTACAGGAAGCCTTCCCCGTTTTACAGCATGATCTCTATACCCTTCCTCTGCTTCGATAAGCCCCTAACCATACCTTTGTCACAGCATAGATCACACTGCAGTCCAATATGTCTATTTCTCTAAAAGCCAGTGAGGTCCTTGACAAGTAGAGCCACATTCTGTTCCTCACTGTCCAGCACCACACTCACTCTCCCACCGTAGGCTTCTAGTCTGAAGCAGGCAGAACTCGAAGAGGAAAAGATTTAACACTAACTCAATTTTAGGACTTTAGTTATGTGTTAGACTGGAAATTCTCCTGAATTTAGACTCAGTTTGTGACTTAGGCGGCAGAAAGAATGTCTATTACTCAAGATTGAACATCCCATGCATGGGACTTGATGGATTTTTAGCCTGTGGCTGAGAAAGTTTAAAGACCAGAGGAAGCAAAAATAGAATTTTGCAATTTAGGTGCACCAGGTTCACTCAGGAAACTAGTCATTTTGCATCTCCAGTGCCTAAGACACTGAAGAAAAAAAGAAATGACTTCTCTTGTCTTAACTATGAAGGCTTCCCTAGTAATTTCCAAGAAATGTAGGACATCACTCATCCCTCTAAATAAGCAAATTTTCTAGACACTGGAGCCCCCATCTTTAGAGACCTCAGAAGTAGAAGGAATTAACTTTGTCTTAACAAATGTTAGTCATAGTAGCTAGCTAGCTTTTATAGCATATTGATTGTGTGCTGGGAAGGGATGGGGAGGCCTGCTTGTGAAGGGCACTGTAGGGCCTAAGGAGCTTCACACATATTTTACCATTTAACTCTCATAACAATCAACATTCATCTTCCCATTTTATGGACACAGAAGCCAAAACGGGAGAAGTTAAGTGACTTGACCAAGATTGCACTTTAAGTTAATGGAAGATTCCAACCCCGACTGTCTCCACAGTCCATGCCCATAATTCATACCCAAGACTGTCACCCATTCAGAGCCAGCTGCAAAGGACAAGCAGGATGAGGGATAGAAGACTTGAAGGCAGAGGCACCTGCATGCACAAATAAGTGGAAGTACAAAGGGGCCAGTGGGTGGGGCAATAAGCGAGTCCCAAGGAGCTGGACTTTAAGAAGTGGGGGCAGTATGTTGGGATCTGGATGTGAGGTGCCTTGTATGGCATGATGAGGAGTTTGAGCACCACCTGAGGCCTGCAGAGTGGGGGACTGCTCTGGAAGCATAATGGAAGATAAAGAGAAATTCGGAAGGCCTGGATTAAGGCAGACCTATCTATGAGCATCTGAACTAAGGCAGTGGGAAGAGTTGTAGAGAGGAGAGACCCTTGCATCCAAAAGACTGTTCTGAGGGAGAAGCAACAAGATTCCACGAGCAACCAAACATGAGGAGTCAATGAAATGGAAGGAAAAGATGATGATTCTGGGGCTTCTCATGGGAAACTTGGTTGGATAGTGATGGCAGTGAGGAACAGATTTCGAAGGGAAGTGATGGGTCCCCTTTGGGTTATGCTGAATGTGAGGGGCTAGAGTACCACAGGGACTATCTAGAGGCAGCTGAGTGTATGGGGCTCAGGTGAGGGGGTCGCTGGTAGAACATTATCTGGTAAATTTTTGCCAAAAATTTCTCTTCTAGTCAACATGTATTCCTGACTTCTGGGCTGAAATACTGGAAGTGAGTGAAATCACCTGGGAAGGGTACAGAAAGAATGGTCTTTTCCCCCACATTTTTAATTTTTAGGCTGTATTCAGGTTCTTTTGATTCAATTGACCATTTATTATTTTGCCAGATATGAATTCTGGCCTAGATAGTAATTTGTTATTATTCCCTAGGATTACTTTTTATTCTTTATTTACATTTTGTTTCTGTACTCTTCAGTGGGTTTTTTCTTATATCAAACATTAGCTCCATACACACACACACACACACACACACACACACACACACACGTGTGTGTGTGTGTGTGTATGAAGATTCATTATAAGAATTGGCTTATAAAGGCTCTGAAGTTCCACTATCAGCTGTCTGCAACATGGAGACTCAGGAAAGCTGGTGGTATAATTCAATATGAATCTGAAGGTCTGAGAACCCAGGGGCTGATGGTATAAGACCTAGTTCCTAGTCCAAAAGCTGAAGAACCAAGAGTATCAATATTCAAGGGCAGAAGATAGATATCTCAGCTCAAGCAGAAGGAGTGAACCCCCCTACCTCTGCCTCTATTCTATTCAGGCACACCCACACTGGGGAGGGCAATCTTCTCAACTCAGTCTACTAATTCAAAAGCATCCTCACAGACACATCCAGAAATCATGTTTTACCAGGGAACTGACCATCCCTTTAGCCCAATCAAGTTGACACAAAATTAACCATCATAACTCTGCCCTTTTCAACCTGCATCCATACGTATCTCTTTAAGCCATACTTAATCTCCAGATAAAGACGGCAGCAAGGTTATAATTCCACCTAACATGATATAACCAAAATGTATAACCAAAAAAGTACTAATACCTCCCTCAGAAGAGGGGGCAAAGTCCTTGAGTGATGTTTATTCTTCTACTGATATGCTGTAACTTAAATACTATGATGTAGAATCAACAATACATAAATACCGATATCAAGTCAATGCATTTTACCTTACATGATAAGGGATTAAGGGAGGAGAAAAAAAGACATTTACTTAATATATAGATATATGTACACAAATATATTCATAAAAATAAGGAGGAAGTACTCATGACAATTACAGTCCTCATTTCCACAATCGGTCATGTGCTTACAGTGTATAACTACTTTCTTCCACCACCCATTCTGTATTTCCTTTGCCTTCAGCAAGTACCTCAGCTGGTCATGATTTTTTACATGGCAGACTGACCCAAACCTTCATTCCTGAAGGGTCCAGGCCATTAGCTGGGCTGTTGTGGTTTTCCATGGACCTTATTCACAGGACACAGTAATACTAAGGGATCCCCTAAGGGACTTCTTGCATTCCACACTCTTCCTTATATCCCTTGTAGAGTAGCAGTCCAATTTCCCCTTGATAAACAGGACCAATCATCCCAGCTAGTACTATAACTCTTTCTTTGCTTACTGAATCAGAGGCATGAGGAGTCCAAAACAGCCAGGTCTTAAAGTTCTATTCAATGGAATCCCTGTCATGTCCCCCAGGGGAAGCATTCCTCTCTCTGGAACTAAAACCTCTAGGCCAACACAGCATAGAGTCACAGGAACAATAAGCAAAAATTTCACTAGTGGGTTCTATAGGTCATAGTGAGTGGTACTACTCCCATTTTCACCCTTAGGTGAAATTCACCTGGAAATGTGAATCTTACCTATGACAGAAACAGAAGCCTATATTGTATGCCAACTCAGAGCATATAGAGCCTTCTGGAGAACTCTTCCTCAGCCTTGCAAGGAACTGCCACCAATCTGGCTCTATAACTGAATCTTCAAAAAGGCATTCTACCAATCTCTCAAGCCAGGTGCTTTAGAATGGTGGGGAACATGTAAGACCAGTGAATTCCTTTAATGTGCCTCCATCGCTACATTTATTTTGCTTTAAGATGAGTTCCTTTATCGGAAGCAATGCTGTACATAAATCTGTATGCAGAGTTAGTATCTATTGCAGTAAGAACAAAACACCACCGCTTCCAGATGAAGGTGGTCCAATGGAATCAACTTGCCAGAGGTAGCTGGCTGATCATTCCAATGAATGGTACCATATAAGGGGCTCAGAATTGGTCTCAGCTGCTGGCAGACTGGGCACTCCATGGTGACCACAGCAAAGTCAGCATTGGTGAATGGAATTCTATGTTGCTAAGCCCATAAATAACCTCCATTCCCTGCCATCGTGGCCACTTTCTTCATGTGTCTACTGGGCAATAACGGGGTTGGCTGGGAAAAGAAGCTGTCTAATATCTACAGAATGGGTCGTCCTAGCCATTTGATTACCAAAACTCTCCTCGCCTGAAGTTGATTTAGTGAGGATTTACATGGGACCACACACACAGTGAAATTTCCTTTAATTTTCTTTCTAAAGCGTATATGACATCTGGGGGACATACCAATCTGAAGAGGCACCAGGTCTCACCTTACAAAGACTTTCATCCCAATAACCCACTCCATCATCATCCAATTGTATTTATTAAGAGTCAAAAAAGAGACAGCATTTTTGTAAATTCAATTATAGTATCCAGATCCCTTTTTGGCAAACTATCCAGTAACGAGCTGCTAGAGTTTTCTTTGTCTCAAGCAGTGATATTATCAAAGCCTATACTGAGCCCCTATGGCTTAGTAAACACAACAGAAAATGCATTATTTATCCTGGTCTTCATTAATAATTAATAAAATTACAGGTATATCAAATTTCCAGGCTACCCAGCTCACATCAGTGAAACCAGTATACAACTGCCTTCTCCGAAAAGATCACAATTAATTGAATGCTGCTGATGTATGTTTTTAATTAATTTGTTTGACCTTCTCATGCTGAAGCTGGAAAATAATGAGGCAAATTTTCAAGTAGAAGAACATGCTATGATTTGTAAGCTTTCTGTTCTTATGGTTTTAAAACTGCATCAAACTCATTTTTTAGCTTCCTGTAGACATGTAAAGAAATAATTATTACTAAATTATTCTAAAGTCCCAGAAAAGAAAATAGGCAGAGGTAGAGTATCCTCATAACAATACGGGATTTGGCTTTCCAATCCAATCTTTCTTTTGCTTCCTTTGCCTGGCACCCACACTGACTCTACCTTTTCACCAATATCACTGTCTCCCTCTCACTCTCATACAGATACTCTCCTTCTTCTCCCAGTCACTGACAATGAATAGTTAATGAGCAATTATTAAAAAGTTACTGGACAATTAATAATAATTATTATTAACCATGTTTATAAAGCTCCCTTAAAACTTTTTAAGTGCTTCCAAAAATATTATTTTAATTTCCTGGTACATGCTCACCTCCATAGAGATACAAAGATGATTGATATCCTGCACTCAGAGTGCTAAAGTCTAGTAGTAAAAATAAAACATGTGGCGCAAATGACCAAACTATGAATCAGAAAATCAGAAGTACATGCTCTTCTCCACTCCAAGCTGCTCCAAGGCAGGATCCTACCATATTCCTCTTGATTCCCAGTATCTAGCTCCACGGTTGGCAAAGAGACTGTTGGCGGAAAGAAGGGCCCAAAGGAAAGTGTCATTCTTTCAACCCTGTGTATCATTAACTGTGCTGCAAGCCCCAGGTAAGGCAATAAAGATAAGCCACTAGGTCCCCGCCCTCATAGTACTGAGCTTCTAATGCGAGGAACATCCAAGAGCTTGGAGGCAAACAAAAATCCACACTGTAACAGATTTGATAAGTGGAAGGAAGAAAGTAATAGAAAAAAATGGGTTAAAGGGTGATGGGAGGGGAGTAGAAGGGGTGAAAAGATCAGGAAATTAGAAGACCCTCCAACTCGAGAGAGATCTGCTAATTTTTCCTATTTTCCAGTGCACTTATGGATTTAGAAAGTCTTTGAAGAAAAGATAGAAATACCAAGTCTTTTCTAATATTTCAAAGAATGCTGCCTAGAAGGGGAATAAATAGGTCTTTACCCCCATGTACATAAAACACTCCCAAGTAAGCAAAGTTTGAGTTTAAAGTTTTATTTTCCCAATCTTTTCGTCTTTTTTGATGCATATCTTAGCTTGGGCTCTCTAGAATATACAGTGGGAAACAAAAACCAAGTTCTCAGGGGATCTGATCCGGAGAGGAAGTATGAGGGGCAGTGAAATGAAGTGGAAAGCTGGGAGAAGCAACAGAAAGATGCATGATGGTGGTGGCTACTGGCTGCTCCATTCATAGGACCTCATGAGGGGTCACAGGAAACGCATTTCAGAACCATCTAAGGGGAGGAGGGGATAAGGGAGGAAGTGGTCATTCAACATCTGGTTTCTTATTTTACCCTGTCAGACCCTGAACTCCTTCCACCTCTGAGTTCCTGCAATGTCTCCCCTACCCCGGACCCCATTCTGTCCCCTCTGACCCCTCCCCCACACACAA
Source organism: Enhydra lutris kenyoni (assembly GCF_002288905.1). Taxonomy (NCBI): domain Eukaryota; kingdom Metazoa; phylum Chordata; class Mammalia; order Carnivora; family Mustelidae; genus Enhydra; species Enhydra lutris. Next base: position 13,213,796 of record NW_019154134.1, on the reverse strand, counting down.
TGTACCATCAGCAGGGCAGCCCTGGCAGGGCAGGAAGCTAGAGGTCTGAGGTAAAGTGTGGTCAGGGTGAATCTGCACAGAGCTGGTTCCACAGCAGCGAAGGGCAAAAGATCAGTCAATGACAAAAGAATATGATGAGGTACCTAAAAGTCACTTGGCCTTTTGAATTTTCAGAGTTCTCCCTGAAAATCATGAAGTAATTAAAGTTCCAATTCAGAGTGAGATGGTCAAGCAGATTAATATTCTATGTAGTATCAGTTTTAAAATATACCCTTCAAATCCCCTTCCTTGTCACCATCCTACACTACCCATTCATGCATGTGGACATATGTGTGTGTTTGTCTAAGTCATTTCTTTCCATTTCCAAGATGGCCTGATGCTTTCTGTGTGGAGACACAAGGTAGAGAGCAATGCAGCTCTTAAGTTTCCCAAAGGATGCCTTTTTGAGAGGTATTTTTTAAATGAAAAATTGTGTTGATAATATCCTTTTTAATTCCTCCAAATGTGAGCAAAATAAAATTATCTTAAAGTAATGTTAGGACCCAAACTATCATTCCTATAGCAACTGATGACCATTTTAGTACAAAGCTAGGAGTGTTTTCAAGCCACAGCTCTCTGGCACCAGAATAACTTAGGGTAGCCAATGTGACAGGCCTAAGTGCTCCAATGACAGGGGCAGAAGTAGCCTAAACCTTTCATATCCCAATTAATGCTGCCAATGATCTTTTTACAGATATGGTTAATTCCATTACCACAATAACTAAGTGTGTGTTGAACGGTGGACGAGTTCAATACCCCCACAACTCCACTCTAGAAGGATGCTACAGTATCATGTAGCATACAGAATCATTTTAACTCGAGTTGACTCACCAAAACACCTCTTTATGAAATGGAAAAATGTAAACAGGCACCCATTATGATGCCTACCATGTAAGAAATGTCTTATTTTGTATTTTACTAAAGAAATTTGCTCACAGTAAATGTTTTATTTCCCATTGCCTTCTGAGGAAAGTGAATTCTGGTATTTAGAAGAACTCCTATTTATTAAACAGAAGAAAACTTTTGCCCTTCGTATAATGGCCTCTGATGTTACTGCAGGCAGTTTAAACTAGTGAGTAGGAGTATCAGAGTTTGAAGTTAGAGCTGTTCCATAACTAAATTGTTCTACCCAAGAAAGGTAAAGAGAGATTAAAAATTCCAGGAAGACATCTAGAAAATGTGAGGCAGGGACAAGAAGACAGAGCACAGAAGGCAAAGCAGAGAGAGGGAAGAAACCTGGTAGCTGTGAGGATGGGAAGACCAGGAAGGGCTCACTCACTGAGCTTGGTGTGCAAGAAAGGAGGGAGCCAGCACTGCGCAGGGCAACTACCCACCTGGGCATCTCTGTGTGGCCTTGGGAATACTTCAGTGCCCCTCATGCTCTTCACTGAAGTGAGGTTTTATTTGGGATAAAGTAAAATAGAAAAAGAAGATAAAAAAAACAAAAGGAAGGAAGGAAGGAGTAAGTTAGGAAGGAAGGAAGGAAGGAAGGGAGAAAGAGAGAGGAAGGAAAAGAAAGGAAAGGGAAGGGGAGGGAAAGGGACAGGCAGAAAGGGCAAGGAAGGGAAGGAGAGGGGAGGGGAGGGGAAGTGGAGGAGAGGGGAGGGGAAGAGAGGGAGGGGAGGGGAGGGAAGGGTAGATTTAACTTTTAAGACCTAATGATATAACCTGATCTGTAAAGGAAAGACTACCATTCCCCCTACCCTTCTGGTCATTCACTAAGACCTTCTGGTTCATTCTACAAACAGGGCCTCTCTGAAGCAAGTGGGCATATTTTCCTTGTGCAGGCTATGGAATAAACGTGAGCTAGCCTATTCCACTCTAAGAAATAGAAGCATGCCTTATATAAAAAACTTCACTTCAATATTAAAGAACCTAATAATGTTTTCCACATGAATATCTATTTCTGTTCTGTATGCTCCCTTACCATTCAAAGTACTGTGACAAATTATTTGCAAATATGGCCACAATTAATCTCTTCCTTATATTTATACCCATTTGTAATGTAATTATCCAGCTGGGCTGGACTTGTGCCTTAGAGTAACTTGTGCCTTAGAGTAACTAATGAATTAATATAATGCATGTGAAGGGATGTACCAGTTTTGAACTTAAGCCACAAAAGACCTTATATGTGGCCTATATTAGTTTGCTAGGGCTGCCAAACCACAGACAGTGGTTTCTATTGGCTTAACAAACAGAAATTTATTCTCTCCCAGCTCCAGAGGCTAGGAGTCCAGGATTGAGGTGCTGGCAGGTTTGCTTTCTTCTGAGACCTGTCTCCTTGGTTCACAGAGAGCTGTCCTCTTGCTGTGTCTTTACATGGTCTTTCCTCTGTGTGTGTGCATATGTGCACCCGGAGTGTCTCTGAGTCCAAATTTCCTCTTCTGATAAGAACATCAGTCAGATGAAATTAGTGCCCACCCTATCAGCTTCCTTAAAGATCCTGTCTCTAAACAGAGTCACAATCTGAACGACTGGGAGTTAGGACCTCAACACAAGACTTTGGAGAAAACATAAGTCAACCCATTATTTATCTCATTCTGAGACCCACTGCCACCATCTGACAAGTGCAAGCCAACTTTATAGATGGTCAGCCAACCCAGAAGTAAGGCTGCCCCAATGACCTGCTCCTCATCACGAAAACATGAGAAAATCCAGGTGAGACCAAAAGAACCATCCAGCTGAACCCAGTCTGATCTGCAGAACTGTACAACTGTGAGCTAAGTAGATGGCTGCTGCTTCAAGCTCTAGGTTTAGAGGTGGCTTATTACACAGCAGTAATTAATGGAAACACTAACCATTTAATTAAAATGTATCAAGGACTTACCTTAGGCATAGCTCTATCAGTCAGAATCCTTTGGTTGCCACCAACAGAAACCATCTCTGGTTAATTTCAGTAAAGAGTAAGTCACTGGGAAGAATGCACTAACAAAATCAATGGGAAAGCTTAGAAATAGGAACAGAAGTAGTGCTGAAGTCTAGAGAACAGGGATTATTCTCTTGTTTTGCTCTGCTGGCACTAAATTTTTCTTTAAAAATCCATTTAGAACATGTGCCACCAGGCACCTGGGTGGCTTAGTGGGTTAAAGCTTCTGCCTTTGGCTCAGGTCATGGTCCCAGGGTCCTGGGATCGAGGCCCGCATCGGGCTCTCTGCTCAGCAGGGAACCCGCTTCCTCTTCTCTCTCTGACTGCCTCTCTGCCTACTTGTGATCTCTCTCTCTGTCAAATAAATAAATAAAATCTTAAAAAAAAAAAAAAAGAACATGTGCCACCAACCCAATGTTCCAGGTCTCAAGAGCAAGTGTCACTGACTGCACCCGGGCCTCATGCTGCAGAACTGCCAACCACATGCATAGGATACAACCAGCCGACCCCACACTAAGTTAGCATCACTCTAAGAAAGGATACAGCAGTGACATCATTTCATGGAAGCACTGGACACCTCACACACGTCTTCTAATGCTCTAGTCACTACATGGGATATAATCTGACATGAGTCATGACATGAACACTGACATGAGTGTGAATCCCATAAGCACAAAATAACTGTAGGATCTAAGGCCCCTCGGCTGAGATGTCTTGCCAATTGACTGTCTTTGAGGGACTGACAGAGGGGCCACCCAGTTGCCTTTCTTTTGTGGAGCTGCAGATCAAAAATTACAGGTTATATAATAAATTATCCTGACAATCAAGTACAGTGTGCAAGAATATTTGTGGATCATCAATCCATTCATAGCCGCTCCAGAAAGATTCTTATTTACTAGCAATGAGGAAAGTGTCTGACAATGGTCTATCTTTTTTGAATTAATGATGATGCTGAGGAAGACCACAGTCCAGCTGCTAACTTTTTGTTTTTTCCCCTCACAGATTCCCTCTCTCCAGTGTGGCTAGGAGAGGGCAGCACAACTTCACTGTTTCACCCACGGTTCTTCATATAATGGAGGTGAGATAATTTTCCAGAAAGAAAGTGGGCTGCCCAGTCCCAAAGGAGAAGGAATGAATTAACTGGAAGAGCCAAAAAAAAGAGCCCTGTGTTAGGTTCCAGGTTTGAAAAGAGAGTAGCAAGAAATACCTAAGAAGTAGTTTCTGAGGGGGACAAGATGGCGGGGAAGTAGGAGGAGGCGCCTTTTCAACCTGTACCCTAAAGTGAGCTGATTACCTACCAAAGAACTCCGATCACCCATGAAATCAGCCTGAGATCAGAATTATACACATCTGATCTCTACAGGGGCAGAAGACACCAGTGGGCAGATGGGGAATCCTGATTGCTCAGAAGTGTTCCAGGGTGCACCCAGACTGCACCACGATCGATACAACCAGCTACATCTGTTCAGTCATCTCTCACCAAAATGACTAGGAGGAGGAATGCCCAACAGAAGAAAAATACAGAGGATGGACCTTCTGCAACAGAGCTAACGGCTATCAACATAGACAATATGTCGGAAAGAGAATTCAGGCTAACAATTATCCAGGCAATAGCTAGGTTGGAGAAAGCCATGGATGACCAAACGGAATTGATTAGGGCTGAGATGAAAGCGACCAGACAGGATGTTCACAATGTTAGAACAGAGCTAAAAGCTACCAGGGCTGAGGTTCACAATGCTCTCAATGAGTTCCAATCTAATCTAAATTCTCTCAAAGCTACGGCAACTGAGACAGAAGATAGAATTAGTGATCTGGAGGGCAAACAGATAGAGAGAAAGGATCAAGAGGAAACCTGGAACAAACAGCTTAGAAACCATGAAAACAGAATCAGGGAAATAAATGATGCCATGAAATGTTCCAACGTCAGAATCATTGGAATCTCTGAAGGGGAGGAGAAAGAAAGAAGTCTAGAAGATATAGTGGAACAAGTTCTTCATGAAAATTTTCCCAATCTCGCGAATGGAACCAGCATTCATGTACTAGAGGCCAAACGGTCTCCACCCAAGATTATAGATTCCAGAAAAACATCAAGGCACCTGACAGTCAAATTGAGGAATCATAATTGTAGGTATAATCTCTTGAAAGCCGCTAGGACAAAGAGGCTCCTTACTTACAGAGGAAAGCCCATCAGAATAACGTCAGACCTGTCCACAGAGACCTGGCAAGCCAGAAAGGGCTGGCAAGATATATTCAGGGCACTAAATGAGAAGAACATGCAGCCAAGAATACTTTATCCAGCAAGACTGACATTCAAAATGGATGGAGAGATAAAGAGTTTCCAAGACCGGCAAGGCTTAAAAGACTATGCAACCACCAAGCCGACACTGCAGGAAATATTAAGGGGGGGTTCTATAAAAGAGGAAAAATCCTAAGAATAGCATTGAACAGAAATATAGAGACAATCTATAGAAAGAAAGACTTCAAAGGTAACACGATGTCAATAAAAACGTATCTATCAATAATCACTCTCAGTGTGAATGGTCTAAATGCGCCCATAAAACGGCACAGGGTTGCAGATTGGATAAAACGACAGGACCCATCCATATGTTGTCTACAAAAGACCCATTTTGAACCTAAAGATACACCCAGGCTGAAAGTGAAGGGATGGAGAAGCATCTTTCATGCCAATGGGCCTCAAAAGAAGGCTGGGGTAGTGATTCTCATATCAGATAAATTAGATTTTAAACTAAAGACTGTAGTCAGAGATACAGAAGGACACTACATCATTCTTAAAGGGACTATCCACCAAGATGATCTAACAATTGTAAATATCTATGCCCCCAATATGGGAGCAGTCAATTACATAAGAAAACTGTTAATCAAGATAAAGAGTCATATTGATATGAATACATTAGTAGTAGGAGATCTTAACACACCTCTCTCAGAAACAGACAGATCATCGAAGCAGAAAATCCATAAAGAAACAAGAGCATTGAATGACACATTGGACCAGATGGACCTCATAGATACATACAGAACATTCCACCCTAAAACAACAGAATACTCATTCTTCTCAAGTGCACATGGAACCGTCTCAAGAATAGACCACATACTGGGTCACAAATCAGGATTCAACTGATACCAAAAGACTGAGATTATTCCCTGCATATTCTCAGATCACAATGCTTTGAAACTGGAGCTCAATCACAAGGAGAAGTTCAGAAGGAACTCAAGCACCTGGAAGCTAAAGACCACCTTGCTTAAGAATGCTTGGATCAACCAGGAAATCAAAGAAGAACTGAAACAATTCATGGAAACCAATGAGAATGAAGACACTTCGGTCCAAAACCTATGGGATACAGCAAAGGCGGTCCTAAGGGGGAAATACATAGCTATCCAAGCCTCCCTCAAAAAAATTGAAAAAATCCAGAACACAGCAGCTGTCTCTACACCTTAAAGAACTGGAGAATCAACAACAAATCAAACCAACTCCACACATAAGAAGGGAAATAATCAAGATTAGAGCTGAAATCAATGAGGTAGAAACCAGAGATACAGTAGAACGTATAAATGAAACTAGAAGCTGGTTTTTTGAAAGAATCAATAAGATCGATAAACCATTGGCCACACTAATCCAAAAGAAAAGAGAGAAAGCCCAAATTAATAAAATTCTGAATGAAAAGGGAGAGATCACAACTAACACCAAGGAAGTAGAAACAATCATCAGAAGTTATTATCAACAGTTATATGCCAATAAGCTAAGCAACCTAGATGAAATGGATGCATTCCTGGAAAACTATAAACTCCCAAAATTGAACCAGGAAGAAATCGACAACCTAAATAGACCGATATCTAGTAATAAGATTGAAGCAGTGATCAAAAACCTCCCAAAAAACAAGAGCCCAGGACCTGACAGATTCCCTGGGGAATTCTACCAAACTTTCAAAGAAGAAATAACACCTATTCTCCTGAAGCTGTTTCAAAAAATTGAAGCAGAAGGAAAACTTCCAGACTCTTTTATATGAAGCCAGCATTACCCTGATCCCCAAACCAGGCAAAGACCCTACCAAAAAGGAGAATTTCAGACCAATATCACTGATGAATATGGATGCTAAGATTCTCAACAAGATCCTAGCAAACAGGATCCAACAGCACATTAAAAAGATTATCCACCATGACCAGGTGGGATTCATTCCTGGGCTACAAGGATGGTTCAACATTCGCAAATCAATCAATGTGATAGAACAAATTAATAAGAAAAGAGAGAAGAACCACATGGTCCTCTCAATTGATGCAGAAAAAGCATTTGACAAAATCCAGCATCCGTTCCTGATTAAAACGCTTCAAAGTGTAGGGATAGAGGGAACATTCCTGAACTTCATCAAATCTATCTATGAAAAACCCACAGCAAATATCATCCTCAATGGGAAAAAGCTTGCAGCCTTCCCGTTGAGATCAGAAACACAACAAGGATGCCCACTCTCATCACTCTTGTCCAGCATAGTTTTAGAAGTCCTAGCAACAGCAATCAGACAACAAAGAGAAATAAAAGGTATCCAAATTGGCAATGAAGAAGTCAAACTCTCTCTCTTCGCAGATGACATGATTCTTTATACGGAAAACCCAAAAGACTCCACCCTCAAACTACTAGAGCTCATACAGCAATTCAGTAATGTGGCAGGATACAAAGTCAATGTACAGAAATCAGTGGCTCTCTTATACACTAACAATGAAAATACAGAAAGGGAAATTAGAGAATCGATTCCATTTACTATAGCACCAAGAACCATAAGATACCTGGGAATAAACCTAACCAAAGAGGTAAAGGATCTGTACTCAAGGAACTACAGAACAGTCATGAAAGAAATTGAAGAAGACACAAAAAGATGGAAGACCATTCCATGCTCTTGGATCGGAAGAATAAACATTGTTAAAATGTCTATACTGCCTAGAGCAATCTATACTTTTAATGCCATTCTGATCAAAATTCCACCGGTATTCTTCAAAGAGCTGGAGCAAATAATCCAAAAATTTGTATGGAACCAGAAGAGACCCCGAATCGCTAAGGAAATGTTGAAAAACAAAAATAAAACTGGAGGCATCACGTTACCTGATTTCAAGCTTTACTACAAAGCTGTGATCACCAAGACAGCATGGTACTGGCATAAAAACAGACACATAGACCAGTGGAACAGAGTAGAGAGCCCAGATACGGACCCTCAACTCTATGGTCAGTTAATCTTCGACAAAACAGGAAAAAATATACAGTGGAAAAAAGACAGTCTCTTCAATAAATGGTGCTGGGAAAACTGGACAGCTATATGTAGAAGAATGAAACTCGACCATTCTCTTACACCGTACACAAAGATAAACTCAAAATAGATAAAAGACCTCAATGTGAGACAGGAATCCATCAGAATCCTAGAGGAGAACATAGGCAGTAATCTCTTCGATATCAGCCACAGCAACTTCTTTCAAGCTATGTCTCCAAAGGCAAAGGAAACAAAAGCCAAAATAAACTTTTGGGACTTCATCAAAATCAAAAGCTTCTGCACAGCAAAGGAAACAGTCAAGAAAACAAAGAGGCAACCCATGGAATGGGAGAAGATATTTGCAAATGACAGTACAGACAAAAGGTTGATATCCAGGATCTATAAAGAACTCCTCAAACTCAACACACACAAAACAGATAATCATATCAAAAAATGAGCAGAAGATATGAACAGACAATTCTCCAATGAAGACATACAAATGGCTATCAGACACATGAAAAAATGTTCATCATCACTAGCCATCAGGAAGATTCAAATTAAAACCACATTGAGATATCACCTTACACCAGTTAGAATGGCCAAAATTAGCAAGACAGGAAACAACATGTGTTGGAGGGGATGTGGAGAAAGGGGAACCCTCTTACACTGTTGGTGGGAATGCAAGTTGGTGCAGCCTCTTTGGAGAACAGTGTGGAGATTCCTCAAGAAATTAAAAATAGAACTTCCCTATGACTCTGCCATTGCACTACTGGGTATTTACCCCAAAGATACAGATGTAGTGAAAAGAAGGGCCATCTGTACCCCAATGTTTATAGCAGCAATGGCCACGGTTGCCAAACTGTGGAAAGAACCAAGATGCCCTTCAACCAACGAATGGATAAGGAAGATGTGGTCCATATACACTATGGAGTATTATGCCTCTATCAGAAAGGGTGAATTCCCAACTTTTGTAGCAACATGGACAGGACTGGAAGAGATTATGCTGAGTGAAATAAGTCAAGCAGAGAGAGTCAATTATCATATGGTTTCACTTATTTGTGGAGCATAACAAATAGCATGGAGGACATGGGGAGTTAGGAGAAGGCAGTTGGGGGAAATTGGAAGGGGAGGTGAACAATGAGAGACTATGGACTCTGAAAAACAATCTGAAGGGTTTGAAGAGGTGGGGGTGCGGGAGGTTGGGGGAACCAGGTGGTGGGTATTAGAGAGGGCACGGATTGCATGGAGCACTGGGTGTGGTACAAAAACAATGAATACTGTTATGCTGAAATTTTTTTAAAAAAATGATTAAAAAAAAAAGAAGTAGTTTCTGTCCTTATGAGCTTAAAATGTGTCCCCAAAAATAAAGCAAGCAAAACAAGGCGCTGAGCTAAGTTAGTGGGTCTTATTTAGAAATGACTGTTGAGTAATGGAGAAATAAAGACCAGAAGATCAATAAAAAAATTACTGAGAGGGAAAGAAGAACTGTAGAGAGAAGGTTTTCATTTACAGTTGAAGGATGGACTTCAGGGAGACGTGCTGTGGCTCTAAAGTGTAGAGTGTTACACGCGTGTGTGTGGATGGATAATATACCACACTTCAGCTAATATGGTTCCTTAGTTGCAATTCTGACCCATGCCTTCGTCCAAACTGTGTGGTAAGAGAAAATCTGTATTGGTCTCTTCCTCCCAGGTCCCGGCACAGAGCTCCTAAAACCCTTATCATGTCTTGGGTGATAGGGTTTTTTGTTTTTGTTTTAAAGAGGTGTTGTTCTAAAGAGGTGACTCTGGGCAGCCTCTAGAGGGCTCCTGGATGGGGTTGGTCCCCAGAAAGACCACGCCATGATTGGAAGCTTGGAACTATCAGCCCTTGCCCCCTCTCGCTGTTCTTTTAAAAAGGCAGAAGGGCTGGAAATAGAATGAATGGTCATGTTTACCTGTTGAAACCTCCATAAATTTTCCAAGAGCATAGGGATCAGGGAGCTTCCAGATAGGTGAACACATCTAGGTACCTGCGAGGATGATGCATTCCGATCCCATGAGTACAGAAGCTCCTGTCCCTAGGACTCTCCCAGACCTGCCCTAAGTATCTCTTATCTGTATCCCTTATTAAGTCCTTTAACAAAATGATAAATGTTAGTAAATGCGTCCCTGAATTCTGTGACCTGCTCTAGCAATTAATAGAATCCAAAATGGGAGGGAGTTTGGGGAGCTTCCAACTTGCAGCTAGCTGAGTCAAACAGAAGTTGCAGATAGACCAGGGACCTACTAACTGTGATTGGCATCTAAAGGGAGGTGCAGTCTTGTGGGACTGAATCCTTAACCTGCAGGATTTGACACTATTTCTGAGGAGGTAGTGCCAGCATTGACTTGAATTGTAGGGACTCCCAGCAGGTGTCACAGAGAAGTGCTTGGTGGTGGAAAAGTCCGCATATCTGGTGTCAGAAGCAAAGTGCTCTGTGGAGAAATGAAGGAGACACAGGAAGAAAGAACAGATTTTTTTTTCCTAACACAAATCAGTACTTCTTTGACACATGGTAGATAAAATGTACTGCTCTAGACTCTAAAAATATAGCACAGAAGAAAACAGTTCAAATTTTCTACCCTCAGAGAAGTTCTTCTGGTGAAACAAGGCTTGGGATCAATATTGTCCTGTGTGATGGGGGAGAACAAGCAGTGGTGCCATAGAAGTTACCAGGAAAAAAAAAAGAAAAGAAAAGATTCTAAGTTTGTGGCTCTTCCCTTTTTAAAAACCCTCCACGTACATGTTTAATAGAAGAAGAATACTTTTATTTTTAAATATCTTAAAAATAAAAACTGCTGACTCGGCATTGCAAAGTAACAGAATATTTGTGAGGCAAGTTCAATCTGCCAACGAAGCTAGATGCTCAAAGACATTCTTGCAGACCACACTTTCTACAGTAGATGCTGAAGCTACAGGGGCCCAGCACGGGTTAAACCCTGACCTAGTGAAACCTACAACAGATGTGTAGCTGCAACACCATTTCATGCCATCCCTGCTACTCTCTGTTGTGTGTGTCTACATTCCTATTTTTCACCTTTCTTATGCACAAAATGACAAAAATCGAGGTCTACATTAATTTGGGATGTAAGCTTTCTTTTTTCTTTTTAAATTTTTTTATTTACCTTGAACACTGTCAAACCTGTAGAAAACTACAATGAACATGCATGTCCCTCACCAAAGGCCACCAGGTATGAGCATCTGGCTTCACTCCTTCCAACCATTCCCCTCTCTGCCTGCTTCCTGTGGCTCATGGTCCACTGCCTCTGTCTCCAGAGCCAGTAACTGTGGACGGAGTCCCTCTTGCTTTGTCATCTCTCTAGTTCTGTCTCCGGCCTTCCTCTTCCACTCACAAGGTTCCTGCTGATTATATTGGGCCCAGCCAATAACCCAGGATAATCTCTCCACCTCAAGGTCCTTAAACTTACTCCCATCTGCAAAGATCCTCTTATTACCTAAGATAACACTTTCCTGGGATTACACTGAACATCTTTGGTGGCTGTAATTCAGCTACCATACACCACAGCATCTCTTGGTGATGCTTGCCTAAGTCAATGTTATGATGCTGGAAATCACAAAGTGATGATTGGATTTTAGCATTCATTTTGCATTTATCCTATTTAAAAGGAGAAAATTATTCTCTCTCAACCTCTCTCTTCCCAACTCCTTCCCCTCTGTTCCTGGGTATTACTCTGAAAGGAGAACTTTTCTTTTTATTACCAAGATTTATTTATTTATTCTGGGGGGGGAGAGGCATAGGGAGAGAATCCTCGAGCAGACTCCCCACCGAGCACAGAACCTGATGCAGGGCTCAATCCCAGGACTCTGAGATCATGACCTGAGCCGAAATCAAGAGTCAGACACTCAACTGATTGAGCTACCCAGGCAACCCAACATGGACTTTTTAATATGTATTACCATTACTATTTGTTGTGTATTCTCGACAAAAAAAACAGTTTAGGTTTGAACGTTTCACTGTTTCCTGGCACAGGAAGTTCAAGACTCATTTTGTAATCTCATCCACATCCGCAGTTTCTTTAAGAAATCCCAGTTTTATTTACAACCAAAAGCTGGATGCTAGGAATACTTACTGTCACTAGGGTATCAGTAATTTTAAGTCTGTCCTGAAAAAGTGAGGCATATGGTATGCTAGTTATCTCAAACATGAACATTAGTTCTCTAGTATTTATATAACATAGACTTATATCTATATACAGATATTTGAACACCATGAATTTATCTTAATATCTCCAATCCACATTTAATACCACAGAGTTCTTCCTTATTGTCCCTCAACCCACACATCTAACTCCCTTCTCCTAGGGAAAATCTTGGTTGCCAACAATATCAATTCAGAGATTCATGTATTCTATCCTAAAGGACACACAGAACAGTTTTAGAATTATAATAACAACGCCATGAGCCAGAGCAGATTATTTAAATATAGCTTAAGATTTCCCTGCAGTTCTTCTGTTATCTGAGATTATATGCCACTAAACAAATATGTGTTCAAATATATCTAATTAAATATCCTTTCTGTTGTTTATGTTATCAATTTGATATACAGTTAGAACTATTTGTTTCTGTTATAAACAATTTTAGGGTTTGACTTTTTAAACCCCGTTTCATTTTATTTTATTTTTGAATACACAAATTGGTAATATAGTTTAAAAGCCCAAATTATTAAAAATGTACACTTGGATGTCTCCATCTCCCCATCCCTTTTACTCCATATCCACTTATCCCCTGTTGTAATTAATGTTGTTACTTTTTCATTTACTGTTGCTATATCTTTAAATAAGGAAATACATATACATATTCTTAAATTCCCCAAAGAATACTTGATGAGCAAGTTATTTCTCTTGTCCCATCCTGAGCCTCCACACTGCCATGGGGAAAGGGAATTGGAAGAAGGGTGGGACCGTAGAAAGTCTTGCACCTGCCCACATCCCAGGGACTAGAAGAGAAAATATGTCCTGAGGATTATCCACAGAGCAGGAGAGCCACAAGCTGCACGTCTGTGCAGCGATTAGCGGTGAGAGGCACAGAGAACCTGGACAAGCCCCCAGGGTCCTCAGTTCCAGAGAAGCAGGAAAGCAGGCCTACCTTCCCACACCCTGAGAGAGAATCAGATAAGACACAAAGACATGGCAGTGAACAGCAGCAAGGGCTGTGCCGCAGGAGCAGAAAGAGGACACAGTTTCCTCCGCAAGGAAAGGGAGCACTGAAGGAACGGAGGACCAGGAGCCCCGAAATGTAGACTGGATGTTTCTTGGGGCTACCTGCTCAAGGCAGATCAAAAACAAGGAGCAGAGTCCCAGACGTTAGAATTAAACCCCAGAAGGAAGAAGAAGGGCAGATGATTTTGTGGTTGTTGTTATTTTAAACCCCAAATCATGAAGAAGGGACCAAAGGGATGGCATATTGCCAGGAGCTGGATTACGTTCCTGCTATCAGGCAGAATGCAGGCTCGAGATGAAGATGAAATGCAGTTGTAGGTAAATGAGGAAAGTTCTATTTCTGCACACCATTTGTGTATTGCCTTTAAGAACAAAGCTCCTTGGACATTTTTCTGGGAAGATAGTCTATAATTTTAGCCAGATTTCCAAAAGGCTGCTTGATCAAAATGGATTAAAAACCACTTTATTTGTTTAACAGAAACAATGTAAGGGCAGAAAAACAATACCCAGAGATGCTCATTTCACTACAACAGCTGCATTTTCCATGTTATGAAAGCACTGGGCCCTTCTCTTCCCATCTTTCTTTCTGACCTGGAGGCTCTCATAGTCACTCATCAGAATTTTGTTCACCCTGCTGTCACTGCCATGCAGACTTGTCTTTTTTCTGTCCCCATCAGTTTTTCTCCCGTAGTCTTACATGTTCACAGTTCCATGATAAATGGTATTTCTTCTATCCTAAGAATTATTTATGATTATTTAAGTATTACTCAATTATTCTCCTAAGAATTACGAGTTAATGATTTAACTAATGTTCATTGTGGCTAGCACGTTTCCTTTGAATTTGTAATACAGATAGGTCAGTGAGAGTTTCTAATGTTTGCTTTATAGGTTTGCATTTTTAAGAAAGCCCAGTCAGATGTTGACATATAATGTGCATCATCGTTCTGGAGGATTTTTAAGAGGGAAGCAGTGTATGATGGAGAAACAGGGGATTAAGGCAGCCCTTGGGGATCTGTGTTCTAATCCTGACCTTGCCGAGCACTCAGCTGTGTGACCCTGGATTGCACATCTGTGGCCAGTATTCCCTCAGATGGAAAACCAGCCTGTCAAGTGACTCAGGCAGCCGCGTGCCGGGCCAGGGCCAGGGGACGGTTACAGGGAAGATAAATAGAGACCGAAATCTCTCTTGATCATTTTCTCTGCATGATTCACCATTTTGCTTCACATAGATTCTTCTAAAATCTTTATATTGTGACCTTAACAATTTTCATGTTATTATATGTTTAGAAATGTGTTGAAAATACGTGAATTTGGGAGAATGCAGACTAAGACCTGTTACTCCTCACACCTACTTCTCTTACTCCTGGCTAGTGGAGCACTTAGGTCAATTTCCAAGCAAAAAGTAACCACATTAACTGTTGCCCCTTTTCCCCTAAGTATTTTCAACACCTGGTTAATATAAACTAATAAACCTGGGAATTAGGGAGAGAAGCTTTTGAACAATTCCTTAGAATAAAAAAAAACTTTCATATTTTAAGAACAATTTTTTTTAAATCTGTCAAAGATGAAGCTCATTGACTTTGGGACTTCTGCTGCTGACTCCCAACAACAGCCCCCTTACCACACTCTCCTTTCAGGGTGGTGAAGAAACACTGATAATCACAGTATTTTAGGCTCCCAACTACATGATGATCTGTAAACATTTTTTTTCCTATTATCCCTAATCAGTGGCTTCAAATTGTTATGATTTGCACAAACATTTTTCCTGATGAAATCTTACCAGAAACCTGACATATAAGAGAGACAAAAGCTGAGCTGTCCTGTTTGAACAGGAAAGAAGTAGGTAACAATTTCATCTCCTCGGCCTCTCATTCTCTGTGCCATAGCTATAGAGATCTCCACAATGCCTTTTTCAACACAAAACAGAGTGAAAATTCCCAGCGTGATGTTTTCAAAGATCTGGGTGCATGGATACCATCAGCTCCCTGTTACTTCACACTCATTTATTCAGCATATATTGTTGAACATTCACTCTGTGTCAGGCACTATTTTAGATGCTGGAGATACAGCAATGAACAAAATAAACTAAAACCCCTACGCAGTTGGAACTTATAAGATAGAGATACACAATACACACAAGTAACAGCTATACATAGTCTTTAACATAGTGCTGGGCTTTAATGAGAAAAAGCAAGGCAGAGAAAGGGTTAGAAAATGTGTACTTGGTTAGGACAGGGGACTGAAATTTTAGACAGCATAGTGAATGAAGGCCTTGTTGAGAAAGTAATATTTGCAGAAAATTTCTGGAGAAAGTGAGGACAGGAGTCATTATGTGAAAGAAGAGCAATAAAGCCAGAGACAAGAGAATGTTCAAAGGCCCTGAGGCAGGAATGATATGTGGTTAGACAGTGAGAAGGCTGGTGTGGCTTAGGGGACAGCAGCAAGGGAGGAGATCGGTCTCTCAACAGTATGACCTGAATCATATGAGATACTCTGCAGTTTTTCACCTTCCAAATAGCAGTTTTATATAGCTCAAGCTAACATTTGCAAGCGAGTACTTAGAACATATAAATGGATTATTCACAGTATGTAAGGGCAGAGACTGAGCACATGCAACAAGTAATTTCTTCCCAGAAGCCAGTCTAATTTTAAAATCTCTAAAACAGAACCTTAATCCACAGTGAAACAAAATATATGATGTGGTCTCAATAATGTAGGAGACAGAGCACTGGACAAAGGGGCCTCAGTTCTGTCCCGACCCCATCCATACCAAAGACTCTGAGCAGTAGTTTATGCATATGTGAAGTGAAAATATGGACACTCCTGATCTCTTCAAGTTTTGTAAAATCATTTAAGATCATGGTTCTATTTTGTGACATCTTCAACCACATTTGGTTTGAATTCTTCCACCTCAACTTGCTACCTAGCACCACTATAGTTTCAGGAGCAAGATGCATGCAAAGAGGACAAGAAGAGCAAGGCTCATTCTTTGTTGCTAAGTGGATTTACCTCAAGTCCTGATAAAGAACTTCTAGCCAGGATGAAGAGAACTGGATTATGTGGAGGCCCGGAGACTCCTTTGGTGCTTCTGGCCAAAGACTACACTAAATCCAATTCAAGTCTGCCCTTTGCCCTAGCCCTCTCCCAGAAGGGCGTACACTGCAGAGACATAAGAAGAGTAAGCCAAAGGTGTCCATCCAAAGAAAGTCAATCTTTTTTTTTTAATTTTTTAAATTTATTTTCAGCGTAACAGTATTCATTGTTTTTGCACCACACCCAGTGCTCCATGCAATCCGTGCCCTCTCCAATACCCACCACCTGGTTCCCCCAACCTCCCACCCCCCGCCCCTTCAAAACCCTCAGATTGTAAGAAAGTCAATCTTAATGGAAATAACGAAAGCATACTAGTTAGTTAGAGCTCTCATCAGGAGAACCAGACCAACTCTGGTTGGTCCACCTAACATAATCACAACAGGAGGGAAATGAAGAGCTGCATAAAATCCTTAGGAAGGAAAAGAACTAGGACAGCCCTGAGGATCTGGGGAGTCACATCTCGAAGAGGGTCTCTTTTCATTTCTAACATTTAAAATGACTCGACTCTAACACTTTTCCAACCTGCAATCATTCTTTTTTGAACTGATTTTAAAATCTAGTTAATGACATTTCCTAATGAGAGGGCCCACAGTCACCTGCAATCACATGGGTCTTCATGATGCAGGAAAAAAGAACGTTGGCCTAAACTCAAATTCCTAGGAGGGATTCCACTGGTCTAGCTTGAGTCACAGCTCACCAATGGACAGCCCGCTTGTGCATCTTGAGTGATTGTTTTATCCAGATCACAAGGAATGGAGGAAGAGTAATTACCTTTGGGAGAGGAGAATCCTTGTTGCTTAAGGAAGAGGATATGGATCCTGAACTAAGCTGTCAGATGTCTTTAAGACAAGCCAGGCAGAAGCCCAAGTCAGCACTCCACCAAAAACCTATAACACTTTGGTTCAATAAATGTCCTTGTCTGTAATTGTGACCCATCTTTCGCAAAGGGATGAAAGGTGGCCTTAAGGCCAATTATATATCACATTTTGTACTTTTTCTTAAAAACCTCAGGGGCAGGGGCGCCTGGGTGGCTCAGTGGGTTAAGCCGCTGCCTTCGACTCAGGTCATGATCTCAGGGTCCTGGGATCGAGTCCCGCATCGGGCTCTCTGCTCAGCAGGGAGCCTGCTTCTCTCTCTCTCTCTCTGCCTGCCTCTCTGTCTACTTGTGATCTCTCTCTGTCAAATAAATAAAAAAAAAAACAAAAAAAACAAAAAAAAACCCTCAGGGGCAGTCAGTCAAAAAAGTTATGCTTAATTTTCCAAATCCTGAAACCGACTCCATCTATCTGTTGGAACCAATAAAACAACTAGGTAGAATCACTCATGGTTTAAAAACATGTTTTTGTATTGTAGAAGTCTGTTAGATGAGTCAGGACTGAAGCCCATGTTACTGACAGCCTGAGACATGTTTTCACCCCCTATCCCAAGCATATATAAAAGGTTAAATGATGTAAACAGAGTATGAAGACAACTCAGAAAATATAACCTCAAGAATATAAATGCCTTAATATCATTATATTTGTCCAAATGCCTGAAATTTTAATAATAAAAAAATTCACATTATCAATTTAATTTTTTTCTAAATTAAATTCCTTTTCTACTGACCAGCAGAAAATGAAAATCCTAAAATACATATGAAAACATATCTCTTCCCTTAGTTCTTTGCACTTCTTACACTGCTTGGTTCCATCAAAGCATTTAACCGTGACTAGCTAAAGTCTAGGTTTTTCCTTCAGCAGATAAAGGCTGCTTTATTTCATATTTATTTGTTTATTTCATATTTCATGTTTTCTGCCAAAAATATGTTCCTTCATCTCTTCCACTCATGATTTTTCTAACCCTAACTCTTCTGTGATCCATCTGCTCAATTTGAAAGGAGTCCATAGAAAACATAAATTTATCATAGCCTTGGCTCCACTCTCACAGAATTTGACAAATCCAAGCAAATCCCTAGAACTAGCCTATAGGTAAATGTGGAAGAAATTTGCAATTCAATAATCAACCAACATATCATTTCTCAAACAAAACCATTTCTCAAAAAAAAATCACAGATTAGAACCTAGACCATATTGGAATTTAGAGCCATAGGCCATATCTAAATAAACACAGTGTCATCTGTGTGAAGGTGGTAGAACAAAAGGTATAGGGGGAAAAAAAAGAAAAAAGAAAAGATACTACAGTTTCACCTTCATCAGTGTGCAGTCTGGAGTCTAGCATATGTCAACACTAAGTTCATTTGTGAGGAATTTCCTATCAACAGGTTTATTGTGACATTATGATTCCTATATGCTGGAAGAAAAAATTCACAACCCATTTAGACTCCTCATTTCTCAAAAAGTAACTTCTATTACTTCTTACAGAGATTGGAAAAGTACATCGGGGGGACTTTCAGACTCCTGGTCACTCCTAAACACCTTCTCTGTTCTTGAGGTTTCATTCCATGTGAGAAATTTCTTGACTTAACTTTCAATTCTCTCAGCTCCTGACACTCCCATCTTAAATTACGGGAGCCAACCTCAGTTCCACAGAGAGGCTTTACCTTCTCTGGGAACAAAACTATGTGTCTCTAGTACGCAATTTTATTCTCTTCTATATGCTCCCTCATAACATTTGTCAAAATTTATAATTTAATATCATGCAAATGTATAAATATGTTTGTCTCCCTGTCTAGTGTAAGCTCCATGAGGGCAAGAATGTTTAACATATCCTGGTTTGCTCACCATTACAGTATGAGAGCAGAGATAATGCCTAGCAAGAAGCAGGTGCTGTAAACATATGTCAGTCAAATGATAAAATCATCTATATCAGAACACCTTCATTTCAGAACTCAAAAGGTGGACCAGAGGATTCAGAATTTTCCCCAGAGACCAGTAGATGAGAAAGCACTTGAGGAGAAAAATGATTTAAGAAAAAATAAAAAAAAGAATAAAGACAATAGATCATTTGACCTATTTGGTTCTTAGGACTGGCATTCTTTCTAAAAATGCTAGGTTTTACTACAAATAACACCATATGTTCAATTTCTTCAAGTGGAAAAAACTATTGGATAGATTCAAGTTCAAAGTAACTGCAGCATATTCGCTCTTTGCCATCTGGAAAGCTTTGTAAATTCTGTAACTATTGGTGCCATAAAGAATACAACAGAAAGACATTAAATGCTAAATGGAAATGAATCAAGAAAAATCAATATGGGGTTCTTTGCCAATACATTTTAGGGAACATGAGTTTAACCTACTTTGAATAAAAACAGTACTCAAAAGGTACTGGCTTGACAAAACCTAAAAATGTATATTTTTCAAACTGGGAGGCTGGGTGTAAATAATGTCTCTTATGCCTTATTATTTCAACATTTAGCCAAAGTTCACAACAAGCTAAAGCAGTTTATTAAATGAGCTTTCAATTCCACATGAAAAGTCTCAGTTGCCTTTAGGAGGGATAGACTGTCTCTAAAATGAAGGGACTCGAAGCAACCCCACCAGAATTTCCCACTGCCACCCCATCATTAACTTGAACAGCTAGGTTTTGTGTATTATACATACTATGTTTATTGGAAGAAAGGATGCCAAGAATCTATATGAAAGTGATTGAAAATAATTGGGCTCAACCAACACTTCATATTTTTATCTAGACATAGACTTTGAAGAGGAAAAAGACCATTCGGAGTTGGCCAGGGGTGTTTCGATCACTGAGACTCAATTATCTGTCATTATTTTCAACTGTCAGCCCCTATATTTCACAGTTTCCTTTCAAATCACCTGGGGAAGGGAAAGTATGGGAAATCTAGAAAAGTCCTCTTGCCAACGCAATGCCCCTCCTCGCTAAAAATTCAGTGCCTGCTATTCTCTCTAAAGCATCCCCATAGCCTTGTTTTGACCTAGTAGCATTTCTTCCTTCCTTCCTTCCTTCCTTCCTTTCTTTCTTTCTTTCTTTCTTCCTTTCTTTTCTTTTCTTTCTTTCTGTCTCTTTCTTTCTTTCTTTCTTTCTTCCTTTCTTTCTTTTTTTCTTTCTTTCTTTATTTCTTTCTTTCTTTCTTTTTCTTCCTTCCTTCCTTCCTTCCTTCCTTCCTTCCTTTCTTTCTTTCTTTCTTTCTTTCTTTGACGGAGAGAAAAATAACAAGGAGGCAGAGAGGCAGGCAGAGAGAGACAGGGTAGCAGGCTCTCTGCTGAGCAGAGAGCCCAGCGCAGGCCTGGATCCCAAGACCGGAGACCATGACCTGAGCTGAAGGCAGAGGCTTAACCCACTGAGCCACCCAGGCACCCAACCTAGTAGCATTTCTGCCTCTGGTCTGTCATGGTATTTTCAAGACACACTTCAGCTCAAACATTCTCTTTAAACTCCTTTAAAACTGTCACTTCAAAAACGAATGTTATTTGTCAGAGTTTATGCACTTTTAAGCTAAGAGTCTGAAAGGTTTTATAAACATAACTTCTGAAAAGAGCATTAGGGGGAAAAAGTAAAAATGCCATAAAGTTTTTTCTTTTTTAAATTTTTTATTATTTCTTTTATTATGTTTATGTTAGTCACCATACAGTATGTCATTAGTTTTTGAATGTAGAGTTCCAAGATTCATTGTTTATATATCATGCCCAGTGTTCCAAGCAATCCATGCCCTCCTTAATACCCATCACCAGGCCGACCCATCCCCCCACTCTCTCCCCTCTAAAACCTCAGTTTGTTTCTCGGAGTCCATAGTCTCTCATGTTCATCTCCCTCTCTTATTTCCACCCCCTTCATTTTTCCCTTCCTCCTCCTAAGGTCCTCCATGTTATTCCTTATGCTCCACAAGGAAGTGAAGCCATGTGATAATTGACTCTCTCTGCTTGACTTATTTCACTTGGCATAATTTCCTCCAGTCCCATCCATGTTGATGCCAAATTTGTAAAAATCCCATAAAGTTTTCCAGATAAAACCACATATGAACACTCAGCTTAGAGCACCTACAATCATCACATCTGTGACTCTATCCTCCTAAATATTCAGAGCCATAAATGATACTTGTGATAATCTCCATTCCATGTTATCCAATTGTTGTTAGATTACTTCTTCCTTTAGTCATGATCACCCCTGGCCAGTTTGCACATTGCCTTCTGGTTAAATTGCTGCTTCATGGGAATCACTGCAACTCTTCTGATAGGAAGTAACTAGTTTGTAGGTGGTTAAGATTGCAGAGCGGAAACCACAGTCCTTGGATTCAAATGCCAGCTCTTTCATTCACTAACCTGTGACGCTGAGCAAGGAGACCTCTTTGTACCTAAGAGTTCCTATTTGTAAGATGGGAGCAAGAGGAGCACCTACCCTATGTGGTGCCACAGGTACTAAATTAGGGTATGTGGCCCAGTAACTACTATATTAATACTAATAACTATTATTATTTATAGATGTCAGCAATAAAGCTAATGACTCAATAAGGCTTCCATCTATCTTTTAACCCAGCCAGAGATTTAATCACCATTCAGTCTAGAGGCCAAGGGCATTGTGTTTTCTAAGAGAACTTTTCCAGATTATTCTCTTCAGTGGTGATTCAAGGGAAGGATAGAAGAAATGTAGAAGCTGGTGGTTGAAAAACATGACAATTTCATTCTACTTATCAATGTGTAGACATGGAAATAGTAATTTCTGGATAGACCCTTCTCTCTCTTACCTAGGTTGTTTGTGATTTTAGTGATGTCAATCAGGTGTCTGCCCTGTCATTGGCTTTCCAAATTCAGGTCTAATATTTGGAATACCCTTCACACAGAGGATCCACTACTCTCTCCCCAGTTCCCCAACCTCCTCTTCCCCACACCTATGCTTCATACATAGGGTGTCATGTATGTGCATGCAAACACACACACACACACACACACCCCACACACACATACACCAGACATATACATTCCCTTCAGATGTCTTTTTTCTGGCTTCTTCTACCTCTAATATCTTTTCTGTTGTTAAGTGACAAAAAATGCCCACCATATTCCCACTATGGATGTATCACAACTTGTAGAAGCAAGAAAGATAAATCTTGTTCTCAGTATCTCCCATGAAGATGCCCAATATTTGTCTGGCCTCAGCAGTATAGTGAATAAATATTCTTAGGGAACATTTTACAATGAGTCCCAAGTCCTTTCTCACCAGAGAGCTGCCTTCTAAAATCATCAGCGGTTTTACAGAACATAGACGTTTCCAAAATTGAAGAGGGGGTAAGTGCTAACAGTGCAAATATGCAACTAAGTCACTGTTCGCTGACTTACTTACATGAAGCCCAATAGGCAAAATAAAGAAGAAGAAAACTAGTAATACAGAAAAAATTTTTAAATGCCAAAAGAGCCTTGGTTTCCTATTGGAGTTTTCATTATTATTTTGGCATTTCAGAAATTTGTTAGACATACTATCAAATATAAATTGATAATATGAGGTAGGGATGGCATAAAAATAAGCTTTATGGGAAATGAGTCTGGTATACTTCTTACATCTGGTGAGTATAAAGACACATTCACCCTGAGGGTCCTATTCCATGTGTTCAGTTTGCCTGGGCTGTGACAAGGTCCTTGGGTGTCTATGCCTTTCCCTCTCAGTAAGTGGGTGACATGGGGAGGACAAATACTTTACCCATTGAAAGTCAAAGATCACTTCCCAAAACAGTTTTGTCCTTTCCACCTCAGGAAAGCCTGAAGGAGGCCATCCATGTGGTGATTCAGAATGTTCTGTTGAAGGTGCAGAGAAAAAGATAAAAAGGGAAGCTATTCTGCACTCTGAAATGCCTAGAGAGGAATGAAGAATATACCTCAGAGGAATGAAGAATATACCTCAAAGGTAGCTATTTGACCTGGATGCATCAACGCCTGATAGTTAAAATCATCCTGTGCACAAGCCATTTACCATCATGACTACAGAAAAACTGCCTGGTCATAAAAGGGAAAAACCCAAGTCTCGTATTTTTTAATTTTATTTATTTTATTTTATTTTATTTTTTGGTGCGTGTGTGGACTTGTTATTCTCACTTGGGGGGAGAAATTTTCAAATGTATTGATTCTTCTGAGCCACAATGTTGTAAACAATCAAAAAAGGAACTTTAAAAATAAAAAAAATAAAAGGCCTGTCTATAGTTTTGAGAGGAAAATAATAGTACGCTCCAGAAAATTTCTGATTTCCCAGAAAAGAAGGTAATTATGTGTGTCACTATGGAGCACATATTCATTGCTTACTTTCTGGAATCTTCCATTCCCCAAAGTCTCTGTGTTCATTAAGACACTAGTTTCTACTGTTAGCAATTTTGATCCCTAGGAGGCATTTGGCCAATGTCTGGGGGCTGGGGTTGCCCTCGGAGACTGGGAATACTGCTAAACATCCCCCTGTGTGCAGACCACCCTTCACAACAAAGAATTATCTAACAACAAATATCAGTAATGACGAGGTTGGAAAACCCTGTGATGAGAGGTGAGAAGGAGATGGGAAACAGGAAGGCTGACACAAAAAACTGACTGCTGGGGTAATGCCTCTACAGGGAAGCTGGTAAGCCTCTCCCTACTTCCTGGTTCCCCTGGAAGTCTTACATAGCCAAAGTGGCTGAAGCAGATTAAGTGCAATCTTCTTAGAATTCAGAGCTCTATAAAGTTGGTTTGAAGAATGCCACAAGGTACTGAGGCCAAATCCAAACTTGCTCAGAGCAAGCCGGACCTACCCTATCTACCCAGGAATTGCACAGGGACTGTCACAGTCCCCACTGCCATGCTACAGTATCACTTCCACACTGCTACCTCCTGGGAGGCAGCACTCCACTCTATGGAAACATGGTATGTGGGGGAGTAAGTATCATACTGATGTCAAAAAGCCTGTTCATATAGGAATAACACAGCAGTGTGTACATCTAACAGTGCAAGGCAGTTCTTTGTGGCTCTCTTAGGTCAATTGTCTCTTTTACCCTGTCTCCTACCATTCTCTTTGCCCCTCGCTCTGCTCCAGTCACACTGGTCTACTTGCTGTTCCTCCAATGTGCCAAGCATGTCTCAAACATTCCAGCATAAGCTTCAGCTCTTATACTTATCCAGCATAAGCTTCAGCTCCTACTTATCCTCTGGTAGAATGTCATTTGTCCAAAAAATCTTTACTTCCCTCATGTATCTGCTAAAAAGATACCCTCTTTGACTACACACTGTTGTGCCTCTCATTCCCACAATCTACTAGGTTCCCACCCTGATATACTTTTCTTATAGCATTTTCCACAACCTGCCTCCCCCTCTCCCCACTAAAACACAGGGTCCTTGAGAGCAGAAACCTTGTCTAAGTGTTCAGTGCTATACACCCAGGGCCTAGAATACTGCCTTGGACACTGTAGACACTCAATAAGTAGTTTGTTAAATAAATAGTTTAACTGGCTTTCTGTTTCCTTGCTTTCCTTCCATTTGCCTTCGACCAACTTTTCCTATAACTTTTAAACGCACCATTTTTTCTGTTTGTTTTTTGTTTGTTTGTTTGTTTCAGCCATTATTTCTTCGACTAAGTAGCAAACCAAACACTGTCAATAACCACTCTTTTGGCCTGTGGAGCAAAAAGTTTGCTGAACTTTTAAAACAAGTACTGAACACCTGCCATACATGACAGTTTTGGGTGCCACAGAAAACACAAACCATGGGAGGGAGCCTGGCCCTGACCTTTGGAAGAAAAGGAGGAGAGAGAAAGTGGTCACACCAACACCTTAAAGTAAGATCACATGAGATCTACACCATCCTGAAGAGCAGTGTTAGGAGAGGACACAAGCAGGGTGGAAGATTCTGCCTGCGGAGGTTATGAAAGACCATCTGAAAGAAAGAGTATTTGAAAAGAAATTAGAAAAAGAGACAAGTATTACATAAGCAGGATGGTGGGGGGGAAAGGGTCTGGTAGAATCACGAGAGAACAAATGGTAGTTGCATTAAACTAAAAGACTTGGAGATGGGGTAGAGGGGCAGGTAAGTGAATTAACCATTTTGTTGTTTGTGCAGTAAAACTTAAACTGACCCTGCTCTCCCCCTACCCTACCTGCAGAGGAACTTACTTAAAAGCAAGTCTGGGAAACCAGTAAAATATGGTTGACCAGTCCCTGATAACAGAGCCCAAATACAAGGACGGGTCAGGTCAGATGGAGATAACAGAGCCAGAATGCAAGGACGAGTCAGGCCAGGTGGAGACAATCTCATTGGCCAGGCTCAACCACATGGCCTTTGCTCTATAAAAGCTAGTCTGTGAAGCTGGGGGTGGTCACTCTCTCTGTAAGAGATGGCCCCGGCCAGTCGGTTTGATTCTCGGTGCTGGCTGGAAATAAAGCTTTGCTTGACCTTCACTTTGTATCAGTCTTGCTCCTTTGATCACGGACCCCATCAGTGGTAACCCTTGATGCCATTAAGAAAAATCAGAGAGGGGACCTTTGAGGGTAAGAAAGGATCAGTTTCTGTCATCTTGAGTTTGAGATTTCTGGAACAGCCCTCAGAGTGTGGGAAAGCCTTGCTCCTGGCAGTGTGGCTTCATGGTTTTGCTCTGTGTCCCCCTAGGAATGCTATAAGCCAAATAATGTAATCTATCACATAATTTCTCCTCCTGGAGTAGCTAGAATACACACTGTTGATAGTTACTATGACTTTTGGGCAGTAAAAAGGCCATTAAGCAAAAGTCTTCCTACCTTATTTCTTACAGACTTCAACTAATTCTACTATATTGGATCATAGGAAACTGATATTTTTATAAGTCAAAAATGGTTAAATACTGGCAGTTTTATGGTAATGCTATGATGATAAGCACATACTCTGGAACCAAAGAAACCTTTAAACTCTGTCTCAGCATTTATTGGCTATGTGATTTACAATCTCTAAACCTCAGTTTCCCCAATTACAATATAGCAACAGTGATCTGCGTATTTTATATATGATGAGAGGATTAAGTGAAAAGAGAAATATGAAGTGCTCAGAACACCAGGCATACTTAATTCCTTACCCTTCTTCCCTCCTACTGCAGGGGACATCATGTCCCTCCTTACCTTCCAGACTACCTTTGCTTTTATCTCCTTCTTTCATGACCATTTCTTCTTTAATATTCTATCCCTCCCACCCCTTCCATCAACTTCTTTCCCACTCTCTGCAATTATGCTCTGGTCTTCAATATCAGGACAAAACCTTACTAGACTCCTGCTATAGCCTGAAAGTTTGTGTCCTACCAACATTCATGTTGAAAACTAATCCCCACTGGATGCAGTTTGGAGATGGGGGTCTTTGGAAGGTGATGAGGTCATGAGGGTAGAAGCCTCATGAATGGAATTAGTGCTCTTATAAAAAGAGGTCCCAGAGAGCTCCTTGGCACCTCTCCCACATGCAGACACAGTGGAAAGAGAGCCAAGAAGGAGGCCCTCACCAGATGTCAAATCTATGGGTCCCTTGATTTTGGATTTCTCAGCCTCCAGAACTGTGAGAAATAAATTTCTGTTACCAATTTTCATTGCTCCTTCTCCTTAGTGTCTCTCATACTTAATTCCACTTACCCCCACCACTCTCTATTTAAATATTTAAATCAGCCTTTGCTTATATCTAAAATTTGTCACCAAAGGAAAAGGATACATGAGTAAATCATTTTTTTCCAATTAAACTAGCAGGTGGAAGAGGGTAATGGCTAATTCAGTGACAACAGGGATTGCTCAGAACGGCTGGGTTCGAGTTCTTGGGAACTAGTTCTCTTGAAAGGATTGCTGCATTCATTTTAAAGTAGGCAGAATTAATCTCTCTGACTCGGGATCCACGGCTGTGAGATTCTCACTAGGCATGTGCCTGACCATCAGAGATTGCAGGGAGCACATAGGGAAGGAGGTAAGCTATTTCAGGAAAAGGAAAACTACAAAGGTGTGATTGATTGGCTTCCTCAGCTGAAGCCTTATCAGTGCCATTTGTAATGGCCCACCCATCTCAGTTGAGTGCTTGAAAAATCAATCTGGGGGTCCTTGGGTATGTTTGACAGTGGCCACTGACTTTTCTTTTAATACTCATTCTTCCCGGGGCGCCTGGGTGGCACAGTGGGTTGAGCCTCTGCCTTTGGCTCAGGTCATGATCTCTGGGATTGAGCCCTACATCAGGCTCTCTGCTCGGCAGGGAGCCTGCTTCCCCCTCTCTCTCTGCCTACTTGTGACCTCTCTGTCAAATAAATAAATAAAATCTTTTTAAAAAATACTCACTCTTCCCAAGTAATTTCTAAGTTTTACAACATAAGACATGTTTTCCTCAAAACATGTTTTCCATAAACTCTTTAAACTGGCTAGTCTTTTTATTAAATACATTCCCTATTACCTTGAGTTTAAATTTCAATATATTTTATAAATATATATGAAATTGCCACCAAAGGAAAATCATAACAGGTCTGACTGCATAATTCTTTAAATTCTCAGTGAAACTCACTTCTTAAATTCATTTCTGGGTAGCTAATATTTTTTTCCAAAAAACAATTTACACTTGGGTGAAATAGTCAAAGCATGTTGTACATCTTTGAAGAGTATGTTTCTCTATTTGAAAAAGAACACAATTTTCAAGTGCAATTTATTTTCAGTGCTTTCATCAGAAACACCCAGGAGGATTTCATTTTTATTTGTTTGAACAAATCAGATAAATGTTATTATGACAAGGTGGACAAGGGACACCTACTTTAAGATTTCTGGAGTATTTTAATTTGAAGATAATATATTCAGATTTTTTTGGTGACAATGATTCTCATTAGAGCACATTTCTGTCTTTTTTTCTTTCTCTTAATGTAAGTGAAATCTTTTTATTCTATATTTAAGAGTCTTTCCAGCTTTCATAATATAGAGCCACAAATCTTTTCTTCGATCTGCAAGACTGAAAGTTTTGGGAAGTACTTCTACTTTTCTTTCCCATTAAAGTAGAATTTTTCATCTCTTGAAAGAAAATGAAATAAGAGCCAATAGAAAATGAGGCTAAAATCACCTTGTCAGAAATGACTGAAGGCTACAGAGAAAATGAACAAGGAAAAAGAGAAACAAACATTCAAATGAATATAAATGGATGGAGCCAGACTGCAAGGAGAAGCAAATAGGTCTCCGAGGGAAAAAATGGCAAAAAAGCAAATGTTGAGAAAGTACACAAAAATCCCTCTGTTCAGCTATTCTTACTTCGCTGCACTTTCTGTCATGGTCTTGGTAAACTTGGAAGAACTCTTGCTTATTTTATTCATGTAAACTGCCCTGACCACTACAGCTCCATTCTCCCTTTTAAGAAGGCAAAGTAAATAAATATATAGCATGGCCCATTCCAGGATGGGGCACTCTAGGGAAGAATGGCGAAGGCACTTAGCCCTCAGTGAAGAGGCCTAGGTTATGGTCCCTGGCCCATTTCTCAAAAATGTGCTTTCTTGTAAAAAATTAAGGAAAACAGTACAGACAAAAGATTGATATCCAGGATCTATAAAGAACTCCTCAAACTCAACACACACAAAACAGATAATCATATCAAAAAATGGGCAGAAGATACGAACAGACACTTCTCCAATGAAGACATACAAATGGCTATCAGACGCATGAAAAAAATGTTCATCATCACTAGCCATCAGGGAGATTCAAATTAAATCCACATTGAGATATCACCTTACATCAGTTAGAATGGCCAAAATTAGCAAGACAGGAAACAACATGTGTTGGAGGGGATGTGGAGAAAGGGGAACCCTCTTACACTGTTGGTGGGAATGCAAGTTGGTGCAGCCTCTTTGGAGAACAGTGTGGAGATTCCTCAAGAAATTAAAAATAGAACTTCCCTATGACCCTGCCATTGCACTACTGGGTATTTACCCCAAAGATACAGATGTAGTGAAAAGAAGGGCCATCTGTACCCCAATGTTTATAGCAGCAATGGCCACGGTTGCCAAACTGTGGAAAGAACCAAGATGCCCTTCAACCGACGAATGGATAAGGAAGATGTGGTCCATATACACTATGGAGTATTATGCCTCCATCAGAAATGATGAATACCCAACTTTTGTAGCAACATGGACGGGACTGGAAGAGATTATGCTGAGTGAAATAAGTCAAGCAGAGAGTAAATTATCATATGGTTTCACTTATTTGTGGAGCATAACAAATAGCATGGAGTACATGGGGAGTTAGGAGAAGGCAGTTGGGGGAAATTGGAAGGGGAGGGGAACAATGAGAGACTATGGACTCTGAAAAACAATCTGAAGGGTTTGAAGAGGTGGGGGCGTGGGAGGTTGGGGGAACCAGGTGGTGGGTATTAGAGAGGGCACAGATTGCATGGAGCACTGGGCGTGGTACAAAAACAATGAATACTGTTATGCTGAAAATAAATTTTAAAAAATGATAAAAAAAATTAAGGAAAACAGTACATGGTTATCACAACCCACATGGTAAAATGTACCAAATAACCTACACTAGCAAGAGATGGATGCTAAGAAGATATCAGCACAGTGAATGGGTTTAAGAGGACAGGGCATGAGCTGTCCATAAAGACATTAAACCAATCTCAGGACCCAGCACCTAAGTATTCTGTAAGTATCTACTAAATGAGCAAGTCAATGAATGAATGAATGAACGAAACTGTGGACAGATAATGTCAACCTGACCAGTAGCAGGAGAAGCCTAAACTATTTGTTATTCTACTTATATATATGACTATATTTTATATAATTTTTCTATATAGATTTCATAGATATATTTTACATAATACATATATTCATGACTCATACACAAACATAAAATGAATGTGTGTCAGAGATTTTATTTAACTCAATAATTCATGAAGAATCCAGTAAGATATACAAAATCAATTCAGAGGGGAATCTGAAGAACAAACATATATGTGGGCAATCAAGAATGCTGAAATGAATTCGCTAAAAGATGTAAAACTAATAAACATCCACATGACAAGCACCAATTACAACTCCACTGAACAAAATTAGTTTGCCTCTTTATGGACAAAGATAATATTCATTACCATCAGTTTTCTACAACTTATATATAGAGTTGTGAAGTAGCTCAAAGACAAGGAAAGATACAAATTCATGGATTGAGAAAAACCCTAGAAGAGTACTCTGGACATCTTTAAGCTTCCATTGAAAAACACCCTACTTTTTGTTCATCTTATTTTTTTTACAAATATCCTTGATATAATAGAGATAAGAATTCTTTTCTGCCTCTTTATCTTTTTCTTGAACTCTTCTTCTAAAACCCCAACCCCTCATTGACTCAACTATCTGTTTTCTCTTTGCCTGCACCTGAGAAAATCCCATAATGATAAAGACTATAAATTCATAACAATCACCAGCCACTGAACGAGTGATATGGCCTTCAGAAATTCTACTGCCTTTCAGTGGTCATTTCACTGTCCCACTCTAAATATCATCTATGTCAAATATTTTCCTCTCTCATAACTCATAAAATCTTTGGTCACGGTAATCTTCAAAATATTTAGTTACTAGTACAAAATAGCTATTCAAAGAGAGGTCACAGGTAGCACTGGGGCAAGAGAGAGCTATCCTCTAGATCCTGGATCCTGGGAAGGTTTGGAGGTCCTGCTTAAAGGTAGGACACAGAAATAGAACAAATGGGGACTCAGCACGGCTTACGAGTATGTCCATATTTTAACCACCTGTATGGCCATATTCCTCCACATCTCTAATCCACTCACTCCACCACCCCATCCCAATGTCCAACAGAGGACCTCATTTCCCTCACAGGAAAATTAAGGCCATCAGAAATCCCTTAGCTTTCAACTAAAAAATTTATCTCCCTACTAAATTTACCCCATCCTCTCCTCATTCCTGGATACAGAAAGAAATCTGTAATACACATGGAAAGTGTATCTGACATGTATTACAAACAGGATTTCAGAAGGAGAAGAAAAAAAAGACAAGACTAAGCTAAAACTGTCCAGAGGGAAGAAAGGGGATACTGAAAGGAAGTCAATACCACTGGTGAGTCTATTTTATGTTTCATGAAAACCAGAGGACAGTGTGAACAAGAATGATCAAATATACATGACTTCTATAAGAGGATCCCTTTGAGGAAGATTTGCTATGTATCACTTCAAAAGATTTAGAGAGTCACTTCCAGCATATGTGTATTAGGGAACCTGATTATAAATTCAATTGAAATGAACCCAAGGGACATTTGCAATATATCAAATCCCTAAATATATGAATTTTATGTGTGCTTCAGACCGGGAAAGAAATTGAATTTATTTTAAGGATAGCACAAAGGTACAAAGGACTAGAAATGCTTGGAAAAGTTTTTGCACTTCTGCTTAGAAGACAAGGATAAAAATTCTTTTTATTTCTTCAGGAATAGGAAAGAAATTCATGTACCACAAGTGGGTCTAGATGACACTGCAAATAAACAGACCTACAAGAAGCAATGGACTAGGCACTGGGCTCAGCATTCTCTAAGAGGAACTCAAGAAATGAAACTTTTGGTATTGAACACTGAAAGTTGGCATCCTTGAAGACAGCTTTTATATTCTAACCAGTAGTCCTTAAGCTTGAGCTTACATTGGGGCACCTGGTGCCTGAGTTGATTTAGTGTCAGACTCTTAATTTTGGCTCAGGCCGTGACCTCGGGGTCATGATGTCAAGCCCTGAGTCAGGCTCCACTTGAGACTCTCCCCATTTCCCTCTGCCCCTCCTTTTCCCCTCTCTCTAAAATAAATAAAATCCTTGGGGCGCCTAGGTGGCTTAGTCAGTTAAGCATTTGACTCTTGGTTTTGGCTCAGGTCCTGATCTCACAGTGGTGGGATGGAGCCCTGAGTGTGGCTGAGCACAGAGTCCACTTCGGATTCTCTCTCCCTCTGCCCCTTCCCACTTTGCGATTATGTGCACATGCTCCATCTCTAAAATAAATAAATAAAATCTTTAAAAACTAAAATAAATAAAATCTTTAAAAAAAAAAAAAAAAAAAAAACCTTGAGCTTACGTAAGAGTTTTTTGGGGGCCTTGATAAAATAGATTGCTGGGCCCCACTCCCACTGTTCCTAGTCCAATAGTTCTGAGACTCAGCCTGAGAATTTCCATTTCTATAAGTTCTACAAGATGATACTAACACACAAGTTCAAGAGCCATACTTGGAGAACCTCTGACTTGTATATCTGAAGTTTATCTGAAAGTATTTCCAAAAAAATGAAAGAAACCAATGGGAAAATACTTGAGTTACTGGAGGGTAAATAGAATAATGGCAAGTTAAAAAATAATAATAATAATCCTGATGAAATAATTCTTAGGAGCTTTTGACCAAATATAACATTAATGAAGTCAGTACATCACAGTTGAAGACAATAAACTTTCCTTTCTCAAAGTCCTTTTGTCATGTTTTTCCAGCCATCACATCATTTGTTTTACAGTCTGCTCCCCATTTGTTTAGCTTTTGTGGCTTTTGCCATCTCCCTGATATTTCCCTTTATCTTACACCACTGTCATTCAATTGATTAATACTCGTTTTAGCCCTCTTTTTCCTCTATTCTTGGAACGCCTCTCCACTTGGGGCATGCTGTTCTGACTGACATCAGTGAGTCGCTGACTCCCCTAGATTTTTTTCTGTTGTTTTGGTTTTACCCCCAGCTGATCTCAACTTAATGAAGATCAGGCTAACTAAAAGTCAACACTCTAAATTAAAATTTACAAACTAAAGTAACATAAAAGGGATAGGCTCACTCAGAATGTGCCCCATCTTATTTTTGTAGAGTCAACAAAGCCCACCCAGATAGCATTAAAGCATTATTTACTTGACGGGCTCTCCTGCTGTCCAGAGATACCTGAAGAACAGTAAATCCTGACCAGCCTCTGCATGAGGTGGTAATGAATGAGATAGGGCAACACTACATAGAAGCCCATTTGGGGATCTAAGATTACAAAAAAGAGAGAAGGCATTGTAGTTGTTTGTTTGTTTTTGAGAAGAGTTGACAAAAGAATAGAGGTAACTAGGCTTATAAGTTTTTAAATAATGAGTTGGAAAACAAAGTTATACAGAAGCTTGCACAACCAAAAATTCATGGATGCCTCTGTCAACCTGATTCAGAAGGCAGTAAATTGTATTGGGTAAGGGAAGAGAGGGAGGAAGAGGATAAGAAATTAATACAGCATAAATACATCTGAAATAGCAGAACTCATCAGTTATTTTTAAAATTGGAAGGGGAGGTGAACCATGAGAGACTATGGACTCTGAAAAACAATCTGAGGGTTTTGAAGGGGTGGAGAGTGGGAGGTTGAGGGAACCAGGTGGTGGGTATTAGAGAGGGCACGGATTGCATGGAGCACTGAGTGTGATGCAAAAACAATGAATACTGTTACACTGAAAAGAAATAAAAAATTTAAAAAAAGAAAAAGAAAAGAAAAAAACTAAATATAATAGTATTGAAAAAAAAATTCAAATGGTAAGTTCAAGTGTTAAAAAGGCTTTTCCAGCCACTTGAAATTGATTTCTCTAAGACTGTATTCCTAGACCACATAACCTCTTCCCCCAACCCCAAAAAAGAAACAAACTAGTTTCGAAGAGCTTTTACGTATTGTTTTCTGTGATGCTCAGTTTCATGTATCAGCTTAGCTAGGTTATGTTCCTTTTATTCAATCAAACAGCAATCTAAGTGTTCCAGAAGATATTTTGTAGATACGATAAAAAGTCAATAATCGGTTGACTTTAAACAAAGAAAATTATTTTTAATTAATCTGAGTAGTCCCAACTCAATCAGCTGATAGACTTTAAGATTAGAACTGATGTTTTCCTGAAGAGGAAATAATGCCTGTGGACTGCAGCCTTGCTTGGGCCTGAGAGTCCCAGCAACCCTTCCTGCTGTCCTGTCTAGTGGATTTCAGATTTGGCCAGCCAGCCGTCACAATCACATCAGCCAGTCACAATGTCATGTAATAAATCTTCTGATACATATCTCCTGCTGGCTCTGTTTCTCTGGTTGAATCGTAACTGATACATTTTCCTTTATAACCATTCATTATGTCACAAATCTGCCTCCTGCTCATGTCCACAGGACAGCTTCTTAGATACACTACATCGGGAGTATACCAGAATGAATATACCAGAAAGGCACAACCTGGTAACCATTAAGAGTTAGTGGAGAATTTCTGTTTAAGGGCAGTGGTCCTAGCCCAATTTCTTCATTAAGTGAGCAAAGAATTTTTATAATAGAGGATAATAAAATGTTTTAATGGGGGGGGGGGAGGAAATCAGAGGTTGTAGCCCAATTTCCCAATTAAGTGAGCAAATACTTCTTTAGTGGAAGAAAACATGATTTTTTTTACTTGAGTAATACTCATAAGCCACAAAAAAAATTTAATTACATAATCTGTGGCATATACGCAACCATACTAGAAAAAGATTTATTGAAATTGGAAGCGATTGTCAAGAAAGTGAGTAGATACAATGTCTGGTATATCCCCAGTCACCGCAAAATCAGATTAAAAATTGCAACTAATATTAGAGCATTTATAATGTGCCAGGTGATTTTTAAGTACTTTGTAAATTGTAACTCAAGTTTGGCAACACTTTAATAAAGTAGGTACTAGAATAATCCTCATTTTACAGGTATAGAAAAGTGAGCCAAAAACATTTGGGCAATTTGCCCCAAACCACTCTGACAGTAAGTGGCAGAATCAAAACTGAACCTAGAATCTGACCTTAGAATCTGTATTCTCAATCCCATATTACCTCAGGAGTCCTAGAAGCAGCAGTTGGCAGAACATTTAGAATCTACCATGAACTTCATTAAGTAGAATGCCAGCATAAAGAGCAGGATGAGTAGAGGAACCCATCTTTAGTCTCATTCCCCCCTGGAGTAAATGGTATGCAAAAAGGTCATAGCTCCTAAGCAAGCAGTATGTCAGACAGAGAAGGGTGCTACCAGATAACTCTAGGCTACTGTGACAAATAAGAAAATTAAATCCTTTTTTCACATGAGACTGTATCAGTCATCCATTCCTCTTCGTGGTACTATCCCACCTAAGTATTTCCTGAGTATGTTCTCTTAGTTCCATCTCCATTATAAGCCTGATCCAAGCCACCATCATATCTTTTCTGGATGGATGCAAGAGAATTCTAAAGGAGTATCCCTCTGTCCACTTGGCCCCTGCAATCTGTCCTCCACAATGAAAGCTACAGTGGGCCTTTAAAACACAAATTTAAATACACTGTTCATCTACCTCATATTCATCAATGGCTTTCTAGTGCTTTGGGATTATTCTTCGTGTCCCCAATGTGGCCTCATGGTCCTGCATGATCAGGTTCCTCCTATATCTCTAGACTCTTCTGTATGCTCACAACACTCTGAACGCTAGTTTTCTGTCAATCCAATTGACCAGGAACCCAGTAAGTTTTTGTAACTGTTACCATTACTGGTAATTAAGATTTTGTGTAATTATTTGATACAAGACTTCTCCAGGAGCTTATAAAGGGTATGAAAGCAAGGACCCATCATTATGCTCATCATCATATCCTCAGTATTCAGCAGGGTCAAACACAGAGCTGGCCCTTAATAAATATATGTTGAGGGGTGCCTGGGTGACTCAGTGGGTTAAAGCCTCTGCCTTCAGCTCAGGTCATGATCTCAGGGTCCTAGGATCAAGCCCCGCATTGGGCTCTCTGCTCAGCAGGGGGCCTGCTTCCACCTCTCTCTCTCTGCCTGCCTCTCTGCCTACTTGTGATCTCTGCCTATCGAATAAATAAATAAAATCTTTTAAAATATATATATATATATATATATATGTTGAATAGGTCCGTTTTCTGCTAGAATAATGAAGTGTGTAGACACAGAAGTGCTTCTGTGCCTATTTTCAAAACACACAAAATCAAAACATCAGAAAATATATACCTCTACTTTCCTCTTTATCTGGAGCCAAAGGAGTGAAAGGAACAATTTCTGACAGAACACAGCTGAACTTTAAATACCAGACATAAAGGACATGCATCTGTGAAGATGACAAATGACAAAAATTACTAGACAATAGAAACATTTTTGTAGTTTAAAAGAAAGTGAACAATTTGGGGAATCATAATAAATAACTGCAATGTACTGTGACAAATACTGTAAAGTTTGCAAAAAGTAATTTATCCATATTTTCAATTATATTTGCATGCATGAAAAAGAAATGATATAATTTAGGAAAGATTGTTTTCAGATGAAAATCAAAGGAGATAAATTTTACTGGAAGTAGTTAAGTGAAATTAATTAGGTGATAATAAAACAGGCGAATGAACTAGAGGACATGTTTGACAACTCTCCCAGAATGCAGAGGGGAAATTACAGAGATAAATAAAATGAACAAAACACTACCAACATGGAAATTGTTCAGAGTATACAGTACTGGAAGAGGAGAGAAGGGTTGGATGAGAAGTAAGAAGCAAGTAAATAATGGAAGAATATATTCCTGATACGAAAGGAAAAAGAAAGGAAGACATTAGGTTTTAGGCTGAAAGGGTGCATTTAGTGCCCTTATACATTTAGTTATTAAAAAAATTAAAGAACTACATCTCTACAGATCTTGAATAAAGTTTTAAATTTTAAGTAGAAAAGTGTCTCTCCATGCTATTTGTTATGCTCCACAAATAAGTGAAACCATATGATAATTGACTCTCTCTGCTACAAAAGTTGGG
The DNA here is from genome assembly GCF_002288905.1 of Enhydra lutris kenyoni. Lineage (NCBI taxonomy): Eukaryota > Metazoa > Chordata > Mammalia > Carnivora > Mustelidae > Enhydra > Enhydra lutris. Next base: position 13,176,740 of record NW_019154134.1, on the reverse strand, counting down.
TATTCATCCTTTCTGATGGAGGCATAATACTCCATAGTGTATCCATTCGTCTGTTGAAGGGCATCTTGGTTCTTTCCACAGTTTGGCGACCATGGCCATTGCTGCTATAAACATTGGGTACAGATGGCCCTTCTTTTCACTACATCTGCATCTTTGGGGTAAATACCCAGTAGTGCAATGGCAGGGTCATAGGGAAGTTCTATTTTTAATTTCTTGAGGAATCTCCACACTGCTCTCCAAAGTGGCTGCACCAACTTGCATTCCCACCAGCAGTGTAAGAGGGTTCCCCTTTCTCCACATCCCCTCCAACACATGTTGTTTCCTGTCTTGTTAATTTTGGCCATTCTAACTGGTGTAAGGTGATATCTCAATGTGGTTTTAATTTGAATCTCCCTGATGGCTAGTGATGATGAACATTTTTTCATGTGTTTGATAGCCATTTGTGTGTCTTCATTGGAGAAGTGTCTGTTCATATCTTCTGCTCATTTTTTGATATGATTATCTGTTTTGTGTGTGTTGAGTTTGAGGAGTTCTTTATAGATCCTGGATATCAACCTTTTGTCTGTACTGTCATTTGCAAATACCTTCTCCCATTCTGTGGGTTGCCTCTTTGTTTTGTTGACTGTTTCCTTTGCTGTGCAGAAGCTTTTGATTTTGATGAAGTCCCAAAAGTTTATTTTGGCTTTTGTTTCCTTTGCCTTTGGAGACATATCTTGAAAGAAGTTGCTGTGGCTGATATCGAAGAGATTACTGCCTATGTTCTCCTCTAGGATTCTGATGGATTCTTGTCTCACGTTGAGGTCTTTTATCCATTTTGAGTTTATCTTTGTGTACGGTGTAAGAGAATGGTCAAGTTTCATTCTTCTACATATAGCTGTCCAGTTTTCCCAGCACCATTTATTGAAGAGACTGTCTTTTTTCCACTGTATATTTTTTCCTGTTTTGTCAAAGATTATTTGAACATAGAGTTGAGAGTCCATATAGGGAGTTGGGGGAAATTGGAAGGGGAGGTGAACCATGAGAGACTATGGACTCTGAAAAACAATCTGAGGAGTTCGAAGCAGAGGGGGGTGGGAGGTTGGGGGAACCAGGTGGTGGGTATTAGAGAGGGCACGGATTGCATGGAGCACTGGGTGTGGTGCAAAAACAAGGAATACTCTTATGCTGAAAATAAAAAATAAATAAATAAATAAAAGTAAGAAAAAAAATTTAAAAAAAATCTCTAAAAAGAAACACTCCAATCTTACCTAGTAATCAAAAGAAAAATAAGATTATCATGGAAGACTTTTCACTTTTCACATTGGTAAAGGCTTAAAACCTGATAACATCCAGTGTTACTTGCTCCTTTACTGTCTGAAAGGGTTTTTGTAATTTTCGTGTTATTTCTTCCATAAATGTTTGATAGTATTTGCCAGTAAAACTACTTGGATCTAGGATTTTCTTTCTGGTAAGGTTGTTAATAATTATTTCAATTATTAAAATAGATATTGAATCATTAAAAAAAAAAGTGTCTCTCAAGGACACCCCTCCCAAAGCCCCCCCCCCCCCCCCCCCCCCCCCCGAAAAAACTACACAGAAAGAAATGCAAAGTCATCAGTAAAATGTCATGTTCTGTTTAGGTATTTGGACCACCCAACATTCTTATGAAATTTAATGGAATTGTAAATGAACCTTAAAATAAAAATGCATACCTAGGAAAGGAGCTAGTAACAAAAATCTAGATCTAATAGCTCATGTTAGTTGAAACAAGTTAAGATGGAGAAAGAGACAGAGAGAAAAAATATTTTAAAGCAGGAAAATGACTGAGGTTAGTGCCTAGAAGAAGCCAACAGGCCTGGGTTCAAATTCTAATGCAGCCAATTATGAACTTTGTTCTCTAAAGCAAGAGAGTTAATGACAAGGAATCTTTTTCTCATCAAAAAGTGGAGATACTAATATCTACAGGGCTGCTGCAAATATTAGATAACATATGCAAAGCACTCAGCTTGTTGCCTGGATCATAGCAGGCACTCAAGTAGCTAAAAAAAAAAATGCCAAATTTTTAATATGGAGAGAGGGTTATGAGTTCATATAACCACTAGAAGAAAAGAAATGTCAAGTAAAAATAGAAAATTTCAAACAAAATCTAAACAAGAGGAAAATAAAAGGGAAAAAAGAAAACATTTAAAAATCAGAAGGCTGAATATAATAGGATAGGTACATATGAAACCAAATTATCAGAAAAACAATGATAAATTATAAATTCAATAGGCCCAATTACAGTAGAAGATTTTATATACCATGTTAGTTCTTAACAGAGAAATATAATTGTAGAATTAAAAAGGGGCATATGCCAAACTTAGTATCTGCAGACATACTTTTGAATATTCAGAAAATATTTACAAAAATTAATCAAATTCTAGGATACTAATAAATTCTCAAGAACTACCCTAGAAACGTCTAAAACACATAGGAGCAAAAGGGCAATCCAGCTAGGGAGCAGAATTTAGAAGCCTTATACCCCTGGACTCAGCACAACACAGAAGCACATAGTTCACCTTTATAAATTTTTCAGATAAACCAACCAACCAAACAAACAAACAAAAACAAAAGAACAAAACATGAAGGTTTTTTTCCCTCTTTTGGTTCTCAGACAAAAACATATTTCCTATGATGAATCAGCTCTTGCTCAGATGAAAATTAGACCCTCAAGAGGAACAGCAGTGCTTGCTGATCAATAGGGTGACATTTCATACGTCAAGGCTGCTTTTATCTTTGAATTGCCCTCCAGTTACTACATCTTCTAAAGCAAGCTGGGAAAAGAAAAAATCCAGCAGCCACTACCTTTTTATTTTATTTACCTACCAAGGAATATCTGATAAAAGTAATGACTATCCAAGCACTACTAGACAAATGAGAAATCTTCAACCTGGGTGCCCCACCTTCAAAATCAAAAAAGCAATGACCAACATAAAAATCCTTATGATACTTTGCAACTATGATGGCTCACCTGTCATATCAAACTAATATACCTTGCATATAAATTCAAATGTATTTGGAAGTAAATTTCCTTTGGAAGGAAATAATTTTTATCAGATGCTCTCTGAGAATGAATGAATTTAAAGAAAATGACTGACTGTTCCACATAAAATACATCATACTCATTCTGTTTCCCAGACTTCAGTCTTCTTCCCTTGGTCTCTTCTTTCCCATAGGCCTCACTGTTCTTCAAGGGCCCCTATTTCTTTTGAGTAACTTCCTAACTTCTCCAACCCATGTGAACTTCTCTTACTCTGAGTCTTGCTGTTCTCATGAACCCCATTTCATACTGGGTTATTCCTTATATAACATAAGGACCATGTGTTAGTTTCTAAATTAGACTCATAGAAGCTAAAATGATGCTGGATGCAGAACTATGAGATTTTATTTAACATTTTCCTGAATCTGTATTTGGAATATTTTCTTCCATTCTCTATTGGTGGTTCAAGTTACTTTAGATCTAGGATTCTACCGAAGTCATTTTATTCCCTGTTGTTAACTAATTTCTACTAAAATGATAATTAATTAGTTTTTCAAATCTTTACAATGACAAATTTTAAAGCTATGTCACATCAATTGGACAGTTTATGTCACAAAAGCAAGACAATTTTTGTTTCAAGCTGAAGAACTGAGAATTAGTTAACTTTAAGATAATTTAATTTTGTTTTTACCTTCTATATTTAAGGTTTTGACATTTTTTTGATCCGAAATCTCTGTAAAACATAAGAAGTTAAAAAATATATCTATTGGATTCATAATATGTAGTGCTTATAGAAAATGCAATTCCAAAGGCTTTGAGATTCAGGAGACTACCTCAAATCAGCAGAGCAATGCAAAGGCAGAATGCTATTTGCAGAATGTTTAAAAAAAAAAAAAAAAACTTGAACAACTCTTCATTTAAGAATTCCTCTAAAATATATTTAAACAATATAATTCTTTTCAAGTCTCATAAAAGAAATTCATTAACCATTCTTTTTGGCTATTCTGTCTGGGTGATTCAGATATTATGTCTCATACCCGAGTGCCTTCTCCCCTTTAAGTTCCTCACAATGGAAGACACCAAAAGGTATGCAAACAAGAACAAAATTCAAAAACAACTTGAAAACATTAGCATGTTTGGTTTTGTACAATATAAGGCAGCAAAATGTCAAAATATCTATGTAGCACTAGGAACTTCAGAAACTGATAACATGCCTGGATCACAGAGAGGATTTCTAGCACTGTTTCTCTCCTCACCTTCTCATAAACACATTCTTTCCTTTGATCTAATATGTCATACTGTTTTTTAAAAATGGAGTATGCCTTTTCTTCTAAATAGAACTAGGTATTAAGAAATGGAGGGAAAGGGGTGCCTGGCTGGCTCAGTGGGTTAAAGCCTCTGCTTTTGGGTCAGGTCATGATCCCAGCATCCTGGGATCGAGCCCCATATTGGGTTCATCAAGCAGGGAGCCTGCTTCCCTTGCTCTCTCTCTCTCTACCTGCCTCTCTGCCTACTTGCGATCTCCGTCTGTCAAATAAATAAATAAAGTCTTAAAAAAAAAAGAAGAAGAAGAAGAAGAAAGAAATGGAGGGAATGATATAAAAAGACTGACTACTTTGTAGCATCAGTACATGAGTTCCTCTTCTAAGTGCTTCTAAGAAGAGGTCAGAGAATGTTGCCTATGAGGAAATGTCTTGGAAATTTGTTGAAACACACTTTTATGTCTTAGAATATGTCCATTTTTGTAAATACTTCACGAGCTAGGAAAAATCTGTATTTTTAAATATCTATGAATATATACATATTCTTCTCCTAATGTTGGGAGCAGTCAGTGTTCAGAAAATAACTAATTGGATACATGACATTATACAGTTGTCTAAACCCAGAGAATGTACACACTGAAAAGGAACACTAATGAAAACTAAAGACACTAATAAAAACTAAAGGAAAAACTAATGAAAACTTAACACTATAGGTTCATTAATTATAACAATTGTACCACTACAGGGAAGGATGTTCATAATGGAGAAGGCTATGCAGCTGTGGGAAAAAATGGTGTATGGCACATCTTTGTACCTTCTATATAATTTTTTCTGTGAACCTACTTTAAAAAACAAAAAAGATAACCATTAGATCAAGACAGTTGATTATGTTTTTCAAATCTTCTATATCTTTATTGATATTTGTCTGCTTTCCTTATTTGTTACTGATAGAAATTAAATTCTCCCATTATGAACACTTGCTTGTCAGTTTCTGCTCATATTTTAGTTTGATTTTTCTATTTCATTCAATTTACATATTTTGAACCTATGTTATTAAGTACTTCCAAAATAGAAATTATTAATATCTTTCTGAAAAAGTGACACTTTTATCAACATGTAATAAGCTTCTTTATTTCTAGTAATGCTTTCTACAATGAAGTCTACCTTTTTCTATAATACAGTTATACCAGCTTTCTTCTCTGCTTTATATTTCCTGGTATATCTTTTCCATTCCTTTACTTTTACTCTTTCTGGGACCTTATAAACAGCACAAAACACTCTGTCTCTTGTAAACAGCAAATTGGGATTTTTTTTTTAAGATTTTATTTATTTATTTGACAGAGAGAGATCACAAGTAGGCAGAGAGGCAGGCAGAGAGAGGAGGAAGCAGGCTCCCTGCTAAGCAGAGAGCCTGATGCGAGGCTCGATCCCAGGACCCTGAAATTATGACCTGAGCCGAAGGCAGAGGCTTTAACCCACTGAGCCACCCAGGCGCCCGGGATATTTTTTTAATCCAGTTTGAAACTATTTGTAACTTAAGTAGGGTATTTATGCCATTTACATTTAATTTAACTGAAGTTTTTTTAATGTTTTATGTTTTATGTTTTCTCTTTGCCTTAATATTTTTTTCTATTTATTTATTTATTTATTTATTTATTTATTTATTTATTTGACAGAGATCATAAGTAGGCAGAGGCAGGCAGAGAGAGAGGAGGAAGCAGGTTCCCTGCTGAGCAGAGAGCCCAACGCCGGGCTTGATCCCAGGACCCTGGGATCATGACCTGAGCTGAAGGCAGAGGCTTTAACCCACTGAGCCACCCAGGCGCCCCGTGCCTCAATATTTTCTATATCTTTGTTTTCTTCTCTTGATTCTATATTGCTTTCCTGAGGAATTAGTGAGGCTTATTTCTTATTCTATTTTTTTCAATCCTAGGATGGAAGATATAAAATCTTTCATTCTTTTATGATTACCTTAAAATTTTAATGTGAATATTTAATTTACTAAATTCTAAAGTAAACCAATATTTGCAACAAAACACAAGAACCTCAGAATGTTTTTACTCCTATTACCCCCTTCCTGACTCATAAATTGTTGTTCAATGATTTAGCTCTAGCTCTATTTTTACTCTTAACCCAATAAACTAGATATTACATTAAACATATGATCCCAATGTGTATGAAACCTTTCTGTAATAGTTCCATCTCTTTGTTTCTTGATGCTGCATTCTGAGCAAATTCTTCAGGGATGTTCTCCAGTTTGCTAACTGGTTTATTTCTCTTTAATTCTGCCTAACCTGCTATTTAGCTTGTACCACATTTCTGATATGTTATATATATTTTTATATATAAAAAATTTATCTCTTGTTTCTTTTTCAAATATTCCTAATTATTTTCAATAAACAATTGAGATTTTTTTCAAATATTCCTAATTATTTTCAATAAACAATTGAAATTTGTTCCTTTGCCATACTTTCAGTGGTTTATTTCCTTAGACCATATTATTTTATATATTTTGTATTGGGTATGTGAATAGTCCAAAATTCCATTCTTGGAAATTTGATTCTGTTATTTTTTCTTCCATCGGACTCTTGCTTATGGTGACTTACTCTTCATATATTTTGTGTGGTTTTTTTTTTTTTTTTTGCACATATGTTTTTCAGAAATTTATCTGTAAGAATCCTTTGAAGTCAATCTAAAATATTTTCCTCCAGAGATATGTTTCCTTCTTCCAAGGGTCTGGAGGCACAGCCAATACAGCAGCACACTAGATGAAATTCTCTACAGTTTCCACAGGGAGTATGATTTCTATTCCCAAATTCATATGACTATGGGGATGAAATTAGCAATTTCTAGAAAGATGCTTTTTCCCCACTCTACCCAGAACTAAGGTAAAAACAAATGGCTATTTCCACCATCTGTCTGTGTAATGTGGGCTTCCTCCTAGTACATTTATGGGAGAATCAACTTTGTTCAAGAGCCTCTGATCTGACCCCTACCCTCCTCAGAGCCAGCCTTTATCCACACATACATAAGTGTGACCCTCTAAAGTGTGACCCACCATGACAAATGCCCCCAGGCAAAGGCCAGATACAATATTTACAAGCTGCCTAGACTCATGCTTTCTCATTGTTTCTATTTTACTATAATTTTCCTCACTTCACTATTAGCTTAGCCATTTTAAAATATATTTTAATAGGCATTTTTTATAATTTTTGATAGGATATATTCTCCAGATGACTACTCCATAAGAGTACTGAAAACCAAAGTTGGCGCTTTTCAATTGACATTTTGAAAGAACTTTGGATTGGCCCCCAAGTATTCTACTGAAAACTGAGCACCTGTGGTTTTAAACACTGCATATTTTAACAGAGAAATTCTAAAACACCAGCCTTTGTTCTTTCAGGGACTAACTTGATGAGTGGTGGATTGGTTTTGCTATTTATCTATGAAGAGCAAATACCAGATGTTTCACTTTCAACAAACCTCATTTTTACTTCACTCTGTGTAGTGGAAGCATCATTTAGCCTATTTACAAATATGGATAACAAAATACCAGAATACATGGGTCACCGTGAGGAGTTGGATATCAAATCCATAAGTGGAAATGAAGGGAATGGAGTCCAGTCATCTCTTTCATTGTCCTTTGCTCTTACTATGCAGGCTGTATAGTCCTACACAGATTAGAACTAGTTCATTTGTAAATAAAAACTGTACTCAGAAATATCTTAGGCTTATCACATGAGTGTCTGGCAAAAATGTAATAGGAGTCCTGGAAAAACACTTTGTACATAAATGTGGAGATGAATGCCCCATCTTAAAAAGAAAAAGGGGGGCTTATAAATGCTGATGCAAGTAATAAGGTTAAGAAGAATCTGTTCATTTTTCCAGACTTGCACCAGTGCTCTTGAATGATGAGCAACAACGCATCAGCTGCATCATATGTCTGTGTCTTGAAACTGTCACACATCCGTAATAGTTCTTACTGCACCAGCCTGATAACATCTTCTGAGGGATTTGTCTGTCTTGACTAAAGCACAAATAAAGTGATGGTTGGAAAGGGCACATTTTAATCAAAGTTGGATGCTTACACTCTGAGACAAGGGCAGCAATAAGAAAAAGAAAAATTAGTGTCATTTTCTCCTTGATGTCTCAGGAATTTAGTAAACATCCACTGCCATTCTCATATATTTGGTTCCCAGAATGTTCTCAGTCCAGTTCCCTATGACTCTGAGAGTTGCCTTGGGAAAGATAACAGAACTTGGCAAGGGCAGACAGGCAGACTCCATGGGTCCTAACAGAGCAGTGGGAAGTGTCTCACAGCACCCCCCTTGACTTCTGTCCTTGGGGTCATGAGTGGAGCTCAGCTCTTTCTCAGTGTTGCAGCATTTACCCAGAGCACCACACATCCATAAGAGGGTCTAGGTTCAACCCCACACCAAAAAGGTCGGAATCTTGCTAGGAGCCAAGCAGACACAAGGTGCAAGTAATAAGATAAAGATTAAGAACCTGCCTCTACTTTTCCCATCAAGTTGCCTCTCAGTTCCCAGAAAATCAACTCCAAGCCAGTCTCAAATCCATCCATCTCATCAAGTGATTGGCTCCAGGGTCTTTGTCCTGATACTACCTCTGTAATAAGGTCAAGATCACCATTCCAAGTTCTATTACTGGCTCTATACTTGTATATTTCGAAGTGGCACTTACAGAAAATATGAACCTCTCTCTCTTGCTTAAAATAAATGACCTCGCCTAGCACAATTTTGATGTGTTTTTATGCTGAAGGACCCCACTTCCCGTCATGGGTAAGGATGTGAAGGCTCACCTTACTCTCCTACAGCATAATAACCACCCTTGAAGAGGATGCCAGATAAAACAAGACAAAACAAAAGTCTCAGACCAATCATCATACCATACCCATAGGGACAAAATCCTAAATGACATTTTATGTGGACATTGAATCCAAATAAAAGAACATGGATGAAAAGATGTCGCCAAGCCAAATCTTCATCATTACTTCCTTGGACGGTCTAGAATTCTGGAAACAAAAAGCCTAAGAGTATCTAGTTGAATTCCTGTCTGGCACTGAGTTCCTCCACTCCTGAAGTTACAGAAAACGAGGAGGTAGGCCGGGATTCACTAAGGGAAAGAACATAAAGGCAGCAGGAGCCCCCTTAGTAAATAATCTGTCCATTTACCTTATCTGTTGCACCATTTCCTCTAAAAATCAGCTGTAAGCTCCAAATCATCCGATCGGGAAGGACTCCAATTGCTGTTGCTCTGCATGGGAGGCAACAAGCATAGACAGAGGCCCTCACTGCTGTTCAACTTCTGCATCCTTCCTAACACTCAACCATTTCACCAGAGATCTGCAAGTGGGAAGACCAGCATGGATATCTACAAATGCCTAGGCAGATTCAGCAACACACCCCAATAAGCACCTGATGTCTACAGAGAGGTTTCTGTAACTCTCACACTGTGCACTGAGTCTGCCACAATGAGCGTCTCTAAAGAAGATTCAATATGACAATGAGGCAAAGGGAGATTCAGGCAAGGAGATGGAAGACTGGCTCCAAAGACACCACTGGCAGATGGGGAAGAAAGAAGCAGAGGACTAGAGGGCACTGTATTCTGAAAGATGGTTTTCCTAATCAGCTTTTTAATTTTTAAAAAAGTTTATGACCACTTTCAGAACATTTGAAAATAGGAAAAAGCAGTCACCCATAATTGCAAAGCTTAATGATATTTTCCTGCTGAATTAAATTCCTAGGATTTGTCCTTATGGATCTGGTTTTCTGTCCAAGTCTTACTGTCATTTTTTCACGTCCCCATGCACAGTCTTCATTTTTCCTGACTCAATGTCTTCTAAAACTTTCTCTCTGGGCCATTTTCTCCAGACACAATATGCACCTTGGCTACACACTTGTTTCATGGCCTAGGCTTCCTCTGTAATGAGTCCATTGAAAGGGCTCTCAACAAACTGCAGAATATGTGTTCTTGTCACTCTTGTTCTTGGTGCCTCCTGTCCTTTTTCTCTGCCTCTTTCTGCTTCTGTACCTTCCCACTCTGCACTGGGCCAGGACTGCTTACTCCTAGAAGAGGAAAAGAATGATTCTTTCTTCCTGGTAGGAAGAAGAACAATTTTTGTTCTGCTGTGGTGAAAATTATGTGTTATCTCCTTAGCTTCCAGAAGTTTCTTTGAAAGGACTTCCCCCTTCTCCCTGAAATCCAAGTAAGTGCTGCAAACTACACTTCCTGTTCCCCACTGCAAATAGTTTGCAGCAATTATGCGGCAGGGCAAGAGAACGTTTTGCCCCTAAGATTACGGCTACACCTGTTAGAGATCTCATTATTATAAATTAGTCAAATACTTCTACTAGTACATACCAGTTAAACTTGTAATATAGAGAAATTTTAATGAAACAAGGATTAACCCTTTGAGACTCCTATGATGCTTGTTTTGAGTCATAATTAAAGGAATCACGTACACTGAGAGGCATATATGAGCCACAATACCATTGCACAAAACATTGATTTAATTTCTTTAATAAAATTATATCTGACTCTACGCTCCAATCATTAAAATGATAAGATCTTTGATCTCTCCTGTTATTGTTGTATGTGTGGTTTTTTGTTGTTTTGTTTTTTGCTTTGTTTTGTTTTGTTTTTGGAGGTGGGGGAAAGGTCTATTTCCTTAGGACAAACTCAAACTCGGAAGAACCTCTGGGAAACCCAAAAAATGAGGCACAAGTCTGACCCTTAGGCCACTGTGACCAGTGTATTAATTTCCTACTACCTTTATAATAAAGGACCACAAACTTAGTGGATTAAAACAATACAAATTTATTATCTTACAGGTTTGGAGGTCAGAAGGCCAGAATGGGTCCCAGGGCCAAAATCAGGGTACTGATGGGGCTGCATTACATTAGGAGGCCTTTCCTTGCCTTTTGCAGCTGCTAGAGTCTGCCCATATTCTTTGACTCATGGCCCTCTTCTGCCCTCAAAGCCAGCAATCTCATCACTCCTACCTTTGCTTCTATCCTTACATCTCTGCCATTGCCTCTCCTGCTTCCTTCTTTCCCTCATTAGGATCCTTGTGATGACACTGTACCCATCCAGATAAATCCAACATCAACTCCCCTTCTCAAGATCTTTTACCAATCATATCCATAAAGTCCCTTTTGCCATGTAAAGTATCATAGTCACAGGTTTATGGGACTGGGACATGGATGTCTTTGTCACAACATGACATGATACCATGTCATGGTACCACTGCTGGCATTCATTCCCCTCTGTCCATCAAACACTACTGTCCTAGCTGTCCACAGAAGCCCTTCATCATGACTCCCTCTACTCAAACAGGCTCAGCCTCAGATCTTGTCTTCAGTAGCCCAGTCACTGGGTCTGGAACCATCCTCAAGCCACTGGCCTAGTGGGATCCTTGCAGCACACAAGGCTTATATCTCTGTTACTGGTGGGTCCTCCAAACCCATCTCCTTTCCAATCTCGAAAAAGCTTTCTCTCTGATATGCTGGGCTGTCTTACTCCTCCATAACCCCCAACATGAGCCCCAATGACCCTCTTCAAAGACCTTCAGATCCCCCAAAATCCTATGTAAGGGATTGTCCTCAGATGCTTGGTAATGTCTAATGTGGCAGTAAAACAGAAAAGTTTTTTAATAAGAGTCTCTAAGACAAGAGCTTAGACTCAGACCCTCTGAGGGTTGTCTTCCCTCTTGAGAGTTATAAAAGTAAAAATAATTCCTTTTGCTTTATATCTTCTACAGAACATATGAAAATTTTGATAAAATTTTATGTCTCATCTATAGGAAAAAAATTCCTGGGCACCTGGGTGGGTGGCTCAGTCATTAAGTGTCTGCCTTCTGCTCAGGTCATGATCCCAGGGTCCTAGAATTGAGCCCTGCATCAGGCTCCCTGCTTGGCGGGAAGCCTGCTACTCCCACTCCCACTCCCTCTGCTTGTGTTCCCTCTCTCACTGTGTCTCTCTCTGTCAAATAAATAAAATCCTTAAAAAAAATTTCTAAGACAAAAGTGAACAAGGACAAAGTATTAGAAACTGGTATGACTAAGCAAGAAGAACATATACAACAGAATTAGCAGAATTTCATTCAGTCCATTTTCAATTAAATACAAAAAAACCATTATAACACTGATATTAGAGACAATCAGAGGCAATCCACAGTAGAAGAAAATTTTACTTAATATGTAATAATTCCAGTCTTACCCAACAGCCCTTTTCTTAATCTATAAAGTTTCTTTCTTTCTTTCTTTCTTTCTTTTCTTTTCTTTCTTTCTTTTTCTTTCTTCCTTCCTTCCTTCCTTTCTCTTTCTTCCTTCCTTCCTTTCTCTCTCTCTCTCTTTCTCTCTCTCTTTCTTTCTTTCTTTCTTTCTTTCTTTCTTTCTTTCTTTCTTTTACAATGGGGTTCTACTCCTGTTGGAAATGCTTTGAAAAACAGCAGGAAACAAAGAAGTTGGAAAAGGAAAGGAAGTGAACAATCGAACAGAAAAGAAATTCTTTTGTAAGGTCTTACAAAACACAGAACTAAACCTATTACATCTTTGAAATTGTACCATTTCTTCTAGGAACGCAGAAACTGAAACACACATCCAAAGAGCTACTGGAGCCTGGGGAGAAAGGCACAAAAGCTTAATCTTGGGTTCTCAAAGGTTCAATTCCATTACAGAAGCTTCATTTATAGTAGCTAAGAACTGAAAATAACCCACAGATGTGACAACAGATAAATAAACTGTGAGATTTTCATGCAATCATTTTTATTCAGCAATAACAATGAAACCTATAATATGGATGACTCTCTTACACACATTGAATGAAAGAAGCCAGATTCTGGGGAGTGCATATTGTTAAGTTTCATATTTTATAGATAGGCAAAAGTAATATGTGGTGAGAGAAGACATAACAGTGGTTACCACTAGAAAATGGGAATGGACAGCAGGATTCCAGACAACAAGTAATGTTCTATAAATTTTTCTGAACGGTGGTCACTCTGGTATATTCACTTTCTGAAATTTTTTTGAGCAGTAGACTCAAAAATGGGTGCTCCTTATACCACATATGTTACATTTTTAAACTTAAAACAAGTCTACAGAAAAAGAAAACAAAAAAGATAATTTGTAAGAACAAAGCATTCATTAGATTTAGGAAAAGAGAAGTTACCTTTAGGTGAGAGCAGTTTTGTGGTGAAGTGCAGGGTGGGGAGATTCAAATGGGCACAGGCATGAAAGAGACATGAGAACATTGAGAAAATACTTTCCCTGAAGTGTATAAATGGGAAGAGAAACAGGAGACACATATACATATAATTTGCTTAGGAGGGAAGTGACTAAAGCATCTTATGCTGATGGGAAAAATTTAACAGAGAAAAAGATATTGAAGATAGAGTAGCGAGGGAAAGGTTGAACACAATTTAATACCTCAGACTATAGAAGAGATGAGACTTAAAGGGTAGAAAAAACTTTGGTCTGTGAAGAGAGATAACAGTTCCATGGAAGCAAAAGAAAGGAGTTAAACAACATGGGAGTAGGGGTGCCTGGGTGGCTCAGTGTGTTGAGCCTCTGCCTTCAGCTCCGGTCATGATCTCAAGGTACTGGGATCAAGCCCCGCATCTCTGCTCTCTGCTCAGTGGGGAGCATACTTCCCCCTCCCCCTCTGCCTGCCTCTCTGCCTACTTGTGATGTCTCTCTCTCTGTCAAATAAATTTTTTTAAAAATCTTAAAAACAAGAACAAAAACGAAAACAAGGGAGTGTATATATATGTAAACTGATAATTTGTCCACTGTGTTTTCTGTTTTATTGCTTTGGGTTGTTTTTGTTTTTGCTATTTCCAACAGTTTAAATAGTCCAACTGGGGGCGCCAGGGTGTCTCAGTCAGTTAAGGGTCTGACTCTTGGTTTCAGCTCAGGTCATGATCTCACAGTACTGAGACTGAGCCCCAAATCGGGCTCCCTGCCCAGCACAGAGTCTGCTTGAGATTCTCTCCCTCTCCGTCTGTCCCTCCCCACTCAAGCTCTCTCTCTCTTTCTCCCTACAATAAATAAATAAATATTTTTTTTAAAATAATAAATAAATAAGTAAATTGTACCCAACTGGTGACTTCTCTTTTTCTGTGAGAGACAGATCATCATTTGAGTAATGGACACAGACATTAGACCCTGTAAGGGTTAAGAAAGGTTTGAAAGAGGGGGAAAGAAGCTGGTTAGATAAATATAGGAAAATCACTAGGCTGTTTTGTGGGGCCCAATTCAATGTCATAAAGGCATCAAATCTCCTCCTGGATTTTCTGTCTTGATACCCCTAGGATATATTTTGTTCAATGAAGTAGGTTGGAGAGCAGGGGGGTTTTCTCTTTTAAACATGTTTTTGTCATGGTTCTCAACGCATGTATTGAATAATTCATCCTTTGCCCACTGCTTCTAAATGATAAGATAAGCATTTATATACTTAGAACTGCCTCTGGATTTTCTATTCTAATCCTCTGATCTGACTTTCTCTTCAAGCTCTAGTAAATTATTTAGAGATACTGCTTTATAATATATTAATATGTGGTAAGACATGTATCTCTTAATCATTTTTTGTATAGTTCTTCCAGTTTATGGTATGATATAAGAATCCATACATCTAATTTTCAATTTTGACAAAAAGTTTTACCCTGTTTATTTTTTATCATTTCTATGCAAATTTGACAGTAGTAGTATTACACATATGAGCTCTTGATCTCAATTCATTTTTTTTAATCTGAACTCATTGTTTAACACAATTTTGTGTTTCTAATTTACTTTAGTATTTTTAACTTCCAAAAGATCATTCTGTTTGGTCATCCCTTGCCTTCCAATTTGCAGATGAGCTTAGTCACTTCAAAATGTGTTATTTCTGCTTGAGCAACATAAAACACTGAAGTTTATGAAATAACAGTAATTTGGGTTTTTTCTCTTTGCTACTTTGCCTGACTTGATGATTCTTCCATATAAACTTCCATATTCTTCCAGAATAACTCTGCCAAGTTCCAATAAATGTAGCTAGTATTTTACTGAATTTATTATGTACATTAATTTGGGAAGGATGAGCATCTTCCCTATATTGACTTTCCTCATCTTGAATATGGTACGTCTTTCATTTTCCCCCAAAAGGGATCCTGCCTAGTTTTTATTTAGATTAATCTTATCTCATATTTTCATTCATGCTGTGAATGTATACTTTAACCAGTTAGTTCACATGTTTGAGCGTCAGAACTACCTGTGACGCTCCTCAAAAATATAGAGCCCAAGCCATTAACTCTACTGATTCTAATTTTAAAAATGGGGGTGATTTGTGACCATATCCTTTTTTTACAAGTAATTTTGATGCACATCCAAGATTAAGAACATATGAAAAAATGTAGAAAAATAGAAAGTAGGTTTTTTTTTTTAAGATTTTATTTATTTATTTGACAGAGGCGCAGAGAAACAGGCAGAGGGTGAGGGGGAAGCAGGTCCCCTGATGAGCAGAGAGCCTGATGCAGGGCTCGATTCCAGGACCCTGAGATCATGACCTGGGCCGAAGGCGAGGCTTAACCCACTGAGCCACCCAGGTGCCCCAAAAGTAGGTTTTATAATGCTTTCCATACTGACTTTTCCAACTTGATTTTTGAAAACAGTATTGTCTCTAATTTTCACTTATTTATTTTTACCCTTAACATTTGTCCCTTCTGTTAATTAAAATGTCTTTTAAATGCCAATTTGTTACCTGCATTGTATTCCATCTTATGGATAAATGTAGCACAACTTACTTAACTGTTCTCCATGTTTTCCCCCATTTTGTCATGAGCTTGTACAACATTACCTCTGTTTGGGTCAACAGAGAAAACAAAAGTAAATAACCCAGAATCCTAAATATGTCATTATTTTTCACTAAAATTTTCAAGCATAGACACCTTTGTTTAACTCATAGTCCTTACCATGTGACCTAGATGATGTCACAACAAATGAAACTCTACTCTATACCTTTAGTTTTACTTCTTAAATCCATACCAGGGTAGATACACTTAATGAAATAGTCCTTGTTGCTAAAATGAAGCAGAAACTGTGATATAACTGAATACTTAAGTAAATACTAGAGAAAGTTTTACTGGTATAATAATATGGATTGAATGCTTCCCCTTATAATTTATAACAAAATTATGCAAATATTGTGCTATGAAATCTAATGGAAAGACTTCTAGGCTGAAATGAATTTATAAATCATGTATATTCATACAACATATATAATTTTACAGTACAATTATAATAAATGAACTTAAAGTACATGTACGAACATAGGTAAATATAAAAAATATGATCAGAGCAATTAAAAGCAGTTGCAAAATGGTACTTACTATTCAATCTACATAAGTATTTGCAGTTTCAGAACAGTGCTGTATACTGCATAAGAGCTAATACATATGAATTAGGAGTATGGAAGAATATGTGGGAATGATTAAAATTCAATTCAGAAATAGTTACCTTGGGGAAGAGAAGAATAAATATGAGAAAATTAAGGAGTATAGGGGAGTATATATTTTAACTGTATCTGCAACATTTATTCTTCCAAACAAAAAGAAAAATAGAGCCCAAACCTGCCAAGTGTTAGGATGAAAAGATAATGAGTGATAGTTTCATGAACATTTGTTATGCTAATTTTTACACTTTGGTATTTGTTCAGCATTTTTTTTTAAAAAATCACTGAAATAATAATTCAAAGCACTAACTTCTAATGTTGATATTAATGTTCCTATTTGATCTGGAACACATTACTTTATCTGTTCTCAGTAAAATGAAATGTTAATATTTGTCCTTCCTCACTTTACACAGATGGTAATTGGCTAAAGCAACTATAACTATAAAGCACATCAGGTTTTATGTAGAAATAAAACACTTAAATCAAGAAGAAAAATCTTTTTTCCCCTCTAGTAAAGAACCACTAATCTACAGGAGCAAGAAAAAAATCAATTGAAGGCCATATAACTTAAAAGTGATGCAATTCATCTTCTTTTGTTGCTCTCTTATTAAACAGAGTAAAACAAACATTCAACTTGTTGGACTTTTTTAAATTAACAAGAAACATTAAATGGTATCCAATAAATGTAAAAAATACAAAATAGGGGCGCCTGGGTGGCTCAGTGGGTTAAGCCACTGCCTTCGGCTCAGGTCATGATCTCAGGGTCCTGGGACCGAGTCCCACATCGGGTTCTCTGCTCAGCAGGGAGCCTGCTTCCCTCTCTCTCTCTCTCTCTCTCTGCCTGCCTCTCCATCTACTTGTGATCTCTCTCTCTGTCAAATAAATAAATAAATAAAATCTTAAAAAAAAAGTACAAAATAAACTTCCATTTTGTATTATTTTTAGAGAAAAAAAACAGATGAAGGACACCTCCTTCATCTGATAAAGTAGAATAGGGGATAAGGGCTAAGTAGAGGGACAGGGACAAAGGGACTCAAACAGAAGAAAAGTGAGTCATTGGTCCTAAAAGAGAAACATGCAGAGATGGATCATCCATGCACATACAAAGCAGCACCTACAAATAAATAAGCACTGAGAAAACATCCAAGAGGCCCTCAGTTATGAAAGAGGGAACATCAGAATCACAATACACATCTAGACTTGTTTGCAGCCTCCACCGGCTTTATATAAAAACCACTCCGTTCCTGAGTTCCAGTTGAAAACAGTGATGTAAGAAGACTCTCAGCTCACCTCCTCCACAGAACACACCAAATTATACCTATTAATAGAACAATCCCTCCTGAAGAAAAACTGAGGGCTGACTGATCAGCTACTGAACAACCAAAGATGGAAAGAATGGCAAGAGAAGAGCAAGACAGATGGAGACATGTTCCCCTTTAAAATAGTGATGAGCATATACACCCACAGCTCTAGCCAGCCAGCAAAAGTCACCAAGCATACATAATCCACATAGAGGACATCAGACAAAAGACCATTCCTTCTACTTTTGGAGAAGTAGGCATTTCTTCTAAATCATAGAAACAAACACAGAAAGTCAAGCAAAATGGGGAGACAGAGGAATATGCTCCAAGAGAAAGAATAAGAAAAAAAGGTCAGAAAAAAAACTAAATGAAAGAGAGATAAGCAATACACTTGATAAAAATTTTAAAGTAATGATCATAAAGATACTCGCAGGGATGGAAGAATAGGAAAATTTAGTGAGACCTTCAATAAGGAGATAGAAAATATTAAAAAGAATCAGAATTGAAGAATGTAATAACAGAAATAAAAAATACACTAGAGGAAATCAACAGTAGATTAGAGGGTGCATGAGAATATATCAGGAATCAGGAAGGCAGAGTAATGGGAAGCACACAAGCTGAATAGCAAAAAGAGAAGAATTTTGCCTTTAATAAGGAC
This sequence comes from Enhydra lutris kenyoni, assembly GCF_002288905.1. NCBI lineage: Eukaryota > Metazoa > Chordata > Mammalia > Carnivora > Mustelidae > Enhydra > Enhydra lutris. Next base: position 13,158,077 of record NW_019154134.1, on the reverse strand, counting down.
AGATTAAGAGATCTTTTAGACAACATCAGGCAAATAAACATTCACATTATGTGGTTCCTAGAAGACAGAGAGAAATGTGTAGAAAACTTGTGAAGAAATGGTAACTGAAAACTTTTCTAACCTAGGGAGGAAAATGGACACCTAAGTCCAAGAAGCAAAAAGAGTTCCAAACAATATGAACCCAATGAGGTTCACACCACAGCACATAATAATTAAAATGTCAAAGGTTAAAGATCAAGAGAGAATCTTAAAAGCAGCAAGAAACAAAAAGTTTCCCACAAGGAAAACACTATAAAACTATAGGCTGACTTTTCAGCAGAAACTCTGCAAGCCAGATGAGAGTGGCACGATATATGTTCAGAGGGCTGAACGGAAGAGACCTACAACCAAGAATACCCTACCCATCAAAGTTATCATTCAGATTTGATGGAGAGATTAAAGAGTTTCCCAGACAGTCAAAAGATAAAGGAGTTTATATGAACCAATAAACCAGACTTGCAAGAAATGTTAAAGAGATTTCTTTAAGTGGAAAAGCAATGGCCATAATTAGACATAAGAAAAATATGAATAAAAAATGTGAAACATGACAACATATACATAAGATGTGGAGGAGAAAACAAAAAGGGAAGAGAAAGGCAAAAAGAAAAAGAAAGATTTTTTTTCTGTTCCTTTTTTTTAATATATTTGAACTGAAATGAATATCAAATTAATACAGACTGCTATTTACTTAGCATATTATACATGAACCTCCTGCTAACCACAAACCCCAAAGCTATGATAGATACACAAAAAATAAAGAGAAAGGGAGCAAAAAACCAAAAAAAAAAAAAAAACAAACAAACAAAACCATTATAGCTACTCATCAATTATAAAGAAAGAGAGCAAGCAAAGAAAAAGGGAACAAAGAACTACAAAACAACCAGAAAACAATTCTTTAAATGGCAATAAGTATATACCTATCAATTACTACTTTAAATATAAATGGTCTAAATGCTCCAATCAAAAGACATAGATTGGCAGAATGGATAAAAAGAATAAGACCCATCTATATGCTGCCTATGAAAGATTGACCTCAGACCTAAAGATGCATACAGACTGAAAGTGGAGGGATAGAGAAACATTTACCATGCAAGTGAAAGTGAAAAAAAGTTAGAGTAGCAATACTTACACCAGGTAAAATAGACTTTAAAACAAAGAGTGTAAACAAGAGACCAAAAAAAGGGCATCACATAGTGTAAATGGATCAATCCAACAAGAGGATAAAACAATTTTAAGTATCTACATACCCAATGCTGGAGCACCTAATACATAAAGTAAATATTAGTGGGTATGAATGGAGAAATTGATAGTAACAAAATAATAGTAGGGGACCTTAACACTCCACTTACATCAATGGATAGATCGCCCAGACAGAAAATCAATAAGAAAACAATGGCTTTGAAAAACTCTTTAGTCCAGATGGACTTCACAGATATATACAAAACATTCCATCAAAAAATAAGACAATTCATGTTCTTCTCAAGTACACATAGAACATTCTCTAGAAGAGATCACATTTTAGTCCATAAAACAAGCTTCAATAAATTAAGAAGATTGAAATCATAACATGTACCTTTTTCTTGAGTGTATAACCTGTCTGTATATATTGACAATTAGCTAGATTTCCCATTTCTGTTTTCTGTTTGCCTTTTACAGCTTAATAACACTATCTTGGTCTCTCATCATAGATGGTCTGCTTATCTGGGAAATGCTGCTACACCATCTGAATGCTAGATGTGCTTCCTAAACTGATTATTGCATTTGCATCTTCAGCTAGGGTAATTCCCTGAGTTTTTAGGTAAGTCTGATTCTAGGTTCTAGTCTCCCCATCCATGGCCAGATATATCCTGAGATAAGAGGGAATATAACCACATCTCTGTAAAGGAGCAACTTGGGACCTCTACCTAGGGTGACCATTCATCCTAATTTGTCTGAGACTGTCCAGGGTATTTATGAACACTGCTCTCTCTCATTCCCAGACACTTGGAGATAGGCTCTTAGCCACTATCAGCCATGTGGTCCCCACTTGATAACACTCATATTCCTCCCACAGGTGTTATCTCCCAATGACCCCAAGGCTGCAAATACCAACTCTCCCAAGTACTGCTGTACTCTCCAGATTCCTCAGTATACCCATGACACATTTTGAGCAAACAAATTTGGGGACAATTCTCCTTTTTATTCCACTTTTTCCAACAATGTTTATTTTTGATTAGCACTGTGCTGGTCACTAGGGCTACAATGGTTTATGAAGATGGACATAGTAACTGCTTCCAAGAGCTTCCAAGAGCTTAGAGTTTAGTGAGAAGAATATCTAACATTTACTGATAGTATTCCAGGAATTATGCTAAATATGTTATCTGTATTTGCTCCTTCATTGTTACAAGACCAGGAGGTAGGCATTTACATTGTCACTATTTTCTAATGTGCCGTAGTACAATGAATAATGACCACTCAAAAATTTTAGGTCCTAATGCCCAGAACTTGCTAATGTTACCTTATAAAGGAAAAGACTCTTTGCAGATGTGATTAAGTCAAGGTTCTTGACGTGAGAAGATTATCCTAGATTATCTACATGTGTTCTAAATCCGATCATAAGTATTTACTGTAAGAGAGAGGCAGAGGGAGATTTCACACAAGAGAGACAGAGACAAAGGAAAGGAATATAAAGACAGGTAGAGCTTGGAATGATGCAACCACAAACCAAGGAATTCTAGAAAATTCCAGTAACCACCAGAAGCTAAAAGAGTCAAATAACAAATTCTCTCCAGAGCCTAAGGAAGCATGGTCACACCAACCCCTTAATTTTGGAATTCTGGCCTCCAGAACTGTGGGACAGTAAAATTCTGTTTGCCACGTTTGTAAAAATGTGCTATGGCAGCCACCGAAAAATAATACAGCTGGGAAACTGAGGCTTAGTGAACTAATTTGTCTAAGGTCACATTTTCCAGAATTTTATAGAGCTGGGATTAGAACTCAAGGAAATGTCTCCAGAACTCTCTCTTAGCAACTAGGGTAAAGCACTCACTCTATCTCTTCACCCTCCTGGGCAGCAAAATCATGATGTCTGTGTCTCAGAATCTCAAAAAAATTTTTTATACAAAAAACTTATTCAGGCAGCCTTTCTTCCTACAGTTCAGGTAGAAATTGTGGGGGGTGGGCTGATATATATGAATAATCCCTTCTACACACTCCATGCTCCTTCTCTTCCACTGGATCTGTGTCTTTCTGTGTCTGTCCTCTCTCTTTCCACCAAAACAAAAATCCTCATGAGAAGAGACTCTTGCAAATCAACTTCTGTGAGCCTACCAACAGTTCCATAATTAGGTAAAAGAATGAGTTCAAACAGTAAGGCCCTAGATTTATGTTACCTGTCAAAAATGTATCTCCAGATAATTAATAAACTCCCTAGATATATAAATATTAGATAAAGAAGGAAAATAGAAAACCAGTCATAGGAACAGTCTCAAAGTAAACTAAGCCATTCCCTGGATTCTTTCCTTAATATTGTATTTTACGTGTTTCTGCGTGTTTAACATGTTCAAGATCTCACTTGTGTTGCAATTATTCCAGTGCCTTCATCTATACTTTCTAATTTAACGAACTGACCATTTCTTGAAAGAGCATCACTGAAATATGCATTATGCAGAATATTTTTAAGGAAACTTTGCACAACCAAGAATCACTTTTTTTTTTTATTGCAGCTAACAGAACTGATTTGAGGTGTCTCTCTAGAGTAATAGATTCAATTTTGTGAAACATTAGGAAAACCAGAAATGGTTCAATGTTTCTGAATATGGGGAAAGGGCTTCATTTTACTTCATCTTGGGCTCTGAGCACAATAGGCCTATCTGATTGCCTCTGAATGCAATGTTGCAGCACACAGAGATATTTTTTGATTTCATACATCATTTATAACTTCTATAGCAATTCTATAAAACCAATACACATTATTCTTCCAAACCAAAGAAGCACTATCCTGATTTTGTTATTCTACTGGTCACTGGGCCTTCCATTCAAGCATAAGTAGCTTGTATATCTTTCTATAAAGAATGCTGACAAGTTTTCAAAACACCATCATGCAATTTTATCCCAGCCTGCACTCTCCTCTCACTGCTTCTTCACTTCCTTTCTCCCTCCACTTTTAATTACAGGTGTTTTCTGAGGTTTAACTCGGAAACTCCTTTCCTTTTTCTATATATTCAGTTGCCTTTCTTGCAATCACGGTGCCACCTCTGGTCTCAAATATCACGTGTACTCAATATTCTCTCTGATTTCTAAAAAATTAAAATAAATAGAACACAAGATATCTTAAATATGATCATGCTTAAAAGGAAACAATAGTGGCACTGTCCCCAATTAAGTCAAGAACAAGGTAAACACAGCAAATAATTCCACTGCCATTTTTACATTGTTCTGGAAGAACTAGCCAATACAATTAGGTAAGACAAACAAATGAGATGCATAAAAATTGTAAAGGGGAAGGTAGAATTACCTCTCCTCCAGGTGACATGAACACACAGGACCATTGTGTTTCACTACCCCAGGGACTATCACCACCACTGTAGACTTGTTGTGCAGTGTAGCAGACTGGCATGACAGAATTCCTGGAAAACCAATAGAATCTATTGAAAAACTACTATAAACAGTAAGACAATTTAGTAAGATGGCTGGAAAAGAAATAATATACAGCAAACAATGGCTTTCATGTAAAAAAACATCACTATTAGAATATGTGATGGTAGAAAAGAATAGCAACAGAAAGTATTAAATACATAAGAATAAAGCTGACGTGGAAAGGGCAACAGAAGACTTCTGGTTTCCAGTCCAGCTTATAAAGAGCTCAGTAAAAAGCTGAACAAACTTCAGCAAAACAAGTAAAAAGCTTGAACAAACAAAATTCAGCAACTCTTCTAGATCTGTCAGAGAAATAAGGTAACAAGAACAGATCACTATCCACCCCCCCCCCCAGCCCCGGCAAATGAAAAAAAATACACGGGAGAATACAGAGAATCACAATTCACCAGAGCAGAAACCCAGAAGAAGAACTTCCCCAGAATGCAGTATCAGGGTAGGAAAACTGAAACTGTAACTGAAAAAATGCAGGAGGCTCAGTGTACAAAATTCTGAGAGTTAAAATCTCTAGGGGGCCCAACTCATATGGAGGACCCCACAGTTTTGTAGGGTTTACCTCCAGGAGCCTTACCAGGTTCTCACAGTGAAAATGAGACAAAATATGCCTTCTAGCAAGGGGAAAGGAAAAGTGGTAATTTTTTATACACCAGAGAATTCCATTATTCTGAAAAAAATTTGCCATCAAGAGAAATTATTTTACCAGACCCTAATCTACTGGGATTTTGTCAAAGCCCAAGTGACCTAACTCTTAGAACAAATAAATGAATTCAATAAAGTTGGAGGATACAAAATCAATAAACAAATATCAGTTGCATTTTTATATACTTATAATGAACTATCAGGAGGAGAATTAAGAAAACAATTCCATTTGCAACTGCATCAAAAAGAATAAAATACTTAAGAATAAACTTAACCCAGGAGGTGAAAGACTTATACAATGAAAATTCAAAGACATGAATAAGGAACTGAAGAAGACACAAATAAATGGAAATAATACTTCATGATCATGAATTGGAAGAATTAATATTGTTAAAATATCCATATTACCCAAAGCCATCCACTGATTCACTCCAAACCCAATCAAAATTCCAATGGCACTTTTCACAGAAATAGACAATTCTAATATTTGAATGGAGTCACACAAGAACCAGAATAGACACAGGAATCCTGAGAAAGAAGAACAATGCTGGAGGCAATTATGTTTTCTGATTGCAAACTACATTACAAAGCTATAGTAATTACAACAGTATGGAAATGGTATTTAAAAAGACCACATAGATCAACAGAACAGAATAGAGAGCCCAGAAATAACCCAACACATACATGATCAATTAATTTACAACAAAGAAGCCAAGAATATACAACAGAGAAAGGACAGTCTCTCTGATAAATGGTACCAGGAAAGCCACTGGAGAGCCATATGCATGCAATGCCGAGCACCATCTTACACTGTGCACAAATATCAACCCCAAGTGGATTAAAGATTTGAATATAAGATCTGAAACCATAAGACTCCTAAAAGAAAACATATAGCTATCCTATAATCCAGTAATTCCACTTCTTCGCATATATACAAAGGAAATGCAAACAGGATCTTTACTAGATATCTATACTTCCCTATGCTTAATGCAGCCTTATTCACAATAGCCAAGATATGCAAGCAAGCTCTGTCTGTCAATGGAGAAATGGATAAACAAGATGTGATATATATATGGAAAATGGAATATTATTGAGGCATGAGAAAGAAGGAAATTGCCATTCGCAACAACATGGATGCACCCTGAGAACTAAGTGAAATAAATCAAACAGAGAAAGAAATACTATAGGATACCACTTATATGTGGAATCTAAAAAAGACAAACTCACAGAAACAAAAATCAAAGAAGTAGTCGCCAGGGACTGAGAGTGAGGTGGGGAGAATGGGGAGACATTGTTCAAAGGATACAAGCTTCCAGTTATGAGTAAGCTGTGGAGATCTACAGTACACCATGGCAATTATAGTTAGTAATACTATATTATATACTTGAAAGTTGTTAAGAGGGTAGATCTTAAAAGTTCTTATCACACATACAAAAAAAAATGCTAACTACGGGATGTGATGGAAATGTTAGCTAACACCATGGTAGTTATCATTTTGCAATATTTAATATATCAAATCAATACCTTATACATCTTAACCTTAAACAACATTAAATATCAATTATATCTCAATAAAGTTGGCCAAGGGTTGGGGAGATGCTCTCACAGTAGGCAAGTTGCAGAAAATTTGCAAATACAATCTTTGTTTTGCTTTCCCCACCTGTCATGCTCATAATGAAAAGCTTACATCAAAAGTTCAAGTCTCGGGGCACCTGGGTGGCTCAGTGGATTAAGCCTCTGCCTTCAGCTCAGGTCATGATCTCAGGGTCCTGGGATCGAGCCCCACATCGGGCTCTCTGCTCAGCAGGGAGCCTGCTTCCTCCTCTTCTCTCTGCCTGCCTCTCTGCCTACTTGTGATCTCTTGTCAAATAAATAAAATCTTTATTAAAAAAAAAAAGTTCAAGTCTCAAACCATAAGAGACTCTTACTGTCACAAAACAAACTGAGGGGGGCCGGGGGAAGGGGGTTAGGGAGAGGGTGATGGGGTTATGCACATTGGGAGGGTATGTGATATGGTGAGTGCTGTGTAGTGTGTAAACCTGGCGATTCACAGACCTGTACCCCTGGAGCTAATAATACATTATATGTTTATTAAAAATTTTTTAAAAATTTTTTAAAAAGTTCAAATCTCTTACATTTCAATGCCTTCCAAAAATAAATGCATTTGTGAGTGAGGGGGGACAACAAAAACTTAATATGCATGTACCCTGACACTGTTTATTAACTATTCTGATTTTATATTTGCAGGAGGGATAAAATTGCTTAATAGCAAATACACAAGAGTATGTCTAGAAAATTAGTGTTTCCCAAAACAGTATTAGGAATCTCTGGCTTCCTTGCACAATCAGAGACAAAACAATACCATTAGTTAGTTTATCTGCTCCTGAAGAGGCTGATGGCTTTATTTAGTCTATGTAGCTCAGAAAGATAAAGTCCAGTGGCTCCCTTTTCTCTAGTATTACATGTGAATTACAAAAACAATTGTAAAAGGAAGGGAAAAGATCAAATGGTTAATAAAAATTCATTTGGTAAGATACCATTCAAAGGTAATAATGTTAATTTCTGAGAAATCTAACATCCTCTTGAGATGATAATTATTCTCTCAACATGAAGGAGAAAAAGAGAAAGACAAAAAGAAATTCTGTATCAAAATGTATGACTAAATTGTAAGATCTTTCAAGATTTGAAATGTAATTTGTTTTCGTATCAGATAAACTTTTGTGAACTAGTGAGTCACTATATAATTCCATCTGTCAGTAATGTTTAACATTTTTTTCCTCAGTAGACCAGTTGTACTTAAAGGAACACTTCTAACTAGTTCAAAAGCTTAGTCTGCTGGTTTAGTAAGTGTTTTTAGTACCTGGTATTCATAAACCTAACAGCTAAACATGACTGAAGGTGAGTGACAAAACTACTTTGATGAAGTGCAGCAACAATATCAATAATAGATCACATTTGATGTCTGAAAGTAGTACTTATAAGAGACAAGCTATTTGGAGTTTACTGAAATGCAAAGATAGAGGAAATTTATTTTTTATTGAATAAGATGATTTCATTGCATCACCTATAAAAGGAAAAACTTGCCTGGAGACTCTCCTCATTAATTAAACTAATTTTACAGGGTGATGGTCCTTCAGACTTGAACAGGAAGGGAAAGTCACAGCCTATTTTCTCACTTTTATAAACTCTTTTCCCACACATTACTTATTTCTGAAATCAGAAAGAGATTTGCTGTGATGTGTCAATTGATTTTTACCCATGGTCCCCCTCCCCTGAAAAAGAGCTCCTATCAATTTGCTGATCACCTTGGAATGAAAAGGGACTTAAAATCCAGGAATATAGATGAACCTATTTATAACCAAAAGGAACAAAGGGAGTTGATTTAGGAGAAGAATAAGCTGACAGAAAACAGTGGTAATGTCATTTCTTGCCGTAAGGGAGTTGTGCCTCAAGACACTGTCAGTCAGAATGGTACTTACTCTTCCTCCTCCTTTTCTCCCTCCTGCTCCTCTCTCTACCATTAACTGAACAATGGCTTATAGCAGGCATTGTCCTTGCAGCATCTTACTTTTACACGGGTGATGTAGAGTGATGTGTCTTCAATCCCACCTGCACCATAGAATTTCAAAAACTGTAAAAAATACAGCCATCCAGACCCATTACAGACCAACAATTTCAGAATCTGTTAGGGTGAAGCCCGGACATCTGTAATCTTTATGTCTCCCCGAGTGATTCTGATGCACAGTCAGTACTGAGGGCTGCTATTTTTCTATACTGCTGCCAACCAGCAGTGAGCGCTTGGAACAGAAGCTACACTGACTCACGTCATATTCTTTCCAATCAAAAGAGGTAATACTCCCAAAATTTATAAAGCACAAGGAAAAAAAATAGCCTAATAAAAGGCATCACTTCCCTGATGTGTTTAGAAGAGGAGAAATGACCATAGAATTAATAGGTTTGAAATGAATTCTTGTAAGAACCAGAATAATATTAATAACTACCAGGACCTCAAGCACTCAACCCTGGACTCTAACTTTCAGTATATTTGTCATTTGACATAATTAGTGTCAAAATTTTAGTCACATCTAGCAGATAAAAGACATTGGCTATTGGTAGCTAATTGCCACAGTAAAACCAAGTAACTGTTTGGAACTCTGAGGTTCCATGCTTGATGACTCCAACTATTCCTGGAAATACTCCTCTCTTCAGTTACTCCCCTTTACCGTGAGACTCACTTTAAAAAGAAGGTGTCATCTTTTTTTTTTTAAGTGACAAAACAATTTTATGAATATTTATTGATAATGACACAATATTTATTGATAAGTCAGCCACAGCATTCAGTCAATAGATAGCAAAACTACTATAACTATTAATTTTTTCTTTTCAGCTAACAGTATTCATTGTTTTTGCACCACACCCAGTGCTCCATGCAATCCGTGCCCTCTCTAATACCCACCACCTGGTTCCCCCAACCTCCCACCCCCCGCCCCTTCAAAACCCTCAGATTGTTTTTCAGAGTCCATAGTCTCTCATGGTTCACCTCCCCTTCCAATTTCCCTCAACTCCCTTCTCCTCTCCATCTCCCCTTGTCCTCCATGTTATTTGTTATGCTCCACAAATAAGTGAAACCATATGATAATTGACTCTCTCTGCTTGACTTATTAGTATCTTGCTCACCCATGGTGGCTCCTTGGAAGCGTGTGTCTCATAGAGTAACTTTCATCTATTTCCTACAGCAGTATCCCTTTCCCAGAGAGACAAGCTAATTTCAGTGGCCCTGACATCAAATTCTCCTCTCAGAGAATATGGCTTCTCTGAAGCACCAAAAAAAAAATCCCCAGATTCAAAAAGAGCGTGCTCTGTTTTCTCCTTTCTCTCAATTTGGAATATGCTGACTTCCACATAGCTCGTGAGAGACCCCAGGGACAGCTTTGCTGGCATTCTGTTAGAAAATGGTGAGAGAAAACATATTTTGTTATTCTGATTATTTGAAAAGTAATGCAGTTTTAATAACATGTTCGCTGGCAACACAGAACCTTTAGGCAAAGGCTTTTACTCCATGTTCAAAGTACATGATGGTATCATGACGCATTCATTGAAGAGTTGCCCCCACAGACACCATATGCCTTTTAAGCACTGGCAGTTTGCTTGATCCGACATGCGGATGCAGAAGAGATACATTCTGTTCTAAATAGCTGCTACTCCATTCTCTTGTGGTCAACACCTTTAATTTTCTTGGGGTAGAACTGTGTACATACTTAGAATATTTCTGTCTGTGGGTTCACAATGGAAGAAGAGGTGCTGATATACTATGGGTGGTCTTCCTCTGGAGCTGCATTTCATTGCTAATCAGAACACAATTCAACAAGCCATGATACACAGGTAATTGTATAGCTTTTCCTTCCATAATTTACTAAATACAAACCTTGCTCACTTACTTTCATAACTTTATCCATGACTAGTAAGAGAAATATTTTAAATGATGGTTTAAAGACAAATGTGTTGGAGAAATAAGGTTTAAATATTTACTTTAATTATACTACTGTGTGTGCTTTGGGCAATTAGTCATGATTCAAGAAGATACTCAGCAATTTCTGGGTTAAAACACAGTACATGAAGGAAACCAAACAGTACTCAGCCCTGGTCCTCTTCAAGGAACTTACAGGAGAGTAAAAGAGACTTCTATCCTGAAAGTAATTGTGTTCAGAAATTGTTTGTATGGAAAACACATGAACAAGCTTAGTATCCAGTGAAGTTCTTCATATGTCTCTTTTTTCATCATTATCAAAATAAATTAAAATACCTGGTGACACACAGAATACCTGAGATGAAAGGAGAGAATAATGTGTGTTAGCACATTGTCTGTTACCACAATATAAATTAGCTTATATGGGATTGATAAATCAAAGAATGATATCAGGATAGCATAAAAGTTGCACTGATTGGGCGCCTGGGTGGTTCAGTGGGTTAAAGCTTCTGCCTTTGGCTCAGGTCATGGTCTCAGGGTCCTGGGATGAACCCACATCCTGCTCTCTGCTCAGCAGGGAGCCTGCTTCCCTTCCTCTCTCTCTGCCTGCCTCTCTGCCTACTTGTGGTCTCTGTCTGTCAAATAAATAAGTAAAATGTTAAAAAAAAAAAAAGTTGCACTGATTTATCCATGTCTTTTTCTTTTTTAGCCCATTAATGATCTGTGCCAGGAAGTATTCGTAGATGAATTCACACAACACTAAAAAAGCTGAGTAAAAGGAGTCAAAGCCAGCTGCTATGCATGTGCCAGGTCCTTCCTCTTGACTCAGCAGTCAAGTACTTTGTCTTAGAAAACCTTGCTGTAGATTCTTCCAGATCTTGTACATTTGGCTCTCATCTCCCTAACTCAGTAGCCTTGACCTTGCCTCACATCTTCCCCCATTCTCCCTTCAACAAACTACCTTCTGTCTTGTTTTGTTTTGTTTTCATGTAAAGTCCTCCATTTACTGCAGCACTTTTCATTATTCAGAAATGGAACTGGTCTTTTGATACTATGCTAAAAGTTATATTAAGATTATTCTTGTTTTCATTAGTGCTGTGTTCACAAAGTTGCAGAGATTTCTAATGATCTCCCTCAAACCCATTTTCCTTATGAGTTCTGGTCTTTTTAGAGCATGACTGTGAAGAATACAAGGTTTTCCAGGAACGCATACACATGCCAAATGGGAAACTCGAGGCAGGCAAATCACTGGGTATTGGAAGAGGATCAGAGATGGGGTCATGGGTACACACTCCAATTTAGACACTGAAGGAAGTATAAGATCAGTTAAGTAGAGGAGAGGCAAGAGACGGGAAGAACAGCAAAAGCAAAGAGGAAAAAGCCATCAATGTAAACCATGTGTGTAGAAATATGAGTAAAATTAGGTCAAATAGGAGAAAAATATTTTAAATTAGCATTGCCCAGAATATAAAGAACATAAAGACCTAACAGTCTCAAGTTTCTTCTTTAAAGAGGGAAGAGCCATTGGAGACTTTGGTGTGGAGGTGGGGGCTAGGGGAAAGTCAAAGCCAGTCTCCTTTGGTGCAGCAAGAGCTCCTGAAAACATTCTAGCCTATCCCTATTCTTTTATGTTCAAAAACTGAGGTCCAGGTAGATGACTGACCTGTTCACATTCACATTTATTCACAACTGGTATCTCCTGGTTCCCAGGCCAAAGTTCTCAGGACTATACCCTTGCAGCACTAAAGGCATTTAAAAAATGATGAGTACTGAAATAGTAATCTATGACCCAATGAAGGACTGGTCTATGAGGTATTCAAAGAAATAGAAGGAAAGGAATTTATTTGTGCAACTTCATGAAGAAAGGATCTGTATTTAGACATAGTGAATGATTAATGAGTGATCAGTGTTTAAGTAGTAACTTGATATATGTTATTCTGTATGTAACAAATTACCAGAGGTAATTCACATCTCTCTTTTGTGATAATAACTACTAAAGTAGTACTTGATAGTACTTAGCAGGCATTTGCAGAGTTAAAATGTGGACAGTCTGCGTGGCTCATCTCTGAAAATAAGATTGGAAAAAGGAAGAGGAAAAGCTAAGTCATGCAGAGAATAGTGGAATTATTCCATGAAGATGGACCAAGATAGAGTTCCACTCTGTTTTTCCCAGGAAGGGAGTCGCCAAGCAAGAAAATCCTTTCCTCCCCATGATCTGGCTGGCTAGAAGAGAGTCAATGAAAATTCCCCAGGTGTTCAAGAAAGCCAATCCTTCACAGTCTCATGTTGTATTTCAGAGCAATCATACCCATCTGGATTTAGAGTTTTAACGGAAGATGACACTTGGTGCAATGATCTAGTGCCTTAGGGAGACCACACCAGAGTGGCATTTCCTTGGTGCAGTCTGGATTTTAGAGTCTAAACTTATTATTTTATCAGTGTACCCAAAGTTCACCACTCTTTAAGGAACTCTTCTCTCTTGTTAACCAACTCATAAAACCCTGCTGCAATCGTCAAAATGCCAATGAGAGAAAGTGGACTGCTGTACCAAAGGTCGCTCATCAATGCATACATTCTCTTTGATAATCCATTTAGGAAGTCAAACATAATCAGAAAATTGTGAGATGTGCCTGGAGGCAGAGGATGGAGAATTACACAAATGACCTTAAGGCCCATGGGTCAATGACTGCCTCAAGCACCCACATCCACATCCCCAGAGATCTACCAAAGAGGAGAGAAAGTACTTGTTTACTGGTTAGGGCTGAAGTGAACTGCTTTAAATTTTTTTTTCCACAAACTGTTGCATAAACAACAACAACAACAAAACTTTGAGTTATATTTTTAAACAATTATAAGCAACTATGTAGGAGGTGCAATTAAAATCTTAACATGCTAAATGGGTTAAAAATACTCAAAGCAAAATTTTACTTAACTGAAAGTTCATGTTTGTTAAAAGTATTCTATGAACTCTTTCCAAGTAATTTCAGATTAATACGATAACAGCTGCTAATTAGACTATGAGGGAAATTAGTGAATTAATTGTAGTTATCTTGGAACAACAGTCTTCCAGAAGATTGTGGTTGGGAGCAGAACTTGCTTAAAATTGCTTGTTTGATAAATGGTTTAGAAAGTAACATAGTAAAATCTAATGGGAAGTCTGGAGAGAGAGAGAAACACAGCATTATTAGAGAAAAAGCAAACTCTTTAATAATGCCTATAGATATGATTTATGAAAGAATATTAGAAAGTACAAAAACAGACACTTCATTCAGTTGGATTTAAAGTGTACTATTAAAACTACTCTCACAAATATGTACATCCAGTTAAAAACCATACATAATCAAAGCAAATTCTCATCATGTGATGTTTGACGGATGTTTTCATCATTTCTCTAAGCTTGACTTGGACCTTTCAGGTGTTTTCAAAGTTTTCATCCGTCTAATTAAAATAAGCTTCCACTTAATCTATTCTGATGTAATGATAAAAATATCAATATAGGGGCACCTGGGTGGTTCAGTCAGTTAGGTGTCCAGTTCTTGGTTTCAGCTCAGGTTTTGATTTCAGGGTTGTGAGACTGAGCCCAGCTTTGGGCTCCACACTTAATGCAGAGTCTGTTTAATGACTCTCTCTCCCTCTCCCTTTGGCCCTCCCACTCCACCTCAGATGAATAAATAAATCTTTTTTTTTTAATCAATTTAAGGTAATGAGCTCTGCTGTCTGCTGATGTGGCCAGGATATTGGACTGTGCCAGAAAACTTCAAGATCTCTAGAGGAATTTTCTGTGAACAAAGGGGTTAATGGGACAATTTAACAAAGTGCCTAATTTCACTGCTGTTTCCAAGAGTTTCTGATTTTCGTTATGTCTCTGAATGGGGCCATTCCCTTATGGATCCTTTTATTCATCTTTCTGGTGACTCTTTATCACAGCAATATACTATCGGGTTGGTCTTCCTGAGCACAGGCAAAATGGCTGTACTGCAGGGATGAGTGGATATGTGGGTACAACATATATATGAGAGAAAACAGAATCACAGAGGAAAATCCAAGTCCAGCTTTGTCCCTCTCTCAATTAGAATTCTGACTGTCAGATTAACTCATCCTACTATTTTTCTCATCTGAAATGCTTCCACATGGAAGTTGATAGTTTCTTTTTCTTTTACTTTTTTATAATAAATAAAATTTTCTAAATTTCCTACTGTTTTTTCCATCTCTGCCCTACTTTTAGGCTGGACTTTTCTCTCCCAGATATTCATACAATTTTTCAATCCTTGTTTCCAATTACTCATTTCATTTATCTACAAATATAACATAGAGATAGTTTCTAGGCAATAGGACTAGAGAACTATGCTATAGATTGGTAACAATATAAAGATTTCAGATGCAGTCTCTAGCTTCCAAATGCTATACAATAAGCAGGAAGAGAAAACATGTCCATGGTACAGTTAAAGAGCAACCACAACAAAAGACTATTCAAATACATTCTAATCCACTAATACTTAGGGAGCATAGAAAACACTGCTAAAATTCATGCCCTGAAGAAGATGGGTGTGGGCAAGGTGGGGCTCCCAGCAATGTGGGATAGAGACAGGAGACTTTAATTTGGGGTGGTGGACCTTCCCACACTGTCAAATTCTCAGTGAAGTCTAAGACTACAATACCGTCTACTCCTTAGTGTGCAACAGATGGCAAGAGCCTGAACCCAGAAAGCCAGACCATCTGGTTCAAACCCTGGATCTGCTACTCAACAACTACCAGCAAGTAACCAAACTTCACTATCAACTGATTTCCTCACCACTAATAAAGTGTGCCAAGTATAAAATCAGTTAGTATATGTAAAATACTTAATATTGTGCCTTACAAAGCATAAGCACTCGATACACATTTGCTATTACTACGATTATTAATTGCTGATGATGCCAGGGCTTCTAAAAGCACATGTACGTTTCTAGCAACATCCCTGGCCATAAAGATGGGCATCTAGTCTTGAATCACAAGATATGTCCCCCCGCCTTTTTTAGTAAGCAGACTCAATCAGCACCAACAGTTATTTTTGGCAAAGTGAGTTTCTAGGAATGTAAGTGGGAGGGAGGAAGAAAAGAAGAAAAAGTGATGGTGATCGCATCTCCTCCAATTTCAGATCATACTTTCCAAACCAGCCTGAATGACGATCCCTTGAGCTTTGGCTTAGTAACAGAGCGTGCACAGCATTTACCTCTTTATGTTTTGCTAAATCCAAAAACTCTAGAGTAATTTTCCAAATAGTTTTTTTGTCCCTACCATCTTATTTTGTCTTAATTTCAAAAGTTGGCTCAGGGAGCACCTGGGTGGCTCAGTGGGTTAAAGCCTCTGCCTTCGGCTCAGGTCATGATCCCAGCATCCTGGGATCGAGCCCCGCATCGGGCTCTCCGCTCAGCAGGGAGCCTGCTTCTCCCCTCTCTCTCTCTGCCTGCCTCTCTGCCTACTTGTGATCTTTGTCTAATAAATAAATAAAATCTTAAAAAAAAAAAAAGTTGGCTCAGAAGCACCATTTGTTTTTCTAAGTGAATTTCTCATTTGTACTTAAAACTCTGTCTCACTTTTCACCCTTGATGAATATCAGCAAGATGCTTTAACTTATCAAGGTGAACCCCAGCAAACTACCGCCTACTTCGCTCTCACATGCCCTGACTAGCATTTAAGAGCATAGCTGGTGGCAGCTGGTCAGAGGCTTTTTGGTGACAGCTGGGGTGGGTATTGTTTTGATCGCTGGCATCAATGTCTCAAATTGTGTTTTTTATTGAAGCGCTAGAGGAAGAATTCAAGAGCTGGAAGAGCCCATGAGCTAGAAAGGCAGGGCATGCTCAGATATAGATGAGAGCTATAATCAATAGTAAATGCTAGTGCAGGAAGAGGGGGAAGTAAGTTGGAAATCAAATCTCTGTTTACTTTAAATGTGCATTTCAACACATGTGCACATTCATGTGTCATTCTGTTAAGGAGACCTAGATAGCTTGACTAACCTGAAATAAGTAGCATGTGGAATACTTCAGAAGGTGAAACAAAAATAGAAAAGTCTCACTGTGGTCACCATCATAGCAATAGAAGCATTATTTGAGCTGTGTAACTAGTACTTTGAAAAAAGCTTCATATACCAAGAAAGCTAATGTATTTTACAGGACACCTCTTAAGAGTCATGTATATAAAGTTATAATCATAACAAAACCAAGAGTAAAGAGAGTTCCCATAGGAGAGAGTAATGAGGAACAGATGAAGGAAATGAAAGGAACCGAATGAGAAAGGCAAGTTAATAAACACAACAGAATTAAACAGGGTGATACTATTTTCCTTTGTAGCTAAGGGTTACCAGCGGGCAGACTAGAACGGGTTTCTCCTCACCCTCTTTCGAAGCTCAGCCTTCCTATTTCAATTGCTGAAACCACTAAAAATAAGTGAGAACACTACAACCCTTCAAAAGTCTTCAGGGATAAGACAGAACATAGAATTGAAATCCTGGATTTACTGGATTCTAGGGATGTGTATGGCCATGGGAGAAGTAAAGGCATGTAAGTTAGGAGCAAAATGATTTATTATTCAGAACAGCAACAGTGTTTATAAATTTTAGACTAAGTACGATCCATA
Organism: Enhydra lutris kenyoni; assembly: GCF_002288905.1. Classification (NCBI taxonomy): domain Eukaryota; kingdom Metazoa; phylum Chordata; class Mammalia; order Carnivora; family Mustelidae; genus Enhydra; species Enhydra lutris. The sequence continues at coordinate 13,140,679 of NW_019154134.1, read as the reverse complement.
CTTAAAATAGTTAGTAATAATAAATATAATAAATAAATAATATAATATTATTTATATAATAAATAAAGTTAATAAATACTAAAAGAAGACACAGGGAGTACATAAATTCAAAAGAGTAAAGAGGGAGTAGACACAATAAGGAAAAAAATCCAAAAGAATGTAGGAAAGAAAAAACATAATAATCAGACAAATAGAAAACAGATAATAATGTACTAGGTAAATAGTAATGATAAGGAAAATCTGTGTTCTGAGGTAGCTGACCAATCCAACAGGGGAATCTCAGTCCCGGCTTCGGAGCCATTCCAGGCTTTCCCCTAGCCCCACCGGCCACTGCTGCAAGAGTGGCACAGATAGGGAAGTAAAAATATATAAAATATCCCCTTTACCTGTGCTCAGGGCTCAGACCTTGAGAGATTACTCTCGTCTGGGCTCGCTAGCATGAAATAAATCTCGGATCCTCCAAGGCCTCTGAGTGCCCCTTGGTTTTTCTGGCCAGGATCCAGTCTGTGTTCCATAACAGTAACAACAACAACAAAAATGATGTAGCTAACAGCACATAAAACAGGTTTTTAGACAAAATACAAATCACAATTAAAAATGGTTGCTACATAATAATACAATGTTCAGTTTACTTATGCATACCTTATCACATTGCCTTACAGTAGATATAACAAAATCTGACAGAAATACTAGGGGGAAAATGGGGGATTTTCATATACTCTTCTCTTTTTGATCAAACAAGCTAAATATAATCAGGAAGGATAAAATTAATTTAAATAGTACCACTCATTGGGCACCTGGGTGGCTCAGTGGGTTAAGCTGCTGCTTTCGGCTCATATGTGGAACTTCACACACAACATTTGGAGAATAAACCTTTACTTTTAAAGTATATATGGAACATGGCAAAATTTGACCACATACTTCACCAACAGAGGAATGAAGTTTGAAATCAATAACAGGAAGCAGAGAACATTTCTACCCATGAAGAAGTGAGAAAAAAATCATAAGTATTAGAATCTGTTTATACTGATTGATAGTTAATAAATTATCAATCAAAACATGAAGGATTGATTAAGGCAGTACTCAAGGGGAAATGCACACTTTTAAAAGCTTACATTAGAAAATTAAGTCTCAGAATTAATGACAAAAGTATCCTATTTGATAAGGTAGAAAGAAGCAGTATAACCAATCTTTTAAAAGTTATGGTGGCAGGGCTTCCCACTATCAGCACGACAAGATTTCAGCAAATTCTACCTGTAAAGAAACAAGTATAAAATGGCAACATTGTCTAAATCAGCTGCAGCAGAACTCTGGAAATTGACTAAAAGCAAACAACAAATGAAGGCACTGTATCAGTCTGAGGTCTCTGCACCTGGGACTGCTCATGCCACCACCCCTTAGCTCACTTAGAATGAAAGTTTTACCAGCATGGGGCAAGGCATGAAGACCAGCCCCTGTGCTGCTCCAGGAAAAAGATTCTGTTTGGTAGAAGACAAAAAGCCCTGCCTGGCACATTGACAGTAAAAGTATCAGACTTGGTAGGAAACAAAGATCTACAGATCTATAGCCTGGATATGTAGTTCTGGCAAAGATAAGTGACAGACTACCAGAAATTTAATGGGGAGATCCTGGAAATGAGAGACCCATAGAAGGACTGGATGTGCCCTCTCCCCATCCCGGATCACTGTGAAAATATGTACATGTGCAGGGGAACTCCAAAAGAGTCAAGCATAAAATAAAAGCCAAGGCCAACCTGACAACTGGCTGAACTTCAGATGAACCCACCATATCCAACCAGACCAGCAGAGGGTGGATGACTTACACATTTGAGGTGTGCGAGCAGAATCTCTGCCCAAATCTCTGACTTGTCATTACGCTACATAAACACAGGGGTGACCTCTAGGAAATCAGGCTCTAAAATAAGAAAAGCACAAACTATCCACTAGGATGACTGTAATTAAAAAGACAGATAACAAGTATTGGGAGACATGTGAAGAAACAAAGATCTTCATACATTGCTGGTGCAATTACAAATGGGGCAGATGCTCTGGAGAACAGTCTGGCAATTTCTCAACAAGTTAAACAGAGTTATATAAAGAAATTCCACTTCTAGGGATATACCCAAGAAAAGTGAAAACATAAGTAGAATAGCCTCTCCCCACCCCCGCCTTATCGAGGGTTTCTCTTTCTGTAGTTTCAGTTCTATGTGGCCAATCACTGTCTGGAAGCATATGATCTCTTTCCTGATGTATCATCAGAAGGTCAGTAGTAACCTAATGCTACATTACAGTACCCACTTCATCTCATCTCAGGCCTTTTATCATGTCACATCATCACGAGAAGAGGGATAAGGACAGGATAACAAGATTCTTTTTTTTTTTTTTTAAGGTTGTATTTATTTATTTGACAGACAGAGATCACAAGTAGGCAGAGAAGCAGGCAGAGAGAGAGGAGGAAGGAGGCTCCCTGCTGAGTAGAGAGCCCGGTGCGGGGCTCGATCCCAGGGTCCTGGGATCATGACCTGAGCCGAAGGCAGAGGTTTAACCCACTGAGCCACCCAAGCGCCCAGGACAACAAGATTCTTAAAGAAAGACCACATTCACATAATTTTTGTCACACTATATTGTCATAATTATTTGATTTTATTATTGGTTATCGTTATTAACCTCTTACTGTGCCTAACATATGAGTTATACTTCATCATAGGTACATATATATAGGAAAAAACTATAGTATTTATAGGGTTAAGTATGATCAGTAGTTTTAGGCACCCAGAGGGGGTCTTGGGACATATTCCCTGCTGATAACTAGGAACTAGTGTACCCACAAAAACTTGCATGCAAATGTTCATAGCAACCATATCGTTCATAACAGCCATAGAGTAGAAACAACATAATGTCTACCTACAGATGAATGGATAAATAGTGTTATATTTATACAATGGAATATTATTTGACAACAAAAAGAATTAATTACCAATGTATGCTACAATATGGCTGAACCTTGAAAACCTTAAGCTAAGTGAAAGAAGCCAGTCACAAAGGTCCATATCATTCATATGAACTCTCCAGAACAGGCCAATCTATAGAGACACATAGATTAGTGGTTGCCAAGGGGTCGGGAACAGGGGGTTTTGGGGGGAAATGGGGAGTGACTGATGATACATACAGGGTTTCTCTTAAAGGTGATGAAATGTCCTAAAAATTGACTGTAGTCATAGTTGTACAAGTGTGTGAATATACTAAAAATTATTTACTTGTATATTTCAAATAGGTGAATTGTAAGGTGTGTGACATATCTCAATTACACTGTTCTTTTCTAAAAATCAAAGTAAAGCAATAAACTTAACACCACAAAAAAATAGTAATAATGGGGCACCTGGATGGCTCAGTCAGTTAAGCCATAAAACACAGGAGAAATAGATTTACACAATTTAAGCGCAAATAAGTTATTAAGAATACAAAGCCATCAGGAAAAAGAATCTGGAGTTACTACAGTATCCAGTTTTTAATTATAACAACAACAAAAAATGAAACATATCAAAAAACAACACTGTGACCTCATACAAAGGAAGAAAAACACAATCGGTAAAACCAACAGTGATATTGGATTTAGCAGAAAAAGATTTCAAAGTGGGTGGGTCACCTGGATGGCTCAGTCAGTTAAATGTCTGACTCCATTTTGGTTCAGGTCATGATCTTAGAGTGGTAAGACTGACCCCCTAGTGGGACTCTCCACTCTGCAGGAGGTCTGCTTGAGATTCTCTCCCTCAGCCTCCCCTCCTCAGGCTCTCTCTCTCTCCCTCTCACTAAGCTAAATAAATATATCTTTAAGAGGAATTCAAAGTGGTGAGTACAAATATACTCAAAGAGTTAAAGGATGGTATATGTAAGAATTAAAGGAATAATAACAAAAAAAGAACTTCATTAGAGAACTCAAAAACTACAAAATGAACCAAATGGAATATATAGGTGAAAAGCACAATAAGTGAAATGAGAATTTTATTAGATGGATGCAACGGCAAATTTAAAATGGCAAAAGAATTGGGAACCTTGATGCTAAGTCAATGAAAATAATCCAATTTGAGAAAAAGAGAAAGTAAGATTGAAAAGAATGAACAAAGACTTAGGAGATAACATCAAGCATACCAACACACATGAAATTGAAATCCCAAAAGGGGAGAGAAATATATTTCAAAAAATATTTGCTCTCTCAAATAAATAAAATCTTTTTTTAAAAAAAATGGCCAGAAGCAGATATTAAAAGCATTAATTTGTTGAAAAGTAATTTTCCACAGATCCATACATTTCCATGAATTCTAAGAAGGACAAAAATAAAGAGATCCATATCTAGATAAAACATAATATACTGCTGAAATTCAAAAAAAAAAGAGGAAAATAGTAAAAGCAGCAAGATAAAAGTGAGTCAGTACACACAGGAAAATATGTGTGATTAGCAGGTGACTTCTCTTCATAAGTAATGGAGACCAGATGGCAGTAGAAGAAATATTTAAAGTGCAGGGAAAACAAATAAACTGTAAAGCAATAATTCTGCACTCAGGAAAACTATTATTTCAAAAATGAAGGCAAAATCAATACATTTCAATACAGATTAAAAACAAAAACAATTTTTTTCTGCTAGTTGGTCTACCTTTTAAGAAATCCTACAGAAAGTCTTTCAGGCTGAAAGACATGGTAATGACTTGAATATACAGGACAACATGAAGAATATTGAAAAAAATATTTGTTAATCTCTTATCTGATATTTTATATCCATAATATAAAAAGTCCTTTAAACCTCAAAAAACAAAGAATAACCCAATTGTTATTAGTAATAAAGAGAAACAAATTACGGATACATGTTACAAATTGTATACATCTCAAAAAATTTATACTAGGTGAAACATTCCACACACCAAAGACTACATATTTTAGAATTCCATTTATAACTGAATAGTCCTATATCTACTCATGAAAAGTGAATCATTGCTTTTAAAGTACCTATACCACCAAAAAATCACCATACTCGGATGGCTTTACCTTGGGGTTCTAGAAATATTTTTTAAAACATAAAATTCAATCCCAAAACAATATGTTCTGAGGATCTAATGTACAGCATAGTATTTTAGACTTTGCTACGAATATGATATTGTATACGTGAAAGCTGCTGAGAGTACATCTTAAGCATTATCATCATGGGGGGGGAAGGAAGGAAGGAAGGGAGGGAGGAAGGGATGGAGGGAGGGAAAGGAAAAAAAGGAAAGGGAAGAAAAGAAAAAGAAAAGGAAAGGAGGGAGGGGAAAGCAGGGAAAGAAGGGAAGGAGAGGAAAGAAGGGAAGGAGAGGAAGGGAGAAAGGAAGGAAGGACCAACTGTGTGCGGTGATGGATGTGTTAATTCAAATCTCTTGATCATGGAAATCATTCTACCTTGTGTATGAATATCAAATCATGATGTTGTATACTTTAAATATATACAATTATATTTGTCAATTATTCCTCAATGTGTATTATGTGTTAGTTTGTTATATTATATATAGGAATTGTTAATATATATTAATTACATATCTAGAAAAATTAAATCATATCTCTACCTCACACCATACACATATAAAAATGAATCATTTCCAAGTGAATTAAAAGAAAACTCAATGCAAAACAAAAAATGTTTAAAAAGTTTCTAAGATACAACTTATTTTTATGATCTTGGAGTATGAAAGAGCTTTTTGTAAAAAGAATTAGCAAGTTTCTTCCATCATTAAAAGATAGCAATAAAAAGAGGGAAAGCACAGGCCGCACCCAAGCCACATCACAAATCTTTGCAACTCATATAACCAACAAAGGATTAGAACTACTACAGTTAAGATTTAGGGAAGTCAAAAATCGATCACAGTTTTTCAACTGTGTGGGGGTTGGGGGGAATCAGTGCCCATATCCTCTATGTTGCTCAAGGTCAACTCTGTATGTGTGTATGTAAAAATATGTATGTGCATACGTAAAGAACTCCCATAAGTCAATTAAAAAACCAGTATAACAACAAAAACTGCAAACAAGTATTCCAAAAGATAGAAAATACAGTATATTAAGCTTTAATAAGAAATATATTAAAATTATTGAATTCATTATTAATTTGGAAAATACAAATTGAAATTATAATGTGATACCATTTCTCACCAGACTGACAAAAATTAAAAGGCCAGAAATACAAAATATTAGTGAGAATGTAATGCAATGGGAACTGTCATATGGTGTGGGTGGGAATGGAAATTAGTCAACCATACTGAGAAAAGGTTCAGAATGATCCAGTAAAGTCTACTGTGTACTAACCCTATGATGCAGCAACTTCAATTCTAAATATATAAAATAAAGTACATTTGCACCAGAAAACAGGTATGCAGAAGAATGTAAAGAGCAGGACTCTTTACCAAATCAAAAGCCGGAAACCACCAAACACCCATCAGAAAAATAATAAATATTCATATAGTCAAATCTGATACAGCACTGAAACAAATGAAAAATCTCAAGAACATACTGTGAGCCAAAGAGATTACATTACATATACCACATTACATATGGTATTATTCAATTATATGAAGTTCAAAATTAAGCAAATATAACATTTTAAGAATATATACATAGGTGGCTAGACTATAAGTAAAATCAAGCACTGATAAAAATCAGAGTAGTGATTACCTTGGTACAGCAAGGAAAATAATGCCACAGTGAGGGACATACAGGGAGCTTCTAAGGTACATATAATGCTCTACTTACCAAGGGTCCTGGGTACATGGGTGTTCATTTTATGATTTATAAATTGTGCATACACAATTTTAATAATTAAAATAAAATAAAAATATAAACAACGGTTTATACAGTTTTTTAATGTATGTTGTATCTCACAATTTTAAAAACTATTTTAAAATTCCAACTCAGATTTCATTCACAACTTTCCCTGTCCCCTATTACAAGGAATTCTTGAGACCTGATGGTTGTACAGCCAACCATCCCAGTTTGCCTGGAATTGCCCGTATTTAGCCCTGAGAACCTGTCCCCAGACAGCCCCTCAGTTCTAGGCAAACCAGAAGAGCTGCATCTGCTACCTGGAGAGTCTCAAGCAAAAAGGACAGGATTGATTTGCTTGTTTGCCTCTCCTGCCTATTCATGACCTTGGAGCAGTGGAAGTATGTTACACCTCTGGGACCACTTCCCTCACCACCACCATTCCTTTTCACAGCCCTTTACTTTGATGCTGAGAGATGAGGATGTAAGAACACATGACTCTTACTGGTCACTGCTGTCATCTTCTTTTGTTATCTTTGCTTATCTACAAAAGAGTGACTTGTCACAATGACCTTATGACCTTGGTGAATAGAAGCAAGCCCTCTTATAGGGCACAGAGGAGAGGACACCAGGTCTATGGGGCCTATCCAGCATATATTTCTCTCAGATGGGAATTCTTATTCCAAATCAATCTCTTCTGGTCTGGTGACACACCCAACTCCCTTTTCTGCTCATATCCCATTAGATGTCCACTCAACTTGAGAGAGACTGAAAAGATGTCTCAAGCCTTGCTTTCTTCTCTGGTTACTACTTGACTTGGGCAACCCTGTATCACTGCTACACTATCAGTAGGAGTTCAGGCCTCCTGTTGTTACATTCTCTCTCAGCCATGCTGTCTGTCTCCGGTTATCAAAACCTCTCCTCAAAAGGCAGAGAGAGAGCAGAAGAGCAACCCCATAACCTAAACAGATATCCAACAAGAAAATAAGGTGCCAGGCTTCCCAACCGTGGCCTCCCAAACCTCTATGAAGAATTCTCCTGGGGCTACTCTCACTCTGCGAGCATCCCCGCCATGGGGAATAGGGTGGAGGAAAGAGCCTACCACCACCTCACTCCCTACTAGGCCAGAACCAATAGCTCTCTTTCCAAATTTTTCCCAGTGTTCGTCTCACATAGACATGGAGTGGAAGGAGTGGGAAGCAGGTCTACAGTAACAAACCTGGTACTCCAACATCTCTGGGCCCAATTTGAGGGACTAAGCGCCGCGTTGTTCTTTGGGCCGAGAAAACCATGGCACCAGCGCTTCATTCTCTATGGGACACAGGCTCTGAAAAAACAGTCTTTCTACCCTTGCCTCCTTGAACATAAATGTCAAAAGACACAATATAAGATCTACCCCTGGTGTTTGAGACATCTCCACGCTGGCCAATACCTTTTTGGTTACCAATACCTTTTTTTAGGAAAGCTCCCACACCTGCTAGCAACATGCCAATTTCCTTTAGTTGACATTAGTGAATAGTGAGGTTAACTGTATCCGTGGCTTACAACCCAGGGGCTGAAGTGGGAAAGGCCTGGGGAGCATTAACAAAGTCCTGAGTCCCTATCCCAAGCCAAGTGAATCAGCCTGTCTGTAGCTGAAGCTGGGCACAGGAAGTTTTTGAAAGCTCTCTCGATGCAGTTTATAACATGTAAACCATACATCAATAAAGCTTCTTTCTTCAAACTCCCTGGGTAATCTAATCAGGCTTCTATAACTTTTTGAGTAGGCTAGAATAACCTTGAAAGAAAAATCAGAATCATGGTAAAGAATATTTTAGTGTGACAGACCTGAGATGAGCATGCCTTCAGGCTACTCGTGATACTTCCTGGCCTTAGGGAACTGGGTAATGTATTGTCTGTGTTCATAGGAAAAGGGCACTCCACAGTCACCAGCTGCATTTGGCAATATGTGGCACCACTTAAATTTAAAGAGAGAACTGCAATGCCAAAGATATTTTCATACTTATCAAAAAATTTTTCTTCGTTTCAGACTCACATCAACTGATGAAAATCGTCAAAGAATTCTTGATGAAACTGTAATCTAATTTTCGTTAATTGGCTTGCCTAGCTGGGGTGCTAGGTCCCTTACCTAGGAACTTTCTCCCAGACACCTAACTACCTGTCTGTCAAAGCTCTAAAATCCAGAATTATTCTAAGGACCAGCTAATACGAGACAAAGACAAAAGGAAGCTCACAGCCAGTAGCATACTGATTTGATATAAATGTGTGAGATCTGCCTGCATACACAGCTAGTCCTAATCTTAATCCTCCACTCATAATATTCTTCTCCTAGATCTTCCACCCCTCAGTCCCCAGGTAAACCTGACTAGCAGAGCCTGCATCACTGAATACATCCAATACAGCTTCATCTCTAATATGACAAAATGAAATCACTTGTCAAAGATTTGCAAAAATGGCTCGTAGAAAATAGACACAAACAAAATTTATTTTAGAGAAATGTTTAAATGAGAAAAAGTAAAATAATGTTACCGAAATAACTCACAAATATGGTCACTGATTTTTTTTTTTTAAGAGAGAGAGAGAAAGTACATGTTGCTTGAACAGCAGTGTGGGGGACAAAGGGAGAGGGAGAGAGAAAACCTTAAGCAGGCTCCATACCCAGTGTGGAGCCCTATGTGGAGCTCAATCTCATGACCCTGAGATCATGATCTGAGCCAAAATCAAGAGTTGGATCTTAACCAATTAAGCCACCCAGGCATCCTGGCCATTGATTTTTGACAAAGCACAAAAGCAGTTCATGTTTTTCACAACATGGAACTACTGAACATATCTATGCAAAAACCATGAACCTCAATATAAATTTGCATGTTATAAAAAAGTCAACTCAAGGGGGGAGGAGTCAAGATGGCGGAGAAGTAGCAGGCTGAGACTACTTCAGGTAGCGG